>NW_027397064.1:106009936-106050104 GCF_003265705.2 Callorhinus ursinus
CGGGACTCGATCGCGGGACTCGATCGCGGGACTCGATCGCGGGACTCCGGGATCATGACTAGAGCCGAAGTCAGTCGCTTAACCAACTGAGCCACCCAGGCGCCCAGGGGGATAGTATATAAGTCTATATGTAAGCACACAAATTTAATGCTAAATACTTAATGATACTAAGAAAAAATTGTTAATTTTGCTTTGGTGTGGTAATACTACTGTGTTTTGTTTACAAAAAGAACCCCTATCTATTAGAAACATGTAGTTAAATATTTATAGGTGAAATGATAGAACGTTTGGAATTTTCCTCACTGTAATCCCAGGGGCAGGATAAATGAGTGGAGATATAGATAAAAGATTGTCCATGAGTCAGTTGGTCCCCATTGGAGCTGGCTATATGGAAATTCATTGTACCATTTTCTCTTCCTTTGTACATGTTTGAAAATTTCTAAACTAATTTTTAAAGATTATTTATTTGAGAGAGAGAAAGCGCAAGTGAGCGGAGGGAAGGGGCAGAAGGAGGGGGAGCGCAAACTCCTCCCTGAGCCAGGAGCCCAAGTAGGGCTTAATCTCACCACCCTAAGATCATGACCTGAGCCAAAACCAAGAGTTGGACAATCAGCTGACTGAGCCACCCAAGCACCCCAAACTATTTTTTTCAACCATAAATTTTTTAATAAGTAAAATTAGTCAAGATTACAAAGGATATCTTAAAACATAAATGTATGCACTGTTTACTAAGGTATAAACTATTCTATAATTCTGTTGGAAAAGAATCTTATAATTATAATTAAAAAGCAAAATATGTATGCCATTGACCTAATAATTTCAAAGGCAGAAATCTAATCTAAGGACATAATCAGAAATACAAATAAGGACATATGTCTCACATTATTCATTAAAGTAAAATATGAAGGCAAGTGAAACATCCAATAATATAACAAATAAGGAAGTTATATCTATACAATTGAATATCCCATACATATTTGTGATATTTCTCAAGAGTTTTAATGGCAAGGAAGCTCAACTCATGATGTAATGCAAATTGACATAAGCTGTGTGATTGCACCCATGTAGGAAATACATGTATATTTAATCATCCAGTCATGATTATTTCAACTCATATTTATTAAGTGACTTTTATGAGCTGACCACTATAAAAGCTTCTGGGAATATGGTGGTAAAAAAATGATATTGTCTCTACTCTCAAAGAGTTTACAGTCTTCATTTGAGTTGTTGGCTTGTTTCAGTGGCAAAAGATTGGGGGCAATAACAAACAAAACTTCGGTTTTTCTGTTAAGGTATTCACAAATATTCCCAAGAAATGGATAGGGAAATTACAAATAGTATTATGGAATTGTTACCTTAGAACAACCTGGAAGTACTCATGGGAAATATGTTTATAATTTCTCTAGAATAGCAGTGGTAAGGTTTAATTCTGGGACTTAAATGAATAAGATTTAAGGAGCTAGGAAGAGTATATAGAGAGAATAAAAACAAAATATCTAGGGAAAAAATCAGAATAATCAGGAGGAAGAAGGTCATCATACGATATTAAGTGAAAACAGTTCAGTGCAGTAAGAATATTGCAACTTGCCACCTAATACTGGCAAGGAAGTCAGCTCCCAGAGGAGCTATAGCATGGAAACCCATGGTAGCAGGGGTGTTTTGGGATTTAGAGGGATTTAATGTCTTCTTCTCAGATTTTCCTGTAGCTGACAAACTCAAACAAGAAATAAAGATGAAGGCATTTAGATCTGAGGATATAGACTAGAGACATGTAGGCTTTTTGGTGGAGGTAGCAAATGAGAAAAAAAATGGCACTTAAGAAAGGTGATGGGTATTAAGGAGGGCATGTGCTGAATGGAGCACTGGGTGTTACACACAAACAATGAATCATGGATCACTACATCAAAAACTAATGATGTAATATATGGTGATTAACATAACATAATAAAAAAAGACTATATGAAAATGAAAAAAAAAAGAAAGATTAAACAAGCTCAGTGAATGGGTCAATGACAGAAAAGAAAATAAAGTCAAGAAGGAAATCTCATAGTCAACAATTACAGCCAACTAGGCAAGAGTTGTACAGGACCGGAATAAAGGAATTTACAAGGGGATAAATGAATTGTGAACGTGAGACTATTTAAAGGAAGAAGTGATAAGACTAATAAGCTGTAAATGATGAAGAAGGATGACTCCATATATGCAGCCTAAGAAAAGGGGAGAATTATGCCATTACTTGTTAGCAGTAGAGAAGTGTTTTGACAATTAGCCATGTGGAAATCACAGGCTCTCCAGCTTTATTTTTCAAGGGTGTCAATGTGGCCTTTGGCTCAACACACCCACAATGCAATATTTGTAATACACTTGTTCATTCATTTATTGTATAAACATCAGCCTCTAGGAGCCAAATGCTATGCTAATAAAGGTTTTTAAGGAGATAAAGAACTAGTAAAGTATATTATTTTGAGCATCAAACTGGCCATTTTTAAGATGATGTGGAAAATAATTAAGTCAGAAGTGGTAAGTATTCTCAAAAATTTTCATGCTGGGGCAATACACACAGATAAAAAATGCAACACAAAGGAAAAAATGCTATTTCTGTACTACTCCTATGTATTTTATCTATGGAGCAGCACCATTTAATAGTGGAAGTGGAGTCCTTTATCCTGGGTAGAATTTCTAGTGTATTGAATAAAAATCATTCTTCCTGTAAAGAAATTACATTATTTTAGAACATTTTAGAACAAAAATAGGTAGATCCTGACATTAGTGCACCTGACCTGTGTTCTCCTGTTTTTTCATACATTTTAAATTTTAAATGGATAGGATACATTTTAAATGGATAGGTGTCAAATACCTTGAATATGCTGAATTCAAATTTTGGTATGTTAGTTAATAAATCAATATTTCAGGCCATTCCAGATTGGCATTCTGATGTCCATCAGTTGATTTGATGGTTATTTTCATATCTGTTAGGACAGTACTGTTTTGTGAATATTACTGCACCCCACCTCATGACTTCATACCAAATGGAAAAACAAAGTGCTAATATAAGTAATAAGAACTCTGTGTTTCTTCAACTAATGCAACTGAGAAAAAATCATTTTTTATGCTAGTAAGAACAACCCCTAAGCTTCCAACAGATCAACATCTGTAAACTTAAGCTGTTGAAGAGAAAAAAAAGTTGAGGAAAAATGTATTGGTGGAAATAAATATTCAAAATTGAAGTGTTATTAAGTGTATTAAACAATTTTAGTTTTCTGTAACTGAAAGCCATGGTTACGATGAATGACAATAGCTTACCTCTCTCCATTTCATACTCTGCACCTTTACAGAAATGTGTTGCTATGTAGTGAAGGACAGCATAGCAGATTTCGGATTTTGGTTCTAAGTGGCATGTTGCATTCACTATTGCATTTGACACTCACAACAACCCTGTAAGGGGATTATTATCACCCCTATCTCATTGATGACAAAACTGTAGTTTGTTGAGAGTATTAAATTTACCAGCTTAAGTAACTTATGAACGACAGCACTGATGCTCAAATCATATACTAACCATATACCTATATCCATGTATAAATTTACTATATCAAGCTAACAAATTTCCTGAAAACATATTTTTTTATAAAACCAGAAAATTCTTTTCCTGGAAAATTGTTGTTATGAAAAGGATTTAGCTAATAAAATCTGCAGGCTTTTTTCTCTGTTGTGACCAGTAGTAACTGCTTCCACCTGCGTTCCCTCAAGAACAGAGGCTGTGATGACATCTTAGGTCTGATTGCTGATGGAGAATGTAATTCTCAGGAGAAGTGACAGATGGGAAGTGTTGAAGAGAGGATCAATATAAGAATGAATGAAAAGTTTGGCCACCACTGAAGGAGCTCTGATCCTACAGGATCTTCAGAGAAAATACATGGGATAAGGTGAATGAGGTGGGTCCCAGCTGAAGACAGGTGGCACATTTACCCACAGGCTCCCATCCCCAACTGGTTGAAGCTTCTCTGTGTAGGGACATGAGACCCCCTCACCTCCACTTCCAGGTTGTGTATGCATGGATACCCAGCAGACTTCCACAGTAGAGTCCAAGAGGGACTTATTCCTAGCCCTGAAGATATATGCAAATAATGGTATGCACATAATACAATATGTCTGGGTGTGTATCATACATATGATTCATCATGATTCATCAATTCATTCAAAAATATTTTTAAAACCTATAGTATGACAAATTTTGTGCTAGAAAATGGGGAAGATATGTGCACGCACACACACACACACACACGAATACAGTGTCCCCAGCCATCAATGACATAAACTGTACAGAGGGAAGGAGATAGATACGCAAACACCAGCACAAACTGTCTTCTGTGCCCACTGGAATTTCACGAGTGGTCCTCAAGGCACATAGGTTGTCAATTCTCCCTGCAGGGAAGTTCAGGAGAAAGGAGCTAGTATTTCCAGACAAAGGAGACTTAAGTTTTCAGTTTTGACATCAAGACAAAGCTCTGTTTTGCCAACATGAGCCAGTGGACTGAACCCAAAACCAAGAACTGAAGGTCTTAGGTGGGCACATGACATAATTCCTATGTCCATTTCTTTCTGTGGTAGAGATTATTCTTACAATAAGTGAGGTGATAGACTGGAGAAACAATGATAATAAGGAAATCATAAGAAATAATGATCATTTAGGCAAGATATGATAAAGGTCTTCAGTGAGATAGTGACTGAGGTTGGGAGTGCGATTTCAGAGGAAGAAAGAATGTAATAGATATTTCAGTGGAAGAATGAACAGAAGATGGGGACAAATGGGTAATGTGAGAAAGGGAAAGGAAGGAGTGAGTGATACTGGCCAGGAGCTTCTCTTAGGAAACTGCATAAATAGTTAGTGACACCATTCACCAAAGGTGCCACCAGGAGAAGCTAGTTTGGAGGTGAGGCATGGGGGAATTAACAACTTTAACATTTTGTGTGTTTGAGGTGCTCTGTGTGTGTCTGTGTGTCTGTGTTGGGGGGGGCGTGTATTGCCCAAGTCTAGGTAGCAGATTAGTAATTGCATAGAGGTCTCCAGATTCCAGGGACAAATGTGGGTTTGTTGGAGCCTGGCACGGGATGAATAAAGGCACAAAGGCACAAAAGTTTGGAAGAAAGGCTGAAAACAGAATGTGGGAAACCAGAACTTAGAGAAAGTGGGAGTGGTGATATCTGCAGAAAATAATCATAGGGGAGTTTATCCCAGTGAAGACACAAAGAAGAGTGGTCACAAAAAACCAAGGAGAATGTTTTAAGATGACCGTAATCAGCATTCCCAACAATGCCATGTAGAGATCCAGAAAAGTTTTACAAAGATGTTCTTGGATTTTAACTGTTAAAGATGACCCTGGGCTAACATTGAAGGGATGTGTCCAGTCAAAACTGGACCCAGCAGATTAGGTGCTGAATGTATGTGGGTCTAGGGATGGGGTGGGAGATGGTGAGGGCAGAATAGAAGTAGCAAGCATTGGATAAGAAGAAACATCAGTAAAATATTGTTGGTATAGTACAATACATTGTCAAGGCTGATTTTCTTTTAAAAATTGTTGAGATGTTAGTATGCTGAGAAGTTACAGGCAGAGAGGGAAAGACTCAAAATTATGGGAAAGCAGCTGATTAGCAAAGCAAGATTCCAAAGTACATGTGAGGAGATGCTGCTAGTGTATCTTTTGTCAGCTGTTTATTTTTTGTCTTGACTCTGCCATGAATCAGTTGTGTGCACTTCAGCCTGTCCACCTAATGTCTGTATGTCTTTAAAGTTTGGATTACATGTTCTATGAGCTTTATTCTGGATCTGAATAAAGACACTTTACCCTAAGCATGCCAAATCATCATACCCTTAGAGAAAATGCTGCAGACTTTTGTTCTAATTGGTATTTATCCCCAGCCAATTTCAGAAATTGCTGGCTGTTTTGATCATAACATGGGCCTTCAGAGACCACCGGGAACTTCATCAACAGTGTGAATTAGGAAAGGCTCGCACCTCTTGGATACTCATAGTCATCACCCGGTGACCTCCCCTCACCATTCCCCAGGACACACATCCTGGAACTCTTGTTTCAAAAGACAACCATCTTGTTTAGAAAGGAATTCATATTCTAAAGCAAACATGCATGTCCAGGACATGCTTAGTTTTCTTTTGTATCCTATATAGCACTATGACTACATTGCAAAAACAAAACAAAAAAACAGGATGATACTCTCTGAAAACTTAACTACAAAACAAAATGGACTGTAGACAACTGCATGTAATTAATGAAGAGGAAGCTAATTAGTACCAGAGGTGATAGAAGCTGATAGTTTCCTCCAACTGCCTTTGGCACGTGCTGGCAACTCTGTAGTAACCCTTTGCTTCTTCATCACCTGAGAATTTGTGGTCTGATTGCCCCATTAAGAAACGGAATGGAGGGCACCTGGGTAGCTCTGTCAGTTAAGCATCTGCCTTCGGCTCAGGTCATGATTCCAGGGTTCTGGGATCCAGCCCCGCATAGGGGGTGCTCCCTGCTCAGTAGGGGAGTCTGTTTCTCCCTCCCCCCCTCATGCTTTCTCTCACTCTCTGTCTCGCTCAAATAAATAAATAAAATCTTTATTTTTTTAATAAATAAAATATTTTTTAAAAAGGGAAGAAAAAAAAAAAGAAAAGAAAAGAAACAGCGAGCAGAGAGGTAACCACCATGTTAGATCGGCTTCAACAACTTTTACCAGAGACAAGAGCCCAAGTCTTGCTGTGGAAACTCTGAAGGCTTCCCCATCACATTACTTAGCAGAGTAGATTCTACAGTAGGCCAAAGAAAGCAATGTTAGGATAAAAGTGTTGACAGTTTTAGTGCCCACATTTATTTTCTTGACCACTTCAGTTTGTTTCTATGTCAAGGGAGGTCTCCCAGTTAATGAGATTGTGGCAATTTTATCACAGGTGCCCAAGGCTAGCCTTAGAACCACACTAGTCAACATACGCACTTTGGCATAACCATCAGGCAAAGATAATGTCCATTTAATTCCTTTTTAATTTCAGAAAGGAGTGTATTTAAATTAAGTGGCTAATTTTAGATTTGAAAATGCTGAGAGCCAGAAGCATAGAAATAAATATGTTGAATAAAATATTATAACCTATAGAAGTCCGCATAGTGTGGAGTAATACACAGGAGTATCCCATTGGTTTAAAAAAAAAAAAAAAAGGTCAAGCTACTTACATAGGAAACAGAAGGTCCCGAGTCAGAAAACAGTAGAAGAAGAGTGAAGACTTTGGAGCCAGGGACAGGCCTTGAATTGTGACTCTCTCTGTATCTTCATTTATTTCCTTATCACGTTTCATTTCTTAATATGCACTTAATCCACAAAGCCAGAATCCTGGCTCCCAACACACCCACTTCTTCCCAGACTTTCCCACAGCCCATGTTTGAAAATGTATGTAATAACACCAAATTGCAATGGTTCACTGACTCATTCCTTGGACTTTTTCTAGACATCAAGTGAGGCAACAGTGCATGGTCTACAAAGGAGGTCCCGAATCCCAGTCTCATTAACATCAACTAGCATGGAGGAGGTGCCCCTGAAAAGGAGACAGGGTGTAGGGGGAGAGAAGGAAGGAACTATAAATGTTCAATGCACAGGGTTAGGCAGAAAGATGGGGGGGAGTGACTTTAATTGGGATAGTTGGGACATACATCATAAATCAGATGGTGCTTGTGTTGAGCCTTCAGGACAAGTATGTGATCACAAAGACAGAGCAGGTCTGAGCAAGAGGAAGTCCTCCATGCAGATGAAGGAACATAGGCAGCCATGCACCTTCATGGGAAATTCACAAGGTTCAATAAGTGTGATGCAGGGCTGGGTTGAGGGGGATCAACACCTAGGCTGGAGAAAAAAATCGGAGACCTCCCCTGGGGTCCAACCATGCTTAGGAATTTGGAGTTAACTCCAAGTGCAATGGAAAGAACTCTAAGGATTTTAGCCAGATTTGCCTTTTAAAATTTGTACTGCATCAACTTTGCTGAAAATTAAGTGGGGAAGAGGTGGAGGACGAACAGCAAAGACAGGGAGACAGGGTAGGAGGCCTTTAAAATTCAATTTCATCATCAATTAACACTTTTTTAATGAAAAGAGAATGGGACTAATTCAAAACACTTATTCCATTTTACAGGTTCTTTGGCTGGACCATTGTGAATCATGCAAAATACTTCAGCAGTTTTAAATGGTTTAGATTTTTTTCCTGTCCTAATCTTTTTTTTTTCCTTATTAGGTGGTTGAATTATCATGGCCTTCTTAATGCCTTAAAAATTAAAATGAAATCAAGCATTGTAGAGTTAAGAATATGGGACATCCCACTCTGCAATGAACATCTCATGTAAGCTGTGTGTGATTATAGCCTCAGTTAATACCACACTTGAGCGTGTAGGAATGCTGGCGTCATTCCTTTTACCATCTCTGTCCCACAAGGCATAAGATAGCATAATAAGAGGGAAAAAAAAAGAGAGTAGAGGGAAAAAAGAAATAAAATCATTGGGCATTATATATTTATAATTCAGACTACAAATATTTATTCTGCACTTTAGAGGGCAAATGGATGGTAGGCTTGGTTTCATATTTACAAAACTGGGTCATATAACATTTAGCTGGTTGGATTTATGTTCTCTTTATAACTAATAATTTACATATATTTGCCATCAGGTCTTCCATTAATACCATAGTCAGCGCAGTCACAACAGCTGTTTTTTTTAATACTTAAAATTTCTACAATGTATGCTATTTCTGATATCACAATGGTACGATAATTCGCGATATGTTCTAAAGGTACCAGCTGAAGAGTTACAATAAACCGGTCTTTTCTCAGTTCTTCCCATTATTTGCTAGGTGATTTTTTAGTAATGATACCACTTGTATCATTTTCTATCTACATAGGAAGCACATGGCATAGATTAATCTGTTAGGGCAGAATTCTCAAATCTGTACCATCAAGTTTTTTGAGGACATTTAATATTTCTGGAGACTAAAAACACATGCTGGCCTTTGCCAGACAAAGAAAAATAAAGCACCTTCCCAAACACTCATTTTGTTTAAAAACAGCCTCATTCCAGATAGGGGCATGGATGGGGTTATTTTAAAGTAGGTCAGCCTGTATGTTTTTCCTTCCAAACCACCAGCTATTACTATGTTTTGATGCTTGGCTTTTCTTGTTTCTAAATCATGGCTCTATTTCCAGTGTTTCTCGAAGAACAACCTCTTAAAATGATACTATCTACAATTTCATTTCCACATCACTCAAACTTGATGGATGGCTTGGTAAAAACATTCCATGTGTCAGACTATTCTTCAGGAACAAAAGTAGGTTTTTGGATTGGGAGAGGGCATCTGATTCTTGACTAGTATTCTCCTCTGATATCTAGGGCCAGCTTCCATCAAAATGTCAGGGAAAGTCATTATCATTTTAAAAGAAAAATAAAATATAAAATAAAATAAAATAATAAAATAAAATAAAATAAAATTAAATTAAAATAAAATAAAATAAAATAAAATAATAAAAAAGCTCAACATGCTTAAGCCAAACATATTGTGGAATAGGGAAGTAAATAAACATTATGTCCCTTCTTACATCCTTCTCAGGTAAAAATCTCCTGCTTTCTCCCCATCTGTGGAATCATGTTTATTTACATGTTTTAGTTATTAATTGAAAATGATTCCCACTTTGCCCCACTGCAGATTTCCTCTTCAAATCTCAAATTTAACCTCCATCTACCATACAGTTCCCCTAGAGACATCATTCTGAGATTCAAAATGGTAGGATCCAATATCACGTATAAGTAAAGAAATGCAAGTTAAAATATGATAAATTCTGTTTTATACCTTTTGATTAACCTTGGCATGTTTATTAGTCCAATTTATTAATCTCAGCAAATGTTTACTTTGTGGATGTAACTGTAGAAAACTAGACACCCCAAGGCACTGTTGTTGTAAGCAAAACTTACGACAATGTCTTTGGAAGACTTGACAGTACACATCAAAATTAAAAATACACATATTTTGACCCAGTAAAATTCTACAATGTATTCTTTGGACAAATATATATATTTATAGTCACAAGTATATACATATGCATTTATATATTACACATTCACATTTATATGTAAGACAAGTATATATTTGTTTATAAATATACAGGTACATATATGTATACAGGTGTGTATGTGTGTGTATATCAATATACACACAGGTACAAGAGGTGTAGGTACAGGAACGATTTAAATGACCATCAATGGGTGGCTGAGAAAACATACTGAGATGCATTCTTCAGAAGAAATGCTGAGCAACTCTTTTTAAAAACAAGGTAGATTTTACATGCTAATTAAATAAAACACCTCTCTCGCTGTGTCTTTCTCTGTCAAATAAATAAAAACTTAAAAAAAAAAAAAAACCTCTAGGATAAAACCCAGATGCAAGATAGAACATATTTATTGCACCCTCTTGTTGGGATGCACTGATACACCTGGAGACACATTTAAATATTTCTAATGCTTTACTTGCTTAAAATATCTCTGAAAGAATAAAATAAGGTGACAACAAGGGTTGACCCTGAGGAGTAGAACTCTGAGCCTGGAGGGATGGACAGGAGTCTGTGTTCTCATTGCCTGTACTTTTGCTCAGGTAGGGTTCTTGCCACATGAAAATATTACTTTAGTCCCATAAGGAGGCATTGCTCCTTAAAATAAAAACAAAATGAAAATCAAAATGGATCATGTCTCTTCCTTGATTACAGTGTCATTTAGTAATTTTTGTAATCTCAAAGTAGACTAGAGTAGTTTACAGTAATTCCCAGGACCTGCCAGTCATTTTCTCCTCCCTTTGCCTGAAATGCTCTTCATTCACTGTCCTTAGAGCTAATTCCCTCTGTTACTGGACAGACCACTGTGAGCTCAGACCCTGGCTGTGGCACTAGCTGGTGTGTGAGGGGTTCTACCTGAAGGAATGCTGTGTATACTGGTAAGAGCAGCTGCTCTATGGGGTATGTCAGGTTTTGCCCCCTTCCAGAGCTGGACCAATAACCTACGGGCACTTTCCCCTTCTGTTGTCTCTGCCAGTGTCTGACCCATAACTTCTGGAGTCACAGACACATCTAACTCCAATAGTAGCCCTACTTGGGAGATACCCAGAACTTTAAACTGCTTCACTAGTACTTTTGCCTTCTGAAAGGCAGTTTGTGTTACAGGATTTTGTGTCCTCATAGTGCCTGTGGTTCTTGTTTAACACCACTTCGAAGAATGAAGAGGTAGACCAGAGGAAGGATGGTATACAGCAAAACAAAGTTTACTGAGCAAGACTATAAAGCTCCTAGAGAGGGAGGGGGACCCGAGTGGGTTGTCCCTGGAGTTTTGAAGTGTAGCGGTTTTTATGAGCTCTTTTGTGGAACTTTCCTTTTTTTTTTTTTTTGTATTCTCATTATCGTTATTTTTATTATCATTATGTCATTATTATTATTTTTTTTTAATTTTTTACTCTTATGTTAAACACCATACATTACATCATTAGTTCTTGATGTAGTATTCCATGATTCATTGTTTGTGCATAACACCCAGTGCTCCACGCAGAATGTGCCCTCTTTAATACCCATCACCAAGCTAACCCATCCCCCCAACATCCTCCCCTCTAGAACCCTCAGTGTGTTTTTCAGAGTCCATCCTCTCTCATGGTTCATCTCCCCCTCCGACTTACTCCCCTTCATTCTTCCCCTCCTGCTATCTTCTTCTTTTTCTTTTTTCTTAACATATGTTGCATTAATTGTTTCAGAGTACAGATCTGTGATTCAACAGTCTTGCACAATTCACAGTGCTCACCATAGCACATACCCTACCCATTGTCTATCACCCAGCCACCCCATCCCTCCCAACCCCCACCAACCCAGCAACCCTCAGTTTGTTTCCTGAGATTAAGAGTTCCTCATATCAGTGAGGTCATATGATACATGTCTTGCTCTGATTCACTTATTTCACTCAGCATACCACCCTCCGCTTCCATCCATGTCGTTGCAAATGGCAAGATCTCATTCTTTTGATGGCTGCGTAATATTCCATTGTGCATATATACCACTTCTTCTTTATCCATTCATCTGTCGATGGACATCTTGGCTCTTTCCACAGTTTGGCTATTGTGGACATTGCTTCTGTAAACATTGGGGTACACATACCCCTTCGGATCCCTACATTTGTATCTTTGCAGTAAATACCCAGTAGTGCAATTGCTGGATTGTATGGTAGCTCTATTTTCAACTATTTGAGGAAACTCCATACTGTTTTCCAGAGTGGTTGCACCAGCTTGCATTCCCACCAACAGTGTACGAGGGTTCCCCTTTCCCCACATCCCCGCCAACATCTGTCGTTCCCTGACTTGTTAATTTTAGCCATTCTGACTGGTGTGAGCTGGTATCTCATTGAGGTTCTGATTTGGATTTCCCTGATGCCGAGCGATGTTGAGCACTTTTTCATGTATCTGTTGGCGATTTGGATGTCTTCTTTGGAAAAATGTCTGTTCATGTTTTCTGCCCATTTCTTGATTGGATCATTTGTTCTTTGGGGGTTGAGTTTGATAAGTTCTTTATAGATTTTGGATACTAGCCCTTTATCTGATATGTCATTTGCAAATATTTTCTCCCATTCTGTCGGGTGTCTTTTGGTTTTGTGGACTGTTTCTTTTGCTGTGCAAAAGCTTTTTATCTTGAGGAAATCCCAATAGTTCATTTTTGCCCTTACTTCCCTTGCCTTTGGTGATGTTTCTAGGAAGAAGTTGCTGTGGCTGAGGTCGAAGTGGTTGCTGCCTGTGTTCTCCTTTAGGATTTTGATGGACTCCTATCTCACGTTTAGGTCTCTCAACCATTTGGAGTCTATTTTTGTGTGTAGTGTAAGGATATACTCCAGTTTCATTCTTCTGCATGTGGCTCTCCAATTTTCCCAACACCATTTTTTGAAGAGACTGTCTTTTTTCCATTGGACATTCTTTCCGGCTTTGTCAAAGATGAGTTGACCATAGAGTTGAGGGTCCATTTCTGGGCTCTCGATTCTGTTCCATTGATCTATGTGTCTGTTTCTGTGCCAGTACCATACTGTCCTGCTGATGGCAGCTTTGTAATAGAGTTGGAAGTCCGGAACTGTGATGCCGCCAGCTTTGTTTTTCTTTTTCAATATTCCTCTGGCTATTTGGGGTCTCTTCTGGTTCCATAAAAATTTTAGGATTATTTGTTCCATTTCTTTGAAAAAAGTGGATGGTATTTTGATAGGGATTGCATTGAATGTGTAGATAGCTCTAGGTAACATTGACATCTTCACAATGTTGATTCTTCCAATCCATGAGCATGGAAAGTTTTTCCATTTCTTTGTGTCTTCTTCAATTTCTTTCATGAGTGTTTTATAGTTTTCTGAGTACAGATCCATTGCCTCTTTGGTTAAATTTATTCCTAGGTATTTTATGGTTTTGGGTGCAATTATAAATGGGATCGACTCCTTGATTTGTCTCTCTTCTGTCTTGTTGTTAGTCTATAGGAATGCCACTGATTTCTGTGCATTGATTTTATAGCCTGCTATTTTACTGAATTCCTGTATGAGTTCTAGCAGTTTTGGGGTGGAGTCTTTTGAGTTTTCCACATACAGTATCATATCATCTGCAAAGAGTGAGAGTTTGACTTCCTCTTTGTCGATTTGGATGCCTTTGATTTCTTTTTGTTGTCTGATTGCTGTGGCCAGGACTTCTAATACTATGTTGAATAGCAGTGCTGAGAGTGGACATCCCTGCCGCGTTCCTGACCTTAGGGGAAAAGCTCTCAGCTTTTCCCCACTGAGAATGATATTTGCTGTAGGTTTTTCATAGATGGCTTTTATGATATTGAGGTATGTACCCTCTATCCCTATACTCTGAAGAGTTTTGATCAAGAAAGGATGCTGTACTTTGTCAAATGCTTTTTCTGCATCTATTGAGAGGATCATATGATTCTTGTTCTTTCTTTTGTTAATGTATTGTATCACATTGATTGATTTGCGGATGTTGAACCAGCCTTACAGCCCAGGGATAAATCCCACTTGGTCATGGTGAAGAATCCTTTTAATGTACTGTTGGATCCTATTGGCTAGAATTTTGAGGAGAATTTTTGCATCCATGTTCATCAAGGATATTGGTCTGTAATACTCCTTTTTGATGGGGTCTTTGTCTGGTTTTGGGATCAAGGTAATGGTGGCCTCATAAAATGAGTTTGGAAGTTTTCCTTCCATTTCTATATTTTGGAACAGTTTCAGAGGAATAGGTATTAATTCTTCTTTAAATGTCTGATAGAATGCCCCTGGGAAGCCATCTGGCCCTGGGCTTTTGTTTCTTGGGAGATTTTTGATGACTGCTTCAATTTCCTTAGTGGTTATAGGTCTGTTCAGGTTTTCTATTTCTTCCTGGTTCAATTTTGGTAGTTGATCCATATCTAGGAATGCACCCATTTCTTCCAGGTTATCTAATTTGCTGGCATAGAGTTGCTCATAATATGTTATTATAACTGTTTCTATTTCTTTGGTGTTGGTTGTGATCTCGCCTCTTTCATTCATGATTTTGTTGATTTGGGTCATTTCTCTTTTCTTTTGGATAAGTCTGGCCAGGGGTTTATCAATCTTGTTAATTCTTTCAAAGAACCAGCTCCTAGTTTCATTGATCTGTTCTACTGTTCTTTCGGTTTCTAGTTCATTGATTTCTGCTCTGATCTTTATTATTTCTCTTCTCCTGCTGGGTTTAGGCTTTATTTGCTGTTCTTTCTCCAGCTCCTTAGATGTAGGGTCAGGTCGTGTATTTGAGAACTTTCTTGTTTCTTGAGAAAGGCTTGTATTGCTATATACTTTCCTCTCAGGACTGCCTTTGCTGTATCCCAAAGATTTTGAACAGTTGTGTTTTCTTTTTCATTTATTTCCATGAATTTTTTTTAATTCTTCTTTAATTTTCTGGTTGACCCATTCATTCTCTAGTAGGATGCTCTTTAGCCTCCATGTATTTGAGTTCTTTCTGACTTTCCTCTTGTGATTGAGTTCTAGTTTCAAAGCATTGTGGTCTGAAAATATGCAGGGAATAATCCCAATCTTTTGGTATCATTTGAGACCTGATTTGTGACCTAGGATGTGATCAATTCTGGAGAATGTTCCATGGGTACTAGAGAAGAATGTGTATTCTGATGCTTTGGGATGGAATGTTCTGAATATGTCTGTGAAGTCCATTTGGTCCAGTGTGTCATTTAAAGTCTTTATTTCCTTGTTGATCTTTTGCTTAGATGATCTGTCCATTTCAGTCAGGGGGTGTTAAAGTCCCCCACTATTATTGTATTGTTGGCAATGTGTTTCTTCGCTTTTGTTATTAATTGCCTTATATAATTGGCTGCTCCCATGTTAGGGGCATAGATATTTACAATTGTTAGATCTTCTTGTTGGATCGACCCTTTAAGTAGTATATAATGTCCTTCCTCATCTCTTATTACAGTCTTTGTTTTAAAATCTAATTTGTCTGATATAAGGATTGCCACCCCAGCTTTCTTTTGGTGTCCATTAGCATGGTAAGTGGTTTTTCACCCCCTCACTTTCAATATGGGGGTGTCTTTGGGTCTAAAATGAGTTTCTTGCAGACAGCATATGGATGGGTCTTGTTTTTTAATCCAAACTGATAGCCTGTGTCTTTTGATTGGGGCATTGAGGCCATTTACATTCAGGGTAACTATTGAAAGGTATGAATTTAGTGCCATTGTATTGCCTGTAAGGTGACTGTTACTGTATATTGTCTCTGTTCCTTTCTGATCTATGCTGCCTTTAGGCTCTCTCTTTACTTAGAGGACCCCTTTCAATATTTCTTGGAGGGCTGGTCTCATGTTTTCAAATTCCTTTAGTTTTTGTTTGTCCTGGAAGCTTTTTATCTCTCCTTCAATTTTCAATGTGAGCCTAGCTGGATATAGTATTCTTGGCTGCATATTTTTCTCATTTAGTGCTCTGAAGATATCACGCCAGTCCTTTCTGGCCTGCCAGGTCTCTGTGGATAGGTCTGTTGCCAATCTAATATTTCTACCATTGTAGGTTACATATCTCTTCTCCCAAGCTGCTTTCAGGATTTTCTCTTTGTCTCTGAGACTTGTAAGTTTTACTATTAGATGTCAGGGTGTTGACCTATTTTTATTGATTTTGAGAGGGGTTCTCTGTGCCTCCTGGATTTTGATGCCTGTTTCCTTCCTCACATTAGGGAAGCTCTCTGCTATTATTTGCTCCAATATACCTTCTGCCCCTCTCTCTCTTTCTTCTTCTTCTGGGATCCCAATTATTCTAATGTTGTTTCGTCTTATCATATCGTTTATCTCTCGAATTCTGCCCTCATGATCCTGTAGTTGTTTATCTCTCTTTTTCTCAGCCTCTTTATTTTCCATCATTTGGTGTTCTATATCGCTGATTCTCTCTTCTGCCTCATTTATCCTAGCAGTTAGTGCCCCCATTTTTTATTGCACCTCATTAACAGCCTTTTTGATTTCGACTTGGTTCGATTTTAGTTCTTTTATTTCTCCAGAAAGGGTTTCTCTAATAACTTCCACGGTTTTTTCAAGCCCAGGTAGTATTTTTAAAGTCATGATTCTGAACTCTAGGTCCGACATCGTACTAATGTCCGTATTGAGGAGATCCCTGGCTGACGGTTCTACCTCTTGTTCTTTTGGCTGAGGTGATTTTTTTCATCTTGTCATTTTGTCCAGAGGAGAATAGATGAATGAGAGAACAAAATGCTAACAGGTTAACTACGTCCCCAGCAAATATACTCTGTACAAATCAGAAAAGACCTGAAAACAGGAGAAAAGAAAGGGAAAGAAAGAAAAAAGAAAGAGAAAAAAAGAAAAAAAAAACAAAAACAAAAAGCAAAAAACAAAAACAGAACAATACAAAAAAAACAGAATATGATCAAATATGATCAGACTAGTGCATAGATCAGTGCCACACACTAGATTTTGGGCGTATTTTGGTCTGTTAGAAAATAGTGCCTCCTAAAATTTTAAAGGAAGAAAGACTTATATATGTACAAAATAAGGGTTGATACAATGAAGGGATGGAAGATGATTGTAAAGATGAAAATTATAAAAGATTTTATAAGAGGAATTGATAAGATAAGAAGTTGTTTGAAAAAAGAAAGAAGATTTACAAAAAAAAAAAAAAAAAAGAAAAAAAGGGAGAGAACGTGATCAGGCAGGAGACTAGAACAAAGCCATACACTAGTAATTTAGGGTATATTTTGATCTGTTAGAAGAAACGGTATCTCAAAATTTTAAAGAGAGAACAACTTATATATATATGTGCCAAAAATAAGGGTAACTAGTATGAAGGGATAAAATATGACTCTAAAAATGAAAAATAAAAAAATGTTTTTTTAAAAAAAGGGATTGATAAGATGTTGGTTGAAAAAGGGAAAAAGAAAAATTAAAAAAAAACAGTTAAAAAATTAACTTTGAAAAACTAATGAATCATGGTAAAAAAAAGCCATGAATTCTATGTGCAGTATTCCCCTAGCGCTGGAGTTCTCCCGTTCTCCTTGATCGGTAAACTTGGTCTTGGCTGGCTGTTCGTGCTGATATCTGGGTGAGGGGCCTGTTGCCGTGGTTCCCAAATGTCTTTGCCGGAGGCGGAATTGCCCCACCCTTGTCGGTCCAGGCTAAGCAAGCTGCTCAGATTTGCTCTCAGGAGCTTTTGTTCTCTGCAAGCTCTGGTACAGCTTTGGAGGACCAGGGTGAAAATGGTGGCCTCCCAATCTCCGCCCGGAGGAGCTGAGAACTTGGGGCCCCGCTCCTCAGTGCGCTCCAGAGAAAAACAGTCACTCCCGTCTCCCTGGTCTCCGGCCACACTGCGTGCTTACCCGGCCTGTAACCGAGCATTTCTATCTCTGGCACCCGACCCCGTGTGGAGTCTCCAAACCCAGCAGATCCCTGCGGTGCGCTCCCGCGCTGCTCCTCCCGGGAGAGGGAAGGGAGTTTCCCCAGATCTGCCGCTTGTTGGGTCCCTGCTGGAGGAGCAGTGGCCTGACTGGGCTGCAGATCACAGTTTATGGCAACCCCGAGCTGAGAGCCCGCGCCTCGGCTCCGTCTCTGCAGCAGTCTTCCCCGCTCCAATATCTGGGAGCTCTGCTGCACTCAGGCACCCCCAGTCTTTCTGTGACCCTGAGGGTCCTGAGACCACACTGTCCCGCGAGGGTTCCACACTGCGTTTAGTCACTGGAGCGACGTCCCTCAGCGGAGCCGGCTTCTAAAAGTTCCAATTTTGTGCTCCATGGCTCTATCACTTGCCAGAAGCGGCCCACGGACGCCCCCTCCCCCACCATCTATCCTCCCGAATATCGCCTGGGATTCACTTCTCTGCACCTCCTACCTTCCAGTAAGTGGTTGCTTCTCTGTTCAGAGAGTTGTTGCTACTCTCTTCTTCCGTCTCCTGTTGAGTTCGTAGGTGTTCAGAATGGTTTGATCCCTATTCAGCTGAATTCCTGAGACCAGATGAAATCCAGGTCTCCTACTCCTCCGCCATCTTGCTCCGCCTCTCTCTCTCTCTCTTTTTTTTTTTTTAACTAGAGAGAGAGAGAGAGCACAAGACGCAGGAGGGTCAGAGGGAGAAGCATACTTCCTGCTGAGCAGGGAGCCTGATGCAAGACTGGTTCCTGGGACTCCAGGATCATGACCTGAGCTGAAGGCAGTTGTTTAACCAACTGAGCCACCAAGGCGCCCTGACTTTTGCGGAACTTTCTTAAGCAATCAGGGTGTGCTAAGTTGTGCCAACCAGGGCTTTGGTCACATATCTCTCTACCTTATTAGGTTAATGTCCATGTGCTGACGGTCTTTCTTTCTTTTTTTTTTTTTTTTCCCTCACATCTGGGGGCTTAGGTCTTAACTGCCCCTTGCCTGTGATATTGACAAATGCTTTTGTGGTTGTCTTATTTTAGGATGTTTTGCTGGTCATTTCTGCAAAGGCTACAAAGCAGAATATCAGTGAGGTCCTGTCTAAGCTGAAAAACAGGATCTCCATGTTATTTTATTTTAGCTGTCCTGACTCTGTATTTCCTTGATGGGGACCCTTGCCCTAATTACCTAACTGTCCAAATAACTCCTAACATTTGTTGCTCTGATCCCCAGTCCGGGATGTGCCCTTTCCCTACCAGGCAATGAAAGGGACAGAGGAACTGTGCCAGATAGGGAATAAAAGTCTTCCAAAACCCCCAAATCCTTGCAAAGGCTTACATCTTATTGATCTCAGCCTTGGGGGAGCATTTGAAGGCTCCTTATTGTTCCTCACACATGAAGGCAAATTGATCTTGGTTATCAGAAACCTGTACTTGTCAAAGTCTTTTCCATGAATCTCCTTGAAGATGAAACACTTTTGCAAGATCTTTTTATGCCAAAGCATCAGAGTAAAACAATAACTGTCTACAAATGACAAAAGACTGAAAAATAACCATGATTAAAGATTTAATGAGAGTCCGTTACGAAGCAATCAACAAGGGGATTTGGTTATTTCTGTAACATACATTTCAAAATTGTGACTGATAACATTACACCAGAGCACATCAGAGTTTTAGGAATTTCATACAAATATACCCTAAAAAAAAGTTTAGTATCACTTCTAATTGACAATGCTCCCCATTAAATGTAACGTATATAAAAAGGTACACAGCTGTAAAACAAAAAGCAAACAAAAAACTTAGCTCTTTTAATCAAGGAGACTCCATTTTCTTAAGTAGTCAAATACCTGACAAAGGCAAAACACAGAATTTTTGTTTCCTAGGTAGATTACATTAAAGGCAAAGAAAAACCTTTGTTTACAATTTCTTATTAAGAACAGGTCGATAATCTAAGAAAGCTTTGTCCTTTCAACAGAGACAAAACCAAATTCTAGTTTTGTACCAGTGTACTTCAGACATTAAAACTCTCCTTTGTTTTTCCTTTTATCTTACATAAACCCGTTTCAATCCTACCTTGACTACACATAAAATTCCTTTCTCGGTATCCCTTTTCTGGGGACACCTGACTGGCACAGTCGGTTGACTCTTGGTTTGGGCTTAGGTCGTGAAACCGAGCTCAGGGTTGTGAAATTGAGTCTCGTGCCAAGCTCAGCACTCAGTGGAGTCCTCAGCACAGAACCTGCTTAAGACTCTCTCTCTCTCTCACTCTGCACCCACCCCCCAAATAAATTAATTAATTAAATATGTATAAATCCCTCTTCCACAAACCTGCAACTTTTTATATCCATTCAGCTTTTATTTCAAAACTCCAGTCTGAATCAGGTCCCCATCCATGTGGCTAAAGCTGTTCACTGATCTGGGATCTTACCGAGGCTCTGCACTGAATTTGGGGCAAGGGAATTCGTGCAGCAGTCTGTATTTTAAAATGTCTCTCCCCCTCCCCCTTTTTTCCTTTAGTCTCTGTGGGCAATGTTTTATCTCCTGGGTGTTTACATTTAAAAGACATGAGAAGATTTACAACTTCAAGGGACGAAGAAAGTAAAGTTTTCTCCTGGGAGTTTTTTGGGGGGGGCATTTGCTATTCAAAATGTTCCTTTGTATGAAGGGTTAGAAAAGCATGAAGCATTTTGTCTGTTTCCTCATCAATTATCACATTCACTTCATTTTTGTCACTTTCTCAGAGATTCCATCTCCTAACTTTCTGCCCAGGCTTTGTCACAATAGCCTGGATTTTAATCCACCGTGGTGTGTGCCCTCAGTTTTGCAGAGCAGTGAGCTAAGGCCTCCAACTTATTATCCTGACCTCCCAGCTTGTCTGCCAGCCCCAAGGCTAGCACGGTAGTGGACACTGGCACATCCTTCTCTAACCTCAACTCTTCTTGGAACTTTGCAACTTGAACTTCAGCCTCTAGTTGGGCATGGGTGGCCAGCCCAACTGTCCACAGCAAAGGGAGGCCACACTGCAGCCCTGTGCTTCCTTCCTGTGCTGCAATGCCCTCTACGGGGTTCCCCAAACAAGCCCCTTAAAGCAGCTGTCGTTGGGGTATTGTCTCTGTACTCACCCCACAGCTCATAATCATCTGACATATAGGCCGTCCCCTCCCCACACCGGGGCCAATGCACAACTAAGCATCTCCCCCACAAATGCCTCCCAAGGCCCACATCTTCGGTCTCCTGCACAACTTGACCACTGTGGGTTTCTATCCTCCTCAGGAGCTTCCCGTGTGTAATCTGAAACTGGCTCCCACACTTGGAGGGCAGGGAAAGACGGAAGAAAGACGCAGGCCACTCCAGGTGGTAGTGGCAGTTTTATAAGCCGAGGGAACTTACATACAAGGCTTGTTTTACGGTGCTGCAGGACAAGTGGATCCCCGCACCTACCCAGCGCATCTTAAAAGTTTATATAGAGACCTTAACTCGGTTCAGTCACGTATACCTTGTAGGTATTCTCACAGCACATCACTATCTCAAGGCTATGTCCTTGGAGCAGCCTCTGGGAGGCGTGAAGGCTGGAGGAAGTTACATTCCAAGGGTAGCCGGGGAACAGCCTCCAACAGCCCAGGTACAACTCCAGGGTCAACCAGCTGTCTTGTCTTCCCCATGTTGATGATGATGGTGATGATAGTGGTGATGGTGGTGATGGTGGTGATGATGATGATGATGATATCCTCTGAAACCCTCCCATTTCTGGGAATCCAGTGCAATCCTCGGGTCCTATATGCACGTTTTCTGTTCATTACTGCAACAGACCGATGCTGTGGACTAACTTCTTATTTCACCTCCACAACATTCCTCCTGCCCCCACCTTTCCTCCTCAGATACCTTCTGCTGCTTCAGAGAATGGCAAGTTAAAAACTGCATTTCCTAAACTCCTTTTGCAACTATGTTTCTTGATGTCAAGAGGGGTCTGCTAATTAGATTCTCTTGTAAGGAGTCATAAGGTTTCTCTATAGTTGTGTTGCAGTTTATCCTCCATCCTTTTTTTTCTCCTCTTTGCGTCCAAGAGACACAGAGGTAGCAGTGATGCCGATCACAGTTTCCTGATTGAGCCATTTTAATCTCAGGATAGCAACTCTTGTAATTTGTTCTTGGACTCAGTGGTTTGACACATTTGTGGTGATAGCTACCCTCCTGGGTCAGCTCTGTAGCATTTTGGTTGTCATTCCTAGGTCTGCTATCTGCAAAAACAGGGTGAACGAATAATAAACATAACGTTCAATGAAAGTACTCAGATATAAGAGTAACATATAGTTTGGCAAAAGAAAGTTCAGAATAGGCAAAACCAGCCTGTGATAATTGAAATCAGGATAGTGGCTGACTTTTACTTGGGAAGAACATGTCTGGGTGGGTCATCAAGGAGATCAATGATTTTATTGATGTTCTTTTCTCTCTCTCTCTTTTTTAATATGAGTGGACATACGGTTTGTTTACTAACTAAATTCAATTAACTAGTCACTGCTAATTTAGGTACTTTTCTGTATGTAAAGTTATACTTCGATTAAGAGAATTTACTCAAAACTACAAATTGATAAAAATCATTTTGCTATTTATCTGTCTTCACTTGTATTATGGGCTAAACTGTGTTTCCTGAAAAGATATGTTCAAGTCCTAATCCCCGGTACCTGTGAGTATGACCTTAATTGGAAATAAGTGTTTGCAGATGTAATCAAGTTAAGTAAGAGGTAATCAGACTGAATTAGAATTATCCCTAAATCTAATCCTTATAAGGAGAGAGAGATTTGAACACAGAGACATGCAGAGAAGAAAGCCATGTGAGGACAGAGGCAGAGATTGGACTGATGCATCATTGCTGAGGATGCCAAGGATTGCTGACAACCCCTAGAAGCCAGGAAGAGGTAAGGAAGGAGTCTTCCCGAGAGCCTGCAGAGAGAGTCAACACCTTGATTTCAAACTTCTGCCACCAGAACTGTGAGAGAATAACTTTCTGTCATCCACCATCTCTGGCCAACTCACTTTTCTACTGTTGTGTAAGAAAGAAATAAAAGTCTGTCCTTCTTGGAAAATAAAATCTTTTCCTGGATAAAATACTTAGAGTAATTCTTTTTTTCTGCACTGAGCCCCAAATGATAAAATCACCTTTTGTCAAGGAAGTGGCCTCTCCACACTCCCTGACACTTAATTCAGGAAGCCCAATGTGGCCGCAAGGGGAGGCCATGCAAAGGAAGAGTCCCCACAAGCCCCCAGTGTTCAGAGAAGACACCCTCAGATGCCTCCAGAACCAGTTGCCACCTGACTATAACAAGAACTGTCCAGCCAAACCTTAGAACAAGGAGGGATATTAATAAATTACTGTAAGCCATTAAGTTCAATGGCAGCTTGCTATCCAGGAATAGATAACCAGAACATAGATGCAACATATTTTTTACCTATCTTATAATGTTCATTCCAAACTTTTATTTTTATGTTATTGATACTTGCATTGTGTTTATTTCCTCAAAGTTCTCCTTTTTCTTTGTCTGTTTTTCATGTTGGAATTTTTCTAATGTGTTTTGGCAATGCTTAGATTTTCATTATGAATCAAGAATAAGACTCTGGAATCAGATGGGAGCCTCCGTGGGATGGGAGGGGTTTGCTGATGGGTGGGTTTCCCTACAAGGGGTTGGAGCAGCTGCCCTGGGGTGCTCTGAGTTCACACTTTCTCTCATTAAGGGTCTCTGCAGCATAAACCCTTCTACCTGCCGTGGTTGGGGAGGAGACCTGGAATTCTACCTGCTCTTTATTCAGAGTTTTTAACTCCTTCCCTCTGTTTTCAGCCTTATTCTTATCCATTCCTCCCTAATTGCCCTACTCTTTCTGATTCCTGTGGCTCTGCAGGGCATGTACTGGAAGGCTCCATGCTTCTCTTCAGAATTCTGCTCTTCCTCTCTTACATTTTCAAAAAAAAAAAAGAAAAAAAGAGGAACTCTTTCATCAGTTGTCCCACATCCTATTCTCTTAGTTTATGTGAACTTACATCTTTTTTGTTATTTGCCACCATTTAATCAGTTTTCAAGAGGGCATGAAGATCAATATATATAGTCTTGAAATTTTTAATTATGTATTTCTATTTTGATATAATGTCAAATCATGGAATATTTGTGAGGACAGTAGGAATAGTTTTCCCCTGACCTTTTCAAAGTGAGTTGTTGGCATGATGCTCTATTACCTCTGAATATTTTTGCATGTATTTCCTACAAAGATATTCTCCTATATATTCATAATAAAAACATTAAAAACAGAAAATTAAATTTACTGAAATATTACTGTCTGAGTCTTCAGATCACACTGAATTTTATTAGTTGTATCAATCCTGTCTTTAATAGTAAAATGGTCCAGCTCAGAGTCATGTTTTTCATTTAGTTGTTGTATCTGTTTGGTATCTTTCAATCAGCATTTGTTCCTGAATTTTCCTTGACTTCCATAAGCTTGATAATTTTGACAATTGCAGGACAGTTATTCTGTAGAATTTTCATCAATTTGGGTTTATCTGACATTTCTTCATAATTATCCCTTTATGGCAGGAATATCACAGCCGTGATGCTGAGTGCAACTTATCAAGTGGCACAGAATTTTGACTTGTCCCATTACTGGTGATGTGTACTTTAATCACTTGATTAAGGCACTATCTGCCAGAGTTCTCCACTGTAAACTGATACTGTGTTTTTCTTTGTTACTAGTAGTTATTCTGTGGAGAAACAATTTGGCATTTTTTTCTTCTAAGTTTATTGAAATATGTATGTATAACATCCATATAAGTTTAAGGTTGTACAATGTGATGTCTTGATACATATATGTTGTGAAATGATTACCACAATAGGATTATCCCCTCACAAAGTTATTTTTATTTTTTTGGTTGTAAGAATATTTAAGATCTACTCTCTTTGCAACTTTTAAGTTTATAAAACACTATTGTTAACTGCAAGCACCATGCTATACATTCGATCTTCAGAACTTACTCATCTTGTAACTGGAATTTTGTACCTTTTCACCAACATTTTCCCCACTCCCACAGCCCCTTGCTTGCTGTTCTGCTCTCTTTTTCTATCAGTTCTGCTTCTTAAAATTCTGCAGGTAAATGCAATCATGTAGTATTTGTGTTTGTCTGCCTTATTTCACTAAATATAATGCCCTCAATTTCATCCACGTTGGCACAAATAATAAGATTTCCTTCTTTCTTATGACTGAATAATATTGTGTGTGTGTGTATCTTTTTTTTTATTCATCCATAGTGAGACAATTTAGGTTGTGTCCATATTGTACCTATTGTACTTAATGTTGCAATGAAAATGGAGTGTTGACATCCCTTCAAGCTCATGATCTTCTATGGATATATATCTGGATATGGAATTGCAAGATCATATGGTAGTTCTCTTTTTAAGTATTTGAAGAACTGCCATACTATTTTCTATAGTGGCTGTAACAATTCACATTCCCACTAACACTGTACAAAAGTCCCTTTTTCTCTATGTCCTTGCCAACACTTGTCATACCTAGTCTTTTGGATAATAGCCATTCAAACTGATATGAGCTGATATGCCATTGTGGTTTTGATTTGCAATTCCCTGATGATTAGTGATGTTGGGCATCTTTAATGTACTTTTTTTGTCATTTGTATGCCTTCTTTGGAAATAATATCTATTCAGGTCTTCTGCTGATTTTTTAATTGAATTATTTATTTACTTGCTACTGAGTTGTATGTGTCTTGTATATATTTTGAATATTAACCCCTGTTCAGATAGATGGTTTGGAAGTATTTCTTCCCATTCCATAGGTTATCTTTTCATTTTTTTATTGTTTCTTTTGCTGTGCAGAAGCTTTTCAGTACGATGTAGTCCTTCTTATTTAACTTTTGCTTTTGTTGCTTGAGCTGTCCATATCAGAAGCAAAAAATTCTTGCCAAGACTAATGTTAAGGAGATTTTTCCTCTGTGTTTTCTTGTAGGAGTTTCATAGTTTTGGGTCTCATGTTTAAGTCTTTAATACATTTCAAGTTAACCTTTGTGAGTGGTGTAAGATAGGGGTTGTTTCATTTTCCTGCAGATGAATATCCAGTTTTCCCAACCGCATTGAGCATACTTGGTTCCCTTGTCAAATATTAGTTGACCATATATGCAAGGGTTTATTTCTGGGCACTTGATTCTGTTCCATTGGTCTATTTATCTATTTTTATGCCAGTACCACACTGTTTGATTACTATAGGTTTGTAAAATAATTTAAATCAGGAAATGTGATTCCTCCAGTTTTGTTCTTTGTCAGGATTGTTTTGTCTATTTGGAGCCTTACCTGGTTCCATACATATTTTTGAATTTTTTTTTCTATTTCTGTGAAAATGCCATTCAAATCTTGGTAGGGATTGCTTTGAATCTATAAATGGCTTTGGTAGTGTGGGCATTTTAACAATATTAATTTTCCAATCTAAGAACATGGGATATCTTTCCATTTGTTTGTATCTTCTTACATTTCTTTCATCAAAGTCTAATGATTTTCAGTGCACTCATCTTTTGCTTTCTTGCTTAAATTTATTCCCAACTACTTTATTGTTTTTCATAATATAAAAAGGATTACCTTGTTTGTTCTTTTTCAGATATTTCATCATTAGTGTATAGAAACACAACCGATTTCTATACATTGATTTTGTAACTTGCAACTTTACCAAATTTGTTTGTTAAATCTAACAGTGTTTTTGTAGTTTTCAGTATTTTCTATAAATATGAGATCATGTCATCTCCAAACAGAGACAATTTTACTCCTCATCAAGTTCAGATGGCTTTTACCACTTTTTTCTTGCCAATTTGCTCTGGCTAGGACTTCCAGTACTATGTTAAATAGGAATCAGGAGAGGAAACACCCAGTCTTGTCCTGATCTTACTGAAAACCCTTCACATTTTCACCATTGAGATGATGTTGACTGTGGCTTCTCAGATAGATAGATAGATGATGGATATGTCTTTTCTACAAACAATTTATTGAGAGTTTTTGTCATGTGAGGATTTAGAATTTTGTCAAACGATTTTTTGGTATCTATTGAGATAATCATGTGATTCTTATCAATCATTCTATTAAGGAGGTGTATCGTCTTTATTTATTTGCATATATTAAACCATTCTTGCATGCCAGGGATAAATCCTACTTGATAATTGTATATGATCCTTTCAAAGTCATGTGGAATTCAATTGGTTAATGTGATGTTGATAAATTTTTGCATCTGTATACCTCAGGGATATTGACTTGTATTTTTTTTCTTCTTGTAGGTCTTAAAGATTTTTTATTTATTTACTTGACAGATAAAGAGAGAGAGAGCATGAGAGGGGGGAGAGTCAGAGGGAGAAGCAGACTCGCTGCTGAGCAGGGAGCCTCATGTGGGACTCGATCCTGGGACTCTAGGATCATGACCTGAGCCAAAGGCAGTCCTTTAACCAACTGAGCCACTCAGGAGCCCATCTTCTTGTAGGTCTTTATCTGGCTTTGATATCAGGGTAATGCTGGCCTTGAAAAATGAGTTTAATAGTGTCCCCTTCTCTTCAGTTTGTTGGAAGAGTTTGAGAAAGATTGACATTAATTATTTTTTTAAAGATTTTATTGATTCATTTGTCAGAGAGAGAGAGCACAAGAATGTGGAGCGGCAGGTGGAGGGAGAAGCAGGCTCCCTGTTGAGCAAGGAGCCCTATGCGGGACTCAATCCCAGGACCCTGGGATCATGACCTAAGCCAAAGGCAGATGCTTAACTGACCGAGTCACCCAGGTGTCCCTTAATTATTCTTTAAATGTTTGTTAGAATTTGCCAGAGAAACCATCTGGTCCTAGGTTTTTTTGTTGGGGGATGGGGTGAGTTTATTACTAATTCAATCTCTTTATTCCTCATTGCTGTTTAGATCTTCTTTTTCTTCATCATGTAGTTTTTGTAGGTTATACAGTCCCTAAGAACTCTTCCATTTCCTCTGGGTTGTACAATTTGTTGTTTTACAATTGTTTGTAGTCCTGATGATCTTTTGTATTTCTGTGGTATTGATGTCATCTTAGGCCTTCCAGCCAACCTAGGAGTCTTTAAGTTCTAACAAGCAAAATTAGCCTGAATGATTGATTAACTGAGCCTTTCTTTGTATATTTAGAGATCATGCATTCTTTCCTAGAAAGAGCAGAGCACTTTTACGTATCACCAAGCCCTCTTGCACCACCCCATGCAACAAGGAACCAGACCCTCTTGCACAAACTCTGAGTACCATGATAACATCTGTAGCTAGCACTATCAAGACTGCATGTAATCAAGAATTATCACAGTCCACTGCACTCCCTTTACTGAGTAACTGCCCTAAATCCCTTTAAAAATCTCTGGGCCATTTATTTCTTTTTGTTATTTCTTTTTGTGTGCTAGCACAGCAATCTGACAACAAAAAGAAATAAAAGGCATCCGATCAGCAAAGAAGGAGTCAAACTCTCACTCTTTGAAGATGATATAATACTTTATATGAAAAACCCAAAAGACTCCACCCCAAAACTGATAGAACTCATACAGGAATTCAGTAAAGTGGCAGGATATAAAATCAATGCACAGAAATCAGTGCATTCCTATACACCAACAACAAGACTGAAGAAAGAGAAATTAAGGAGTCGATCCCATTTACAACTGCACCCAAAACCATCAGATACCTAGGAATAAATCTAACCAAAGAGGCAAAGAATCTGTACTCAGAAAACTATAAAATACTCATGATAGAAATTGAGGAAGACACAAAGAAATGGAAAGACGTTCCATGCTCATGGATTGAAGAACAAACATTATGAAGATGTCAATGCTACCTAGAGCAATCTACACATTTAAAGCAATCCCTATCAAAATACCATCCACTTTTTTCAAAGAAATGGAACAAATAATCCTAAAACTTGTATGGAACCAAAAAAGACCCCGAATAGCTAGAGGAATGTTGAAAAAGAAAAGCAAAGCTGGCGGCATCACAATTCCAGACTTCCAGCTCTATTACAAAGCTGTCATCATCAAGACAGTATGGTACTGGCACAAAAACAGACACATAGATCAATGGAACAGAATCGAGAGCCCAGAAATGGACCTTCAACTCTATGGTCAACTCATCTTCCACAAAGCCGGAAAGAATGTCCAATGGCAAAAAGACAGTCTCTTCAACAAATGGTGTTGGGAAAATTGGACAGCCACACGCAGAAGAGTGAAACTGGGCTATTTCCTTACACCACAAACAAAAATAGATTCAAATTGTTGAAAGACCTAAATGTGAGACAGGAATCCATCAAAATGCTAAAGGAGAACACAGGCAGCAACTTCTTCCTAGAAACATTGCCAAAGGCAAGGGAAACAAGGGCAAAATGAACTATTGGGACTTCATTAAGATAAAAAGTCTTTGCACAGCAAAGGAAACAGTCAACAAAACCAAAAGACAATGGACAGAATGGGAGAAGATATTTGCAAATGACATATCAGATAAAGGGCTAGTATCCAAAATCTATAAAGAACCTATTGAACTCAACACCCAAAGAACAAATGATCCAATCAAGAAATGGGCAGAAGACATGAACAGACATTTTCCCAAAGAAGACATCGAAATGGCCAACAGACACATGAAGTGCTCAATATCACCTGGCTCAGGGAAATCCAAATCAAAGCCTCAATGAGATACCACTTCACACCAGTCAGAATGGCTAAAATTAACAAGTCAGGAAATGACAGATGTTGGCGGGCATGTGGAGAAAGGGGAACCCTCGTACACTGTTGGTGGGAATGCAAGCCTGTGCAGCCACTCTGGAGAACAGTATGGAGGTTCCTCAAAAAGTTGAAAATAAAGCTACCCTACAACCCAGCAATTGCACTACTGGGTATTTACCCCAAAGACACAAATGTAGGGATCCAAAGGGGTACATGACCCTGATGTTTATAGCAGCAATGTCCACAATCGCCAAAATATGGAAAGAGCCAAGCTGTCCATCGACAGATGAATGGATAAAGAAAAAGTGATACACACACACACACACACACACACACACACACACACACACACAATATGAAATATTATGCAGCCATCAAAAGGAATGAAATCTTGCCATTGGCAATGACGTGGATGGAACTGGAGGGTATTATTTTGAGTGAAATAAGTCAATCAGAGAAAGACATGTATCATATGATCTCACGGATATGAGGAATTCTTAATCTCAGGAAACAAACTGAAGATTACTGGAGTGGTGGGGGGTGGGAGGGATGAGGTGGCTGGGTGATAGACATTGGGGAGGGTATGTGCTATGGTGAGCACTGTGAATTGTGTAAGACTGATGAATCACAGACCTGTACCTCTGAAAAAAATAATACATTATATGTTAAAAATAAAAGAAGATACCAGGAAGGGAAAAATGATGGAGGGGGAATCGGAGGGGGAGACGAACCATGAGAGACGATGGACTCTGAGAAACAAACTGAGGGTTCTAGAGGGGAGGGGGGTGGGGGGATGAGTTAACCTGGTGATGGGTATTAAAGAGGGCATGTACTGAATGGAGCACTGGGTGTTACATGCAAACAATGAATCATGGAACACTACATCAAAAACTAATGATGTATGGTGATTAACATAACATAATAATAAAAGAAAATCTCTGGGCCAGGCAGAAACCTCAGAGTTGGCTTTTGGAAAATAGTCTACCTTCTCCCCAGGTGTCTGCATCCTGAATAAAGCTCATATTCCTTCCTTTCCGATCAAAATTCTTTTCTTGAAAATTAACCTTGTAAGCAATGGGCAGCCAAACCTGGGTTTTGGTGATGGTATCAGTTAAAATGTCTCCTCTTTCATTTCTGATTTTATTTATTTGATACTTCATTGTTTTTTTTTTCTTATCCTAGCAGAAGGTTTGTCGTTTGTTTATCTTTTCTAAAATCAGCTCTTAGTTACATTGATCTTTTCTATTGCTTTTTCTGTTGCTGTTTCATTTATTCTGCTTTGATCTTTGTTCCTTCCTTCTGCTGACTTTAAACTTATTCTGTTCTTTTCTTTCTAGTTCCTGAGTTTTCAAATTAGGTTGTTTGAGATCTTTCTTTTTTATTATTATTATTTTCTAATGTAGAGATTATCACTATAAATTTCCCTCTTAGAACTGTTTTTGCTGCTTTTCTGGTTGTGTTTCCATTTTACTTGTTTCAACATTTTTTTTCAGATTCTTTTTAGTTTCTTTGATTTCTTATTGGCCGATTGATTGTTCAGGAGAATTACTTACCATTTCATACCATTGTGGTTGGAAAAGATGCTTTATATGACTTCAATCTTCTTAAATTTGCTAAAACTTATGTGACCTAACATATGATGTATCCTGGAGGATTTGAATGTGCACTTGAGAAGAATACATTCTGTTCTTGTTAGATTCAATGTTCTATAGAGGTCTGCTATGTCCTTTCAAGTTAAAGTACAGTTTGTCCAATGTTTCCTTATTGATTTTCTGTCTGGATGATTTATCCATTGTTGAAAGTAGGATATTAAAGTCTCCTACTATTATTGTATTTTTGTCTATTTCTTCCTATACATCTGTTAGTATTTGTTTAATATATTTAGGTGCTCTGATGTTGGGTGCATATAGCTTTGACTGCTACATCCTCTTGATGAATTGACCCTTTTATCATTATAGAATCATCTTCTTTATCTCTTATTACAGCATTTCAGTTAGTCTATTTTGTCTGATGTAAGTATAATTATGCCTACTTTCTTTAGATTTCTACTTGCATGGAATATCTTTTTCCATCTCTTCACTTGAGCCTATGAGTATTTAGAGCCAAATGGTGTCTCTTGTAGGCAGCATCTAGTTGAGTCTTTTTTTTTTAATCCATTCAATCATTTTATATCTTTTGATTGGAGAATATAAACTTTTTATCTTTGGAGTTATTATTAATAGGCAAAGAAGACAAGAAGAGAGAATAAATGGAACAAAGGAACTATAAAACGTCCAGAAAACAATTAATAAGATGGCATTAGTGTGTCTATATACATATATATATAATATATGTAATATATATATAATATATTATTTGCATATATTCAATTCACCACATTTAACCAAAAATCTTCCAATGATGCTTATTTACAAAAGTATGTATTTTCCAAAAAGTATATTTGGAACTAAGACCAATTCAAAAATATATATTAATGTCTTAAGAATAATTGAGGAAATCTGGGCAAAGATAAAGTGTAGCATCTTAGATTGTGGGTAGTATGATATATATATATATATATATGTATATATATATATATATATATATATATCCATTTAAAGTAATATTGAGCTTCCTTACACCCACTATAAAGAGTGAAACAAGATAAAAAAATAAAAAATAAAGCAAATTGTTGAGTAACAACACAATTATTTCTTTTCATAATACCTAAGAAAAATTTATGTCATGGTGTTAAGAGAAGACTAACATTTAAAGATTATCATTAATAAAACCCTTAAGGCAATAAAATAATAAATACAGGTAATCTGTTCATATGATATTTCTAAGCCAATACTATAATTCCAAAGAAGTTAACATTAGTACATGTCTGTATAGCACATTGTATTAATTATAGAACATCTATGAATTGTGACATTTCATGACATAATGAGAAGAAGGTTGCCAACATAATGAATTGTTAATACATTTTTATCTTGGCTATGAAAAATAAAGTAAGAGTAATTTGTATTACTACTGTTAATAATTTTATGTATATGTGTTTAATCTGTATGTGTATTTTTATCATCTTTTTAACATAGATAAATATTAATTCATTTTTTCATTCTTTCTATGTGTTAAGAAAATCTAACACTCCAACATTTTTTAAAAGTATAAGCTAGTTTATTTAGCAATGTGGCCAACATAAGGTGAGGAGTCAGCTCTTAACTTCTATTTAATTTAAAAACTGATAACTCTTTTATGTGTACATTACTCTGGAAAGTTGAGCATCATTTAAGATACAGTTCAGAGAATTGAAATTCAGGAGATCTAAATTTTGGCCATGCTTCTGCCAAAAGCTCCCTGTGTAATGTTGAACAATCATCTTTATTTTATCATTTGTAAATGCATTTGTGTAAATAATTTCTAAATTTCATATGGTTTTGTATTCTAAGACTTTTGTATGATGATAATATTTTCCATATATAGAATAATATTAAAGTCTTCTAAAATTCTCTACTGAATAATTATAGAAGGATTTCATTGAAACCTATTTTCATTTTATGTTATGTAACAAAAATAGAGTGGAAAACTGAAAAGCTCTCATAAAGGACAGAATGACCAATATGTTAAGTTTGTCCCTGGCTCTGATACAGCAAACCAATAAAATAATAGTCATTAAACATCTTTATCTAGTAAATTTCAGTGATTCCATACTAGTCAGCATTGATAGACATAATGACCATTAGTATCATTTCAATGTTTTTGGACACCTCATTTCTATTCAGAAAATAGTACAAGGAAGTCATAAAGGGGTCAGCACCATTTAATTGCTCCTTTCAAAGTAGAGGGTTGGAGTGTATAGTAAGTGAACTAAATCATCATTAAAGGTGGTAAGCATCTCTTTCAGTATACCCTCTGATTATGTTTCTTTGCTTGGTAAAAAAGGGGGGGGGAAATGAGGACAATGAATGAGTATTCTTAGGCAAAGAGAGGGTATTGTTGAGGCTAGTTTGAATTATTTGGGCCAGACTGAAGTGGCTAAGAAATCATTCCACTGATTTTCTCTATGAAGTATTCAGAAACAAAATGATTTTCTAAGGAAAGTCTAAAGAATGAAAATGTTAATGTGTGAAAGAAAATCTAGCTGGCATTGGATTTACCTGTTACATTGGGTACAATTTATCAAGTTCTGTCAAACTGTCCTCTTCAGTGATACATAATAATAGTGTGACATTAAGCAAGTGAGTTGTCTCTATGGGATTTAATTTTTACCTCTGTGAAAATTATCACTTGCCTATTGAGAGGAGGGCTCTGTACCAGAAGAGCATTGAGCTTTTTTTGAATTTCAGTAGTCAGTTTTTATTTTTACATGTGCCATGGCCTTATTTTCTGAGGACTTCTGAGGAAGTCTATTCAGGTCATTGGTGAGACCTTCATATTCTTTTTTTTCCTCCTATTTTATGTTACATGTCATATATTATTTAGAAATAGTATTTTTGCATACCAATGTTTAATGAAAATATTTTGTATAATTATTTGCTTTAGTAGAATGAGAAAATGCAGGGTGTTATAAAGAAAAAAGTAAAAATTCCTTATACTACCTGCATTCAAAAATAACTATTTTGACGGCGCCTGGGTGGCTCAGTTGGTTAAGCGACTGCCTTCGGCTCAGGTCATGATCCTGAAGTCCCAGGATTGAGTCCCGCATTGGGCTCCCTGCTCAGCAGGGAGTCTGCTTCTCCCTCTGACCCTCTTCCCTCTCGTGCTCTGTATCTCTCATTCTCTCTCTCTCAAATAAATAAATAAAATCTTTAAAAAAAATAACTATTTTGAGTGTTTCACCTCTAAATTCATTTCAGTGGTATGTACCTATTATTCTGTTGCCAAGTGAGATTTCATTAGCCAATTTTCTTTTTAACTTAACAACATTATAAATATTATCTAAAGTCAATAAATTTAATTCTAAAACATTGCTCTTAATTATTGCATAACATTCTAGTATATAAATTATACCATGCTATATGTATCTAGTCAACTTAGCTTGACATTAAAATCGTTCCTGAACTTTCATTATTATATTTTTAACATCTTTGTTGAAATATAACTAACATAAACTGCACACATTAAAGTGTATGAGATGATAAGGTTTAGTGTATATATACTGTGAAAGTAGTACACACATGGTAGCCCTGCCAATCCAAATTCTAGATATAATTTTTTACTCTGCCACCAAAACCATCGTTCCACATTGATTACAGATTATGTAGTAGTGGCCCATCCTTCGATGTGCCCAAAGCATTTAAGGCTTAGGGTAGCTACAGAAGATGATGCTGGTCCTAAAAGATTTGTCCAAGAAGCAGGACTAACTGAATAGTCACCACCTGGGTATTGTCCAGCAGTATAGGTGCTTGCTTTTCATGAGAAAAATGCTCAACATGGCACAAATGTGCAGGCTGATGGGTCACACCAGTTTAGATTCTCTCTCAAGAGTTTGAATTTGAGACATACAACTAAAGAGTTAGCAGCAGCTAATGCAACAGGAACAAAGAGAGTAAGTGCCTTAGCACAATGTCTCAGCATGAGAGCAGGAACAAAGAAGCCCAACTGCTGGGTGGACAGAGCAATATTACAGAGACTAGAACCACAGGGTGTTGTGGACTCTGCTATAATTAACCCTGGCTGGGTGATGGTTCAAACTGTTTGCAGTAATGATGAAGTTCCTTACTTCCCTGTATGTCTTATAATAAATACGATAAATCTCCAGTGATAATCATGGTGTGTTTCTTTACCTTGCAATATTTATGAGTTAATGTCTGTCCTTTCCTTTTTATTCTCTCAAATGCAGAAGGTTGACCTTACCATATATCCTGGTTGATGGTATACAATCATCACATGTCTATATAACACAACTTTCTTTAATTTTCTTCTAATCCATTCTGATCTCTGTTCCTGTTCCTCTTCTATCTCATAAGCACATAATGTATTATATATGTATGTGGATACACATATACCTTATAAACTAATTAGCATTCTATGTATTTATTTTTAATTTATGTAAATGATTTTGACTGTAGGGCACCTTCCATTTCTCAAATTTTTGCCCATAATGTGTTTAAGAAGTACAAATGTTGCACCATGTATATTTAAACTATTTTTTCTACATACTGCAAAACATTCCACTATATATATATTATATTTATATATATATTATGTTTATATTTATATATATATATTATTTAGTCTCTAGGTACTTTCAACCCTCCACAAAATAATGCTTTAATAATTATAATTGTGCAGGTCTCCTTATAGACTTCTTGTGCATAATTGGGATTTATTTTCTGAAATGGAATTGCTGGGTCTAAGGTTATGGGCATAAATACAAAATGCACTATATTGTCTGTACCAGATTGCCCTCCCACCAGCATTGCACAAATGTTCTCAGTTCTCCACACTCTTCCAGACCTGGGATTTTTTTTTTTTCTAATTCTCACCAATCTGATTTCAGTAATGTGACACCTCATTGCATTTGCTATTTATGGATTTTCTCATTTTTAGTGAATTAAAAGCATAAAAGTAAAACAAAAAGGAAAATTGTTTTTATAGAATTTGTTAGTCATTTGGATTTCCCCTTTTATAGAATTGTCTATCCAAATGTCCTTTTAAAAAAGAAAAACACTGGGTTTTCTAGCTTTATATTATAGATATGGAAAAAAGTTATTACATATTTTAGCTATTAATCTTATTTGAAAGTATTAATTATTATTCAGCATTGAGTAGGCAACATGTAAGAACAGATGGCAACACAAGCAGAGAGGTGGAAATCCTAAGAAAGAATCAAAAGGAATGCTAAAGACAAAAAATGCTGTAAGAGAAATGAGGAATGACTTTTTTGCCTAATTAGTAGACTTACACAGCTAAGTGAAGAATCCCTGAGATTGAGATATCTCAATAGAAAACTCCAAAACTGAAAAACAAAGAGAACAAAGACTGACAAAAAAAAAAATCTGGAACAGATTTCTCCTAAAGAAAAATAAAACATATGCAAAATGGGAACACTAAAAGGAGAAGAAAAGAGAAAGAAACATAATAAATATTTGAAACAACAAGTGAGAATTTCCTCAAATTTAACTCAGACATCAAACCACAGATCTGGTAAGCTCAAAGGAGACCTAGCAGGAAGAATGCCCAAAAAATTACACCTAGGCATATAATTTTCAAACTACAGAAAATCAAAGATATAGAAAAAATCCTGAAAGAAGAAAGAAGAAAAAAATATTTATCCATATGAGAACAAAGATAAGAATTATATCTACCTTCTCCTCTGAAGCCATGAGAGCAAGAGTGGACTGAAACCTTTAAAGTGCTGAGAGAAATAAAACACCAACCTAGAGTTTTGTACACTGAAAAATTGTATTTTAAAAGTGAAGAAGAAATAGATTTTCTCAACAAACAAAAACTGAGGGAATTTGTTGTCAGTTGACATGCTTTGCAAGAAATCTTAAAAGAAGTTCTTTAGCTCTATAAAGGAAAACAATAGTCAGAAACTTGGAACTGTATAAAGAAATGAAGCATATCAGAGAAGGGATAAAGGAAGGTAAGATAAGGGGCGCCTGGGTGGCTCAGTCGTTAAGCGTCTGCCTTCGGCTCAGGTCATGATCCCAGGGTCCTGGTATCGAGCCCCACATCAGGCTCCCTGCTCAGTGGAAAGCCTACTTCTCCCTCTCCCACTCCCCCTGCTTGTGTTCCCTCTCTTGCTATCTCTCTCTCTGTCAAATAAATAAATAAAATCTTTAAAAAAAGGAAGGTAAGATAAAAACTTTATTTTTTCTTATTCTTAGTTCATTTAATAATATTTTATTCAAAATAATGACAGCAGCAATGTGTTTGATTATGTATACTTATGGACCTTCCATTCATATATATAAGTGAATTGAATGAGAGCAATGATAGAAAGAACAGGAGGAATAAGTTAAGACTCTTTTGTTATTATAAGGCAATCACGCTAGCCATGAAACAATGTGGTTTTTTGTAAGGTGACTTGGACTAGTTATAAATATATATTGAAAACACAGGAGAAACCACTGAAAAAAGGCAAAAGAAAAAAGAAGTGTAACCGATATGCTAAAAAGAGAAAAAGAAATCATAAACGCTCAACTAAAACCACAAAGGCAGCAAAATAGTGGAAGACAAGAATAGAAACAAAGAATGAGTGCAACAGGTAGAAACAAATAATGAGTATGGTAGATATTAACCCAAACATATCAATAATCACTTCGGACGTCAAAGCTTTAAATGCACTAATTAAAAGACAGAAATTGTCACAGTTGACTAAAAAACAAGACCCAACAATAACTTTTCTACAAGAAATCCACTTCAAATATAAAAACACATATAAATTAAAAGTAAATGGATGGAGGAAAGTATTCCATGCTAACACTAACAAAAGAAAGCAAGGATAGCTATATTAGTTTCAGACAGAGTAGGCTTCAAAGCAAAGAAACTGATCAGGGATAAAGTAGGGCATTACATAATAATAAAGGACCAAGAAGACATAGCAATACTTAATGTGCATGTGTCTGACAATAGAGCATTGGATTATCTGAGGCAAAACCTCATAGTAGGGACAAGGAGAAATAGATAAATCCACTATCATGTTTGAAGACTTCAACACCTGTTTATTAGAAATAAGCAGATACAGGGGCCCCTGGAGGGCTCAGTCGTTAAGCGTTTGCCTTTGGCTCAGGTCATGGTCCCAGGGTCCTGGAATCAAGGCCCACATTGGGCTCCCTGCTTAGTGGGGAGCCTGCTTCTCCCTCTCCCATCCCCCAATCTGTGCTTTCTCTCTCGTTGTGTCTCTCTCTGTCAAATAAATGAATAAAAATCTTTAAAAAAAAAGAAGCAGATACAGAAGACAGAAGAGGGACAGCAGAACTCAACCACACCATCAAACAACTGGATATAATCAGCACTGATGGACTACCTCATCCCAAAACAGCAGAATGCACATTATTTTCAAGCTCACATGGAACATTTACCAAGAGATACACTATATCCTGGACCACAAAACATACCTTGACACATTTAAAAGAATAGAAATCATACAATGTCTCCTCTCAAACCACAATGGAATCAATACAGAAAGGTAACAGAAAAATACAAAAAATATGTGGAGATTAAATAAACATTTCTAAAAAACATGAGTCAAAGACAAAATCTCAAGAAAAATTTTAAAATATTTTGGACTAAAGGAAAATGAAAACACAATTTATGAAAGGTTGTGGTATGCAGCAACATAATACCTAGAGGGAAATTTATATCAGTAGATGCACATTAATATGTGCAGAAAAGCAGAAAGATCCAAAATCAATCATCTTTGTTTCTAATTTAGAACACTAGAAAAAGAAGAGTATGTTACATCCAAAGTCAACAGAAGAAAAGAAATAATAAAAATTAGAACAGAAATAAATGAAATAGAAAACAGGAAAACAGTAGAGAACACTGGCAAACCAAAAAGTGGTTCTAGGAAAAGAAAAGATCAGTAAAATTGATAAGTCTTTAGCTAAGATAAATAAAAAGAGAGAATACAAATTACTAACATCAGAAATAATATAGGGTGCATTACTACAGATTCCATGGATATTAAAAGAATAATAAAGGAATCTATTAAAATCTCTATGCCCACAAATTTGATAATCTAGAAGAAATGGACCAATTCCTTGAAAAACAAATTTTCCAAAACTCACACAAAAAAGAAATAGGCATTCTGAATAAGCCCATATCTATTAAAGAAACTAAATCAATAATTAACCTTAAAAACTGAGAGCGCCTGGTTCAGATAGTCAACTGGTGAATTCTACCAAACATTTAAGGGGAAAAAACGCCAATTCTCTGCAATCTCCTTCAGAGGATAGAGGGAGAGAGACTACTTCCCAACTCATACTATAAAACCAGTATTACCTTAATTCCAAAGCCAGACAAAAACATTACAGGAAAACTACAGACCAATATCTCTCATGAACATAGATGCAAAATCTTTAACAAAATATTAGCAGATTGAATCCCAAAATGTTTAAAAAGAAATGTACACCAGAAACAGGTGGGATTTAACCCAGGTATGCAATACTGAGTGAAAATTCAAAAATCAAGTAATATAATCCATCACATCAACAGATTGAAAAAGAACAATCACATGATCACATTAATAAATGCAAAAAATAAAGGGATTTGAAAAAATCCAACACCCAATCATGATAAAAAGTCTCAGTAAACTAGGAATAGAACTCCTTAACTTGATAAAAAAATATCTTAAAAGCCTACAACTAGCATCATACTTAATTTTGAGAAACTCAAAGCTTTCCCACTGATTTCAGATTAAAGAAAAATATGTTCCTACTTACTATTCCTTTTCCTCATGATACTGGCATTCTAGCTAATGCAACAACACATGGAAAAAGGAAGGAAGAAAGGAAAGAAAGAAAGAAAGAAAGAAAGAAAGAAAGAAAGAAAGAAAGAA
>NW_027397064.1:106050114-106250651 GCF_003265705.2 Callorhinus ursinus
AAAGAAAGAAAGAAAGAAAGAAAGAAAGAAAGAAAGAAAGAAAGAAAAGAAAAAGGAATATTGATTATATGGCCTGGGAAAGAACACATAAAACTGTCCTTGTTCATCAATAATTGTTTATGTGGAAAATCCAAAACAATTGAAAAAAAAAATGCTCCTGGAACTAATAAATAATTATAACAAGGTTGCAGGATATAAGGTTAATGTACAAAAGTCAATTGATTTCTATATAGCAACAATAAACAAGTGAAATTTTAAATTGATCCCACAATACTATTTATATTAGAACTCAAAAAATGAAATACTTAGTTATAAATCTAACAAAATATATTCAAAATCTATATGAGAATAATGACAAATAAGATCTAAATAAGTGTAGAGATACTTCATGTTCATGGACAGGAATATTTAACATCATCAGGTGTCAGTTTTCCCCAACTTGATCTATATGTTCAGTACAATCCTACTAAAAATTTTAGCAAGCAATTCTTTACATATCAACAAAAAGATTCTAAAGTTTACATGAAGAGGCAAAAGACCCAGGATAGTCAACACAAATTTGAAAGAGAAGAATAAAGTCAGAGGACTGACTCTAGCTAACTTGAAGGCTTACTATAAAACTACAATAATAAAACCAGTGTGATACTACTGAAAGAATAAAAAACCGCTCAGTGAAATAGCTCAGAAAACAGAAAACACATAAAGAGACCAACATAAATAGAGTCAACTGATCTTTAACAAAGAGCAAAGGCAATACAGTGGGGCAAAAATAGCCTTTTTAAAAAATGGTTCTGGAACAACTGGACATCCACATGCAAAATAACGAATCTTGACATAGTCTTTTCACCTTCTAAAAGGATTAATGCAAAACCACAGACCTAATTGTAACATAAAAGTATAAAAATCCTAGAAGATAACCTAGATGATCTTGGATACGACAATGACTTTTTAGACACAATATCAGAGTCATGATCCTTAAAATAAATAACTGATAAGCGAGACTTTATTAAAATTATAAACAACTGTTCTGTGAAACATAATGTCAAGGGAATAAGACAAACGACATACCTGGAGACAATATTTGCAAAAGACACGTCTGTTAAAGGACAATTATCCAAATATACATAATATTGATACAAAATATAGATAATAAAATAACAAAACCCAGTTAAAAAATGAGCCAAAGGCCTGAACAGAAACAGAATCTCCTCAAATTTCTCTGTGTGTATGTATATATATGTGTGTGTATATATAAACACCTATATATCTATATCCATATTTACATCTATATCATCTATATAGATGTAGGCACATATACAAATATAAATACATGAACACATCTTTTTGGAAAATAAACATATGGAAAAGACCCTCCACATTATATGTAATCAGGGAAATTAAAATTAAAACTATAATGAGATACACTATGCACATATTAGAATGCCTAAATGCAGAATACTGACATCAGCAAATGCTGATGAGGATGTGGAGCAACAGGAACTCTCATTCATTGCTGTTGGGAATGCAAAATGGTACAGTCACTTTGGTAATTCCTTTAAATAACTAAACATACTTTTGCAGTGATCCAGCAATCATTCTCCTTGGTATTGACCCAAAGGCATTGAAGACCACATCCATACAAACACCTGCCCATGGATGTTTATAGCAGCTTTATTCATAATTGTCAAAACTTGAAAGCAACCAAGGTGGGGTCATTCAGTAGGTGAAAGGATAAATATATCATGGCACATCCAGAAAATGATTATTCAGTGCCTAAAAGAAGGAGTTATTAAGGAGGAAGCTTAAATGCCAATTACTAAGTAAAAGAAGCCAATCTGGAAAGGCTACATACCATATGATTCTGACTGTATGATATTCTGGGAAAGGCAAAACTATGGAGACAATAAAAAGATCGGTGACTACCAGAGCTTGGGGAGACGGGGCAAATACATGAGCACAAAGAATTTTAAGGCAATAAAAATGCTATTCGATGATATAATAATGGGTACATGTCAATATACATTTGTCCAAACCCATAGAATGTACAACAGCAAGAATGAATGGTAATGGAAATTGTGGGCTTAGGGTGATGATGATATGTTGTTCTAGGCTCAACAATCATAAAAAATGGACAACTCTCATGAGGGATGTTGAAAATGCAGGAGGCTATTCATGTGTGGGGAAGGGGGCTTATGGGAAATCTCTCTCAATTTTGCTGTAAACCTACAATTTTTCAAAAATATAAATAAAGAAAAGAAAGAGAAAAAAATTTGTATAAGGTAAGTTTTATTCACATCAACTAGGGAAAGCCCAGATGTAGGCAATAGTATTGGGAAAAATATATATGATAAGCCTTTAAGAGAGTACAACACAGGTACCCACACACAAATCATGCTAGTCTATCCTTCTGCCAAACCTGATAATTTATCATGCACTAACAAAAAGATATTTATAATATTAAAGATGAGTCTTTGAATACAAGGTCTTAGAAGTAAATATTTCATGATTGTCAACTACATGTGCATGTATCCACCCTTCCATCAATCTCTGATGTTCCAGAGAAGAGCTAAGTTTTATACATCTTCCATTTTGCTGAGTTTGGTAACTAACACACACATATTTGTTTGTGAATAGTTTTATTTGAAAAGTATTTTGTTACAGCAGCCCTCCTTGACTTTGGAGTCTTTGATTGTAATGCTATATACCCTGGGCTGGAGGTCAGGTTCTGATGAAGCACTCATTTCTGAAGTCAGAGTGCCTGGGGTTTAACCCCAAGATCCTCTTCTTACTAGATCTCACCTTAGGAAACTTACTAACTTTCTCTAAGTTTCTATCATGGTAGTTACTATTTCCATTGTTATTATTTTACTATCACCATCATCATTATCATCTTCATCCTTCTCTCCTAAGAAAGGATGAAATATGTTGATGTTTGTTGAGGGCTGATGAGAAAACCTCACAGAGTCTGTGCTGTTTCTGTTGTGCTATCTGCCTCACACCTGATCTGAACTCCCATGAGCTCAAGATGTCTAGTTGGTCTCTCTTAGACAAACCAACAGATTGATGCCTAAAATTCCTCTGGCATTTTCTTTTTTGTTGTTGTTGTTCATCGCATTATATTAAAGAAAAAAAGATACTCAATCAGAGAAAGACATGTATCATATGACCTCACTAATATGAGGAATCCTTAATCTCAGGAAACAACCTGAGGGTTGCTGGAGTGGTGGGGGGTGGGAGGGATGCGGTGGCTGGGTGGGGGAGGGTATATGCTATGATGAGCACTGTGAATTGTGCAAGACTGTTGAATCACAGATCTGTACCTCTGAAACAAATAATACATTATATGTTTAAAAAAAGAAGAAGATAGCAGGAGGGGAAGAATGAAGGGGGAGAAATTGGAGGGGGAGATGAACCATGATAGATGATGGACTCTGAGAAACAAACTGAGGGTTCTAGGGGGGAGGGAGGTGGGGGGGATGGGTTAGCCTGGTGATGGGTATTAAAGAGGGCATGTACTGCATGGAGCACTGGCTGCTATATGCAAACAATGAATCATGGAACACTACATCAAAAACTAATGATGCAATGTATGGTGATTAACATAACATAATAATAAAAAAATTTAAAAAAGGTATTCCTTTTGCCTGTAATGAGTGAGTCAATGCCTGGTCCTGGAATTCTGCTTCCATGGAAGGCCATTCAAATAAATATGCATTAACTTAAAGCCAGAGTGCCCATTCTGAGTTCATTTATGCATATTTATAGGCACTGTCTGCATAGAGATGACAAAGATTTGGCATCCAGAGGACAAATCAAGAAGATGCCCCAGAATGTGCTATTGCTAAACTTAATGTGCTTCACAATGACTCATTCTCATGTTCTCCTTGGTTTTCACTAGCTAGTTAGGAACTTAAATACTTGACTCTTGTTGATCATCAAGTCCAAAAACAATCTTTGCAGCAAGTAAGGTGTACCTCTATTATACTACAGAGACAGAAAGCCAGAGATTATTTTTTATTTTAAATTTCAGGAACTTCACATTAAAGAGTTTCACTGTGTAAACAAGAGCACAGTGGTAACTTAACTAATTAAAGATGCATTTACAAGTAAAAGAGTCAGATAGATTGCAATAATAATGGTAAGTCTAACTTCTTAGTATTCCCCATAGTTTGTCAGCGATATGAAAGTAAGAACAAATGTGATTGTATACTATTAAAGATTATTAAGCATGGAAAGTGTAAAATTACTTCTGTAATGCATGTTTTCCCTTAAAATCACTGAGTGATCTTGAAGGCCCAAGGCTTAAGGCACTTGTTAAAACACATCCGTCTGCAGACATCCAACAGTCAGATGCGGCTGCCTAATAGGGAGGCCCAACAAAGAGAAGTCTGCTGCCATCTATGCATGCTGAGAGAAGTGGAATGCCTCCTGGATTAAAGCTCACACTGACCCACCTGTCTTCAAGGTTTACAGAAAGCCTTCAAGAGCTTCCCAAAAGGTTGCTGGAGAGTTGATCTGTTCTAATTACTTCAAAGAGGATACAAAATTGTTTGTATAGCCCATCATGAGCACTCTCTGTTATGAAGGGTGATCCAAATAACACTCTCTAACAGTAGGATATAGTTAGGCAGCTGCACATTTATTGCTGTTCTCATTTTCAAAGGTTGCCAGAGAAAAAAGATTTCTACCACCTAGGATGAATTCTCAGAGGGGAAATGGTCTCTTGGGGAATAGAAATCCATGGGAGATTCAAGTTTAATGTCTCCTCTTGACCACATATTTTGTGACCTAGTTCAAGAATCTGACTTTTGATGATTCTATCTCCTTACTATATGGTTCCAGAAACTACTATAGAACCAGTGAGTGAAAACTGCAGGGATATAGATTTTGGCTTGATAGAAGGAAGGACTCCCTGGTGAACATCGTTGCCTATCACTGAAATTTGCTTCTTGGGGAATAGATTCTTGATCATTACAAGGACACAAGTTGGGCAAAGTTGGTAAAACAAAATAACATGGATCAGGTAAAATGTTATCAGATTTTTAAAATTTATTTCAAGTACATCCCACAGCCACCCTGGGTGGTAGATACATACCATCCTTATTTTACAGGTGAGCAACCTGTGGTGTGGAATGGTAAAATGGTTTTCTCAACATCACACAGTTTATAATGATAAATGTATTTGAGGCCAGCTCTTTCAGATTTCAACATCCATCCCCCCTGCCCCACCCCACTGCACACAGATGCTATGGATAAGAACCCTGAATTAGGCAAAGATCAGATGAAACAATGCATGAATAACTAGGGCCTCTCACTTTTTAGTAACATAGGATATAAATTGTCCTAATCCTCAGTTCCAATTCCCATGTAAGCTCAGAGCCTTCCTATGATTTTACACCTTATATCCTAATGACTCCTTAGATTCTGCTCCTGAATCTGTGAAGCCTTCTTGCTTCTGAATCCCATCAGACAAGACACAATGATCTCCCCATTCTGTTTATCAGAGCACACCCAATCCCACTCAGAGCTTTCTGTGTTTCCTTGTTTTATTAAAGACCATGAGGATGGCAGGGAGAACATCACACTCTACACTATTACAGTATATCACCTGTCTATCTTTATGCTCCTTCTACAGTCCCTTGGAATATCCAGCCCACCTCCCACGTTTCCATTCTCTTACAGGACAGGTTTACTAACCTGGTCTACTGTCTTTCATTCTTTGAAATCTGGAGTGGGGAAAAACCAACTTTTCTTCATCTCTTCCACAAAATTATCTCTTAATCAGGGGCTATGATTTTTGATAAATTTGTGATATAGAAGCAAGCAAAATATAATCAGGTTGCTGCTTTACAACAATAACTCTGGCAGCAAGGATGTGACCAGAACCAGGAAGACAAATTAAGGTCATTTCAATAGTTCAGGAAAAAAAAAAAATGTGAAAGGGCCTAGGTTGATTTATTGGTTGAGTTCTCAGTCCTCAATAACTGCTTAGGGCTGGTTGAAAGCCAGCCCTTTCTCTGCCCTCCATATTACCCTCCATCTTCCCCTCACCCTCACCCTGGCAATGAGAAGAGGTTCAGGAGAGGTTAATTCACTGAGAATCACCACCAGAGAATGCCCTTGTGGTGATAGAAATTGAAAAGAGAATGAAATCTGTCATAGAAGTTGTTGCTTTGGGGAAAGCCAAGAAAAGGGAGGCAAATTTAGATCCATGAAGACAGATGAAGATTAAAAACAAGAGAACAAAAGAAATAGTGAATGGCGTGAGGTTGTGCAGCAAAAGGTAGAATAGATAAAGTGACAAGCAGGGTGTGGTGAGTGTATCATTTAAGGGAATGAAAAAGTGAACACAATCCTTGCAGGAGAACATAGAACTCATTAGAGATTTAGATTCTAAATATAGGTTGCTAAAGCCTTTGACATTCCAGATACCCTTTCAGGAAGAAATGGGAAGGTGCCAGAAATTAACAGCAACCTGTTCCATATTAGAATCCATATCTCTTGATAATGAAGGAGTAGGTTGAGGATTGGGAAGGATTCCAAAACCCAAGGCTCTGTTAGAAAGATAAGCTATTTCATGTAGTTCAGAGAATGTGCTCCACTGGTGCAAGACAATGTCCCAGCCTTAGAAGGTGAGACCAAGATCAGAGACTAGGGAATAGGACTCAAATGGGTGATGGAACCATAAGATTGAAGAGTAGGGAAAATACATATAGTGAAACTAAGTCAAAAACAAGTAAGAGAGGCCTAGGAAAAACATGCCACTAGAGCAATGACTCCATTGTGTAGACATAAAAAGGATGTGTGGGGGGATAGTTAGAAGGTCCTGTGGCATTACCCCTTATAAATATCTCTCCATTTCCCTGCTTTCTATTCCCACTGCTGCAGCTACTTTATTTCACTCTTAAATGATCACATCAACTCCCTTACTATCAACCTCTCTCCACATTTGCCCTTTTCTGTATATCCACACTACAGCTAGAGTAGTTCTCAAATATGAGTGAAGGCTTCCAGAGCAAGCTGGCAAGTTGAGTTCACATATCTGCCTTGTTACTTTTATCATTAATAAATTACAATGATAATAAATACTCAGAGGGTGTCGTACAAGAAAAGCAAAGAGAATGGACCTGGACCATCTGCAAACCAGAGATTTCTGCAACTTCCTGGAGAACAAAAGATGTACAGAAGAGCCCTGACTAATGAAAGAGCAGAGACCATGCATTCTAGAGTATTTCTGGAGGGAAGAAAAACAGAAATGAGTGAAAGTTTAAACAGAACCCTGAAGAGAGATTCAAGTCTTGGCAAGTACAGATCTTACAGAAAGTAATAAAGAGAAATCAGGAGTAATATTAGAAATCCTTATATCAAGAAATATGTTGGGGTGCCTGGGTGGCTCAGTTGGTTAAGCGACTGCCTTTGGCTCAGGTCATGATCCTGGAGTCCCTGGATCGAGTCCCACATTGGGCTCCCTGCTCAGCGGGGAGTCTGCTTCTCCCTCTGACCCTCCCCCCTCTCATGTGCTTTCTCTCTCTCTCTCATTCTCTCTCTCAAATAAATAAATAAAATCTTTAAAAAATAAAACTCCTAAAAACTCTTAAAGAAAATATTAAAAAAAAAGAAATATGTTGTACTCTTCTTCTATATAAATGGAGATAGACTTTCACTTGCAGGGAAAAAAAAAGTGGACTGCTCTTTTTTTTTTCCCCAACAATTTAAATGAACTATTTAGATGAAAATAAGCATAAAATTTAGGAAATACTGTAAGCTAAAATCAAGCTTTTCATGTATCATTAATACACATATCAGAAAAATTGAGAATAATCACTTATGTAAGGAAAATCTGCAGTAATAAAAATGCCAAGATAAATAAACAGGAAGACCTATGATGAAAAGAAAAGGTTAGATCATAATTATAACCTTTGCCTTCAGTTATTGTATAAAATAATGACAGGACACTGTGTTAAAAGAATTCTCAGAAAAATAAGACTGGTTTAGAAAATTTTAAAAACATAACAAAAATTTGGGGCGCCTGGATGTCTCAGTCGGTTAAGCATCTGACTCTTGATTTCAGTTCAGGTTATGATCTTAGGGTCTTGAGATAGAGCCCCATGTTGGGCTCCATGCTCAGTGGGGAGTCTGTTTGAGATTCTCTCCCTTTCCCTCTGTCCCTCCCCCTACTCATGCTTTCTCTCTTTCTCTTTCTAAAATAAATAAATCTTTAAAATTGAAAACAAAAATTTAACTAGAAGGGGTAAAAATATATCTTTGAAGTCTTCCATCAAGAAAAACCTAAATGAAGAAAGTTGAAAAACACAAGCTAAAAGACAAGTAGAACATGCCTGGGTGGCTCAGTTGGTTAAGTGTCTGCCTTTGGCTCGGGTCATGATCCTTGGGTCCTGGGATAAAGTCCCCTGTCAGGCTCCCTTCTTAGTGTGGAGTCTGCTTCTCCCTCTGCCCCCTCCTCTGCCTGTGCTTGTTCTCTCTCTCTCTCTCTCTCAAAAAATAAATAAATAAAATCTTAAAAAAATAAATAAAAGACAAGTAGGATGGAGAATCAACTTCAGGAAGGCCCACAATAACAAACAGAGATTCCAGAAAAAGAGAAAAGGTAAAAATAAATCAATAAGTGGGAGGAGTAAAACTGTCAGTGAAATCAAAGAAGAAATTCTCTGAGGTCTGAAAAGAGACATGAAGCTTCCATGTGAACTCATCTCACACAATTTTAACATGATGAATTTTTTTAAAAGACCAGCAACTAGTCATTATCTTCTTGAAATTTCAGAACAGCAAGGGTAAAGAAAAGATTCTAAAAACTTTCAGAGAGAAGGAAGGACAACCATGTTGCTTCCAATGCAACACAAAAGGGCCTGGCGTGCTAGGGGAAAAAAAAGAGAAGCCTTCACAGTAGCTAAGGGGTCCACCAAGCAACCTACAACCAGCTAGAAAATCAAGCACATATGTGAGAAAAAAGTCAAATGTAAACATACTCAGAAATTTAGGTTTACTTTCTGACAACATTGTTTGTTGTTTTGAGTACAAAACATCAAAACAAAGAAAAAGGAAGAAGAAATATAAGACAGATTATATTTAAGCTAGGAGTGTGAAATCTTAGGAAAATAGCAATGCAGTCAGCTTAAAATGCAGTGGTTCAAAGTAGCAGGGATGAAGATGACCCAAAGAGAACACTTTCTAGAAGAAAATCAGAGGTTCCCAGCTCTAGAGAGAATGAGTAAGAAGACAAAGGCATTAGGTATGTGATAAAACAGGCTTTTGATTCTCCTCTCATCAATAAATAATGAGAAAAGCAGATTTGCCAGGAAAATTCATTTTCAAAACATGAAACAAACTGAAATATGGCAAACTTTGAGAAATGAGGAATGTACAAAGATGATATTACCAGCACATGATTTCTTGTGTAACACAAGTGGCACCAGCTTAGGCTTTATGTACAGGAAATGGTAACTTCTTGCCTTGCAGTGAAGAGCATCTGCAAAAGCAACATTATATAAACGTTGTTTGTCCAATTATAATATTTGAGTAAATCTCTTTTTTTAAATTTTATTATGTTAATCACCATACATCACATCGTTAGTCTTTGATGTAGTGTTCAGTGATTCATTGTTTGCGTATAACACCCAGTGCTCCATTCAGTTGAATAAATCTCTTAATGAAAGCATGGGTGACTTAATTATCACAGAATGGAATGTGAAGTTTTGACCTCTCCATGGACCCTCAATAACATAAGTTTTTTTTTTTTTTAAGATTTTATTTATTTGAGAGAGAGAGAGATCAAGAGAGCATGAGCAGGGGTGGAGGGGCAGAGGGAGAGGGAGAAGCAGACTCCCTGCTGATTAGGGAGCCTGATGTGGGGCTCGATCCCAGGACCCTGAGACCATGACCTGAGCCAAAGGCAGATGCTTAACTGACTGAGCCACCCAGGTGCCCCTCAATAACATAAGTTAAGGCACAACCAAGATATACTGGGGGTGGACGTGGGGGCAGGAGAGAGCATCAGAAAACCAGTTTCAGTATATCCACTCCAAAGTGAAGAGATGCTGTTGAAGATAGGGAAAATTGAGATTACTATATATTATTCCAAGTTAAATAGTTAAAGTAGTACTAAAAATAGTGGCATACCTTGCAAAGTTTCCAAGCACAGTAAAGGGAGGAATGCTATATAAATTAGACAAATTTGTCACTATCATTGCAGAATGTGAATCTGTAGTGTACAAAGGTGACAAATCTTAAAGGCACAGGCACAATATTTAGAGATGAGTAAGTAGATAAGGCCAAAACGGAAGGAAGGAAGGAAGGAAGGAAGGAAGGAAGGAAGGAAGGAAGGAAGGAAGGAAGGAAGGAAGGAAATGAAATGCAGAATCAATTAAAGCTGGTTGTCTTTGGGTGCTATCCTGTGAGTAATAGAATGTTGTCATCCTGATATACTGGGGCAGTAGATGAAGGAAGGTTTGGGACAAGGGACTCTTGGTTTTCATTTTAGACTCTTTTCTTTCCCATTTTATTTATTCAATTTTTAACGAGGTTAACATATTACACTGATAAAAGTGAAACAATGTAAGTCTTGTCAGGAGAGGGGGGAGCAAGGGGTTGAGGAATCAGTTGAGGATTTCAGTTCCATTTTCTGAGCTAGCACAATGAATTAGTGCCAAACATGATACAAGAGCAGGGTATTCCAATTTTTATTTCTGTGTTCTTTATACCACTCACAGCACTCCCTCTCATTGAGCTAGAATTAGATTGTTTTGCGAAGTGGCCCAAGTGCTTTTGAGGTGCATGATTAACATTGAAAATAATAATGCCAACTCATTTTGTAACTCATAACTAAATGATTCTCTCCTACACAGGGTGACCTGGTGGCTGAGGGATGCCCAGGTTTCCCCAGCCTGTGGATGAGACTGATATGAGGTGCAGCCTCTTCTGCATACAGAATGAGGGTCCATTGGGCTCATTAATTCATGAACACTCTTTATTCTAATATTCATAGGGTGTTGCAACATTTAGGTCACCTTTAGTTTCAAGCTGATATGTACCGCCCATCAAAATTAATGAACATACAGGGACAGTTCAACAAATGCAAGAATCCCCTGAAAATGAGAAACACTTTAGGGTCTAGAGAAGGGTTACATTAGTTTTAGCACAATAGGTGCTAATGAAATCTACGTACAATCAAATGAATAGCAACTGGTTAAAGCATCATTTGGTATTTGGTGGAATTGTTTGCTTGGGGTAGGACCCTCTCCTTTCCCACATTCAGGGGTCTTCCTATAAGATTATAGTGCTCTATGAAGGGTGACATCTCAATCTCACACATAACATTCTTTATCTCTTATTCCCAAGATTCACTAACTATGTGGCAAGTATAAGATAATATTGGAACCATAAATTTTATGGGTTTGAAACAGTCTCTTTCTTAAAAACTTAACTGGGCCAAAATGTAGCACTTACATTAGCCTCTTGTATTTCAAAATGATGTTAGGTGATTAACATAACAATAAAAAATTAAAAAAAAATGATGTTACATTCTGCAGAAATTTTATTATCTCATATTTTGTCTCATTTTGTGCCTTAAAAAACAATGCTTCAAGTTTGGTGAGGAAGCTATCCATCCCATTTTAAAAGTGAAGAAAGGAATACTCACTATTGCAGGACCATAGTGAAGGTTTTCATAAGAGATTCTAATGTCCTCTTTCATTCTTTGAAATGAAAGAAAGGATTGAGGAAACTACTTGAACTTATTAGTGCTTACTGTGTGGAGAATACATTATGAAGGAGTACCTTTGTTCTCTTCTGCTTACATTTAACAAGTTAGGAGGGCTGATTTACTTACTTGTAGTGCATTTAAAATCATATTTAGGACATTTAAATTTAGTCATTTACCCGGGCCATGGAGTCCAAAGGGATTGTGGATAGTGCTACCCAGATCCACCTGAGCATGGAACAGAATTACTTAGCAGAGTCTGGAGGAACAGAGCAGACCCCAGTATGACAGAAGATTGAGCTTCAAAACACAGATCCATCAGCACTCAACTTCAGAGCACTAGGCAAGTCCTTGGTTCCTTCTTCATTAAATTGACCTCAACAACTAACTCTCAAGAGCAAATTAGATGAGATATTATCTGTGAGTGTGACTAACTCAGGGTATACATCATGAGTACATGTTAAATTTTTTGTCTTCCTTACAGATAGTGGTTCAATTGCATATTTACTTAAAAAATCAGAAAGGGTCTTTGATCTTCTGCCTGTTAATTTGTTTCACTGATGATGTTTAAAAAAAATGGCTCAATTGAGATTTCTGTTCTGCATAGCTACACTTAAACTGATGCCTGTGAACTGTTTCTGAGTTTTGAATTTAGGAATCTAGTTGGCCTTTTCTACCCAAAGGAAAAAATTATCATCTTCATCTCTAATAAATGGCAACACCTTAATTTATAATTCAAAAGGAGAAATAACACACATGTGGCTGTCAAGAAAGGGTAAACACTTTAGAAATGACTTTTGTGAAAGATTATGCAGTCTATCTACTGTACCTTATCGCTGCAGAGGGAAAATGATGTTTCTTTTGATCAAGACAGGACAAGGAGCACATCCAAATCAATACGTGGAGAATTTAATCCTACGAGCTGTCAGAATCACAAACAGAAAGTGAATGTTAATGACAGGAAGGCAAACATGTTTATTGTGGAAAGGTTACGGGTGAGAGGCCTGCTTGGCGCCCTAGAAGAGGCACTGTTGACATGACCCATGGATCCTAAACTTTGTCATCAGTTTTTCTTTAAAAAACTAAAACATGATATTTAGCATGTCAGGTTTCAAAATCTGAAAGGTTAGGTACCCTGTCTTTAGTCTACAAATATGACAAAGGTTTACGCCAATCTAAAATATATTTTTAAAGTCTGATGAAATACAGATGCATTTTTCAAGGTATTTAAAATTATGTCTACAAAATGGCAAAGACAAAAGTGGAGAAAATAATGCAATGAATACCCTGAAGCTCATCAGCTAAATATAAAGTATCACAATTTTGGCACTTTTGTTTTATCCATTGTTTTGTTTTTCTTCTTCTTTTACTTTTTTTCTTTGATGGAGCATTCTAAAGCACAAGGAGCCATTCATTTCTAAATATTTCAATAAGTATCCTTTAAAAACATAGACTCTTACAAAATCACAGTGCCATTACTTTGTCTGACATAATTAAATATAATTTCCTGATGTCATCTCATATTAGTACATAATAAAATATCTTTCTCAAAACGTGTTTTTGCAGTTGTTTTTCTGAATCAGGATCCAAAAATGATTATATAAGAATTTTAAATGATAAATTAACTAATAGTTTGAATACATAACTCAAATAAGACATTATATCAAAGTAAATGAAACATGGTCAAATATTTCATCACCACAAATGTCCATTTGAAACAATATTAAGGTGATATTTATATTACTAAAGTGATGCTTATGCTCTCCAGGTAACATATATTAATATTTGTTTAAAAACAAAATGTTTACGGTACTTAATCTTGGCAAAGCTTGGGATAGCTGAATAGTTCTGCATTGATTGGCAAGAATGTAGTGATTCAGAGCAATTGTCTTTGACACTGGAGTATTAGGATAGGTAATGAAAGTCAAAAGAAAATGTTCTTCCCACTTAACATCACACACCCACTCCTGGAGATTTATTCTAGGGAAGGAATTCAGACAAAGTGAAATAAATTGTATAAACATGGCTTTTCATAGCAATGTAATCTTTAAAGGGAAAAATATAATGGAGAAAAGAAGTAAACCTACACTATTACATTAGGTAACTAAATGTCCTATATTAACTCAAGGTGGTATGCAGTCATTAAAATGATGAATGTGAAGAATAGAAAATAACATGGAAAAATTTAAATACATAAAATTAAGTGAAAAAAGAACACAAACTATGTATATTTTTACTGTAATATAAAATTAGATAGGAACACAGATTAAGTATTGAAAGGAAACGCATAAAATTAAAATAATTATTTAGGCCTTGGGGAATATGAATGAACATTAAAAAATAACAAGGCTTATTCTTTTCTACAGTTCATTTAATATTACTCACCATCCAACATATAGGCAAGTATGAAAAAATGATAATCACCAATAATATTGCCACCCCCCAACATAATTACTATTTAAAATTTTGACTAAAAACACGCACACACAAACATACACACATACATACACATGCATATATATGTATGCATATGTATATATATGGCTTTGATATCTACATTGAAATATCATGAGCATTTCTCATATCAGTAAATTTTTCATTAAATTTTTGTATCAGTTTATTCAACTGTTTCTTATTATTGAACAATTTGGTTTCTGGTGTTGGGGAGGAAAACAAGTTACTCTAGTCTTCAAGATTCTTCTGGCTGCTCTAAGAATTAAATTGACATGAGACATTAACAGGAGAAAATTAAATTTAAGTATGTACATGTGAGAAATCCACATACACACAACAGATTCCAAAGACAATCAGGCAGAATGAATTATATATGTCATCTTGAACTAAGAAGAACGGGGTAGGGATCCAGACATCAAAGAGAAAAAGCCAATTCATAGGAAAATGAAAAGAAATTGGTGTTTGGTAAACAAATATTTGCTGTGCCATGAGGAAACAATGGGACATAGAAAGGACTTTGATCAAACAGGCCTTGATAGGCTCCTCCTTGTCTGCTATATCTAGTTCATATTATACTGTAGTTATTTATGATGATATCACCCTTCCTGAACCAGGTTCTGTACTTAAATTCTTCTAGGCATTTAGGAGGAGGGTCGGAGGTTCTTCCTCAGTCATTTGGGGCTTTATTGCTTTCAGCTCAAAATAATCTGCATGCCAAAGTGGCACAGGTTGGGGCAACTTATTCTGAACCCCTACACTTGCAATGCTTCCTTAGCAACATACTAACCGGAGGAGTTGTAGCCACCACAAAACCTGTGCCAGTTATATTCTGAGCCCTAAAGGGGACACTTCATAGGTATTTTCTGTAATTCTCAACATTATTTGTTTGCAGTAGATCCATTTTAATTATGAGGAAACTGAGGACACAGATGTTAAACAATTTGTTCAACATAACTAACTAAACAATGAGCCAAGTTAGAGTCTGGGTCAACCAAATGGAAACTTTATGTTCTTTTCCATCCACAGTGTATGAACAACTTTATGGAAGCTTTAGTTCACATCATCATTCATGAGAAAAAGATCCTTTTAATAAAATTTACTGGGTCACAGATACCACATTTTTTTCATACTTCTGTGAAAACATTGCTAAAATACTATCTCAAGGAACTTTTGCCCTTAAAAAATTATATATTTATAAAATACATATACTATAAACTGATCAGATGATATATAATTTTTGACATATAGTTGACATACAATGTTCTGTCAGTTTCAGGTATACAACACAGTGATTTGACATGTGTATACATTATGAAATTATTACAATAGGTCTAATTGTTCTTAAAGTTATATAATATACAATTTATAATATATGAAGTATGTGTGTGCACAGGTGTATATATGTATGCATATACATATATATGCCTATATAAATACATACATAGCTGTGTAGATAAATAGATGGATAGATAGACTGATGGATATGTATCTATGTATATAAGTTCCCTAAAACTCTAGTAGTATAGTGAAAAGCTTACTTGTGGTTGTTTCAGTTTTCTTCCTTGTACTAGTAAAGACAAATATTTTTCATTCATCCATTGGCCTCTGCAATTTTTAAAGAATATTCGCTTAACTATCAGAGCTTGAGTCTGCCAGGGAAATCAAAAGCAGAGGCCAGAGTGGGATTGTATACAAGTAGAAACAAGCCTAATACCTTAAAGACCCAAAGATTCATACATTTATCATCTTTTGTGATGCAGATCACGATTGAATTCTTGGAACAAAACCTTTCCATCATACCCTTTGGATGTACCTAGCCTACCTATGGAATTTGAAATAATGCAAGGATAAAAGGAGTGTGTTGGAGGGGAGGGGATTACCAGCCAAGTAACAGCCACTAATGTTAAGGATATGTGACAGAAAGGTGGAGTAATAATTCCTCAGATACTCTCATATGTGCAACTTCTGAAGTCTGCTTTCCTTTCTGACAAGTTCTGGATTATTTTTTCCAACTGATCACTGTTCAAATTTCATGATACCACTTGAAAATCTTTACTGTGCTTATGTCAGTTCCATAATTTTTATTGTTTTTCCCTAGCTTTTACCTTCTAGTCTTTTATACATCATTAAATAATAATAATAAAGGTTATAACTGCCTTGTAAAAAATCCTTCTTTTGACATTTGAAGATTTTGCCATCTTGAATTCTTATTTAATTATAATTTATTATTTATATATTATTTAGCTTTAACATTTTATTCTATTTGGTGGGTATTTGTGGTTTTAATTATAGTGCTGGGCACTTTCTCATGTGATTATTGGCCATTTATATAACTTCCTTTATAAAGTATGTTTTGCTCATTTGTTATTATTTTTACTTGATTGTAGGAGTTTCTATATATTTTGGATACAGGTCCCTTGTTGGATAAATATTTTGCAAATATTTTCTCCTTATCAAATTGCATAACAGCCTTTTAATGACCAAAATAGTTTCAACCAATATTTAATCATCTAGAACCATTATGGTTTTTGCACCAACATTGTTATTCTCAGATCAAAACAAAAGCAAAACAAAGAAAAATACTCAGAATTTCAGTCTGTATGGTTAGTTTAATAATTTGTATTGAATATTTAAAAATGTACTTTTGCATTAGCCACATGGGCCATTTGATCCAGAAAATTTTAGGTAAGCCATAATTTTCCCTGATTGACTTACTCTACTTCTAAATCCCATTTGAAATTATGAGCAGAGTCAGTTTCAAAAAAATTCTTTTCTTTTGATATTAATGACACCACACTCTCCTGGTTGCTTTGAACCAGTTTATTACTCTTCTTGTGTATTCTCATCTCATCTCTAAGTATTAGTACCCTGAAGATTCAGTCCAGTGCCCCCATTCTCTTCCTACCTTCATTATCCTGCTAGTGATACCCTAAGGCTCTAAATTATCCGATATGCCAATGAAGTCCAGGTGTATATTAAGCCTGGACCACTTAATTGAAAAGAAGATGTGGATTTCCAATTGCCTTATTCATGCATCATATAATAGGCATCGAAGCTTACCAGGTTCAAAAAAGAACACTTGACATCTATGCATGACCAAACATATTCCTGCCCTAGTCTTACCCATCTTACTAAAATGTCATACCAATGATTCAACTACTAGAGACAGAAAACTAGGAGTTTTTTCTAATGTATTTTTTCCTGTAAGCTCTCACATGATTTTTATTAACAAATTGTGTTACATCTTATGCTAAGGGAATTGTTAAATAGGTTAGCAATCACTTTGCTTTGGGTTGAATTGCATCTCCCCACTCAAAAAAAAAAAAAATGATATGTTGAAGTCGTAACACCTATTACCTCAGAATGTGAACTTATTTGGAAATAGAATAATTGCATATGTAAAGTAAAAATGAGTTCAGACTGGAGTAGAATGGGCCTCTAATCTAATATAATTGGTGTCCTTATAAGAAGAAAGCCAAAGAAGAAATAAACACACGGGGAAAATGCCATGTGAAAATGAAGGATCAGAGATGCAACTATTAGCATAAAACACCAAAGGTTGCCAGTACACCACCAGAAGTGAGGAAGAAGCCAGGAAGTATCCTCTTTTGTTTCAGAGGGAGCACAGCCCTGCTGACACCTTGCTTTTGGACTTCTAGCCTCCAGAAATACAAGACAATAAGCTTCTGTTCTAAGCCACCCAGTCTGTGGTACCTCATTACAGCAGCCCTAGGAAACTTACATATACCTTCTACAAAGTTCTACAAGATCTGGTTCCTGGCTTCCTCTCTGGATTTATCCCTTATTATCTTCCTACCTCACTATGTTCCCACCACATTCACCTGTCGTCTGTTCTCTGAACATCCCAAGATTGCTTCAACCTTAGGATGATTGTTCTGGCTATTCCTTCAGCCTGGAATGCTCTTTCTTCATCTTTCTATGACTGTCCTCCTTTTTAATTTAGGACTGCCTTGTCATGAAGCTGTAGTTATCCTCTTCCCTTAACTAAAACACCAATCATGCCTTCTTATATCACCCTGTTCTATTTTCTTTCATTACAGAATTCTACTTTAAAACAACAACAATAACAACAAAAACAAAAAACTTGGTTCACTGTGTAATCTTCCAGGTTGTTAAACATTAAAAGATCAGGGACCTCCTCTTGTCTATTCTATATGTCTTGTGCCTAGAATGGTGTCTGACACATGGAATACACTCAGTAAATTGTTATGAAATATAAATGTGCATACATCAGAACATGAAAATCAAAACTATGAGATGCTACTTCATGCTGTATTAACTATATTTTCTTCTTTTCTATATTTTTAGTGCTCTGGAATCTGAGAGTTATTTATGAGATTTATGAGAAACTGCCCATTCTAGGGCAAGTTAATTCCTAGAGATGTGTCTTTCATATGTAAACCTACCAATCCAGGGTCCATACCCCCAGCCAGCTTCTCTATCTGGCTCTCATACTCCAGTATGTAATATTCCCCTGCCTAATAATCCCAGAGTCAGATACCACACAACTAGAGACAGCTTTATGAGCCAGAGGCCTCTGAAGTCATTTATACTAGCCAATCCTGATTCTTGTTTACCCCACCATGCCTTCCTTTTCCTATGGAAATCAACCCTTGATTGTGTGGGTTCCATGTGTGGCCCTGCATGACATGGTGAGCCCCTCCTCTTTATGAATAACAAAGTATCTTTTCAATGGCAGTGATCTCTGGATCTGTCAGCCTTACCAATATCTGAACAATAATCAAACCCACATTGTAAAATGTATACATGCTGGGATGGTTATAATAAAAACATCAATTAATAACAATAGTTGATGAGAATGTAGAGAAATTGAAACATCCATACAATGCTGGTGGGAATGTAAAATGATTGAAAACCAGTTTGTCAGTTCTTCTAAAAGTTAAACAAAGCGTTACCATTTGACCCAGCAATTCCACTTTCAGGTCTATACACAGGAGGAATGAAAATATATGTTTTTGCAAAATCCTATACATGAATGTTCATAGCAGCATTATTCATAATGCTCCGAAGTTGAAAATAACTCAAATGTCCATTGACTAATGATTGGATAAACAAAATGTTGTATATCTAGGCAATAAAATAGTATTCAACCATAAAACGAAAAGATGTACTGATACATGCTGAAACATGGATGAAAGTTGAAAACATTATGCTAAGTAAGAGATGCCAGTCACAAAAGATCATATTTTACATGACTCTATTTATATTAAATGACCAGACTAATCAAATCAATAGGGACATAGATTACATTAGTGTTTGCATTGGGCTAGGGAGTTTGGGTGGGTGAGTGGGGTGATAGAGTGGGGTGAGTGGTGTGAAGATACAGGGTTTCTTGTTGATAGTGATAATGGTTGAATACTTTGAATAAACTAAAAATCACTTAATTATATACTTTACATGAATGAATATATTGTGTGTGAATTACATCTCCATAAAGCTATTACAAAAGAAATGTGTATAATATTTCACACCTCTGCAGGTCTTGCTATGAATGATCCCAGGGACTTTATGTACAACAACTCAGCCTAGGTCTGAAATCTGAGCTCTTAACCATCTTGCTATACTGCCTTTGTGCACATTTTTTCTCTCTAGCTTATTGTTTTAAAACAGACAAGAAAATACCACTGATTATTTAAGGGTGATCTGGAGTTCCAGAAGAGGGACCAGACAAAGCAACTGTACAAAATAGCCACTACTAAAAAGAGTTGGTGGTAAAGAAGGAGATTTAGGAAAAAAGCAAATGAATTCATAAACAAAAATTCTAATGTATAGATTCAAAGAAATTAATGAAGCCGCTGCATAGTCTAAACAAGAGTAGGGGGCCACCTGGGTGGCTCAGTCGGTTGGGCGTCTGCCTTCAGCTCAGGTCGTGATCCCAGGGTCCCGGGACCGAGTCCCGCATCGGGCTCCCTGCTCAGTGGGGATCCTGCTTCTCCTTTTCCTCCTTGCTTGTGCTCTCTGTTGCTGTCTCTCTCTTTCAAATAAATAAATAAAATCTTCAAAAAAAATAAAAAAAACAAGAGTAGGCTTCTATACAAAAGGAAATTTATGCATAAAATAGGATTTACATAAAATAAAATATTGCATTACATTTATTCATGAGAAGCATAAATATGAACAAAATTAAAATAAAACACAACAAACAAAAAACCCTAGAACGCCTCCAGTGATTAGGGGTAATATGGGGCAAAAAGAGGCATAAACTAAAAGGATCCCAAATATATCACAAATAAGGGCAAATGTTATTGTTTAATTAATCAACTTCCTTATCTATGTAATGAAATATAGAACTTATAAATAAATAGAAGAGAAAAAAGGACTGATTAAAACCAATAATTATCAGAGTAGAAAAAATAAATATTTATTTTTTTATAAAATTTTTTAAGATTTTATTTATTTATTTGAGAGAGAGAATGAGAGAGAGAGAGCACATGAGAGGGGGGAGGGTCAGAGGGAGAAGCAGACTCCCGGCTGAGCAGGGAGCCCGATGTGGGACTCGATCCCGGGACTCCAGGATCATGACCTGAGCCAAAGGCAGTCGCTTAACCAACTGAGCCACCCAGGTGCCCAAAAATAAATATTTATTAACTGAAAACAAATAAAGACAAAACAAATGAGAAGTTACGTTAGATGAAAATAGAGCAAATACATCAGTTGTTAAAGAAAAAAAAAAAGAACTACAGTTTAAATAACTTAAACTCTCAGATTTTTTGAATTAATACATATCTGTATGCTTATGATAGTAGATGCAGTAGCAGTCTTTCAGACTAATAAAAACTCTAAGAAAGAAAAGAAAGCAGATGTGGCAATATTAATAACATATAAAGTAGCTTTTGAGGTGAAAACCATTAAAAAAGGACAAAGAGAAATATTTTATAATTATGAAAGGTAAAATCTCTAAAAATGATATAATAGCCATGAACCTTTTTGTACTCAAGAATATAATAGTGAAATATATAAAGTAAAACGTGTTAGAACTGTAAGGTGAAATTGAAAAAAATTATACTCACTTGTAATATAAATTTTAATATATTTTTCTCAGATTTTAATACCTTTAATCAAGAAATACTACTGGAAATTACAAAGAAATAGAAAGTCTCAAAGTATAGTAACCATGACATAATATAAAATCTATACCAAACAGAAGATGGGCACTATTGTCAAATATACAGATTGTAGTTTAAGATTTTAAATATTTAAAATACAACAACAACAACAAAACCTGTTAAAATAAAAATGTAGAAATGTCTCAGATTCTGGTCATAGTTCAAAACAACAAGAATTTACACATTTTAGAGCAACAAAAGTACATATATATATACATATATATATATATATATATAGCTGAAAATGAAACAAATATCTGCTAACTCAATGACAAAAACAAAATTCAAATTAAAGAGTAGACACAAAAGCTAACAAAATAAAACAAACAAAAAATCTAGGACATGAAGCCAAAGTAATAGAACTGAAGTCTGTTAAGTCAACCATGTATGCAGTAACCCCAGCAGTTCTGATTCTGTTCATCTGGTTTAGGGTCTTACAACCAAACATGTTGATTATGATGAGGCGGTCCATGAGTGGCATTTCCATAATCACCAGAAACAGAGACATTCATTATGGAAAGAAAGATATACTTTTCCCCTTTCCTAAGTCCCAATATTATTTCTCAGAGTCAACCTTTTAACTCTTTCTGGCAGCTCCTTTGTACAACTCTATTAGACAATGTTACTTCTTGATTTACATCCCTGGAAATATCTACAGTTCCTATCATATGTCCTGAGTGAATGAATGAATGAACAAAACAAACAAACAATTATGTACTCAAAAGAGACTTCCAGGTTGGGATATAAACTCTGCAGTGATAAGCCATGGCAATCCATTAGATCACCAGGAAAAGAGTACAAATGGAGATGGGAAGTGGGATCTAGCTCTATACTCTAATGCTGGGGCCCAGGGTGATGGGGTCCAGAGCCAGGAATCAAGACTGAGAAGGAGGACCACTAACTTAGGATATGGATGCTTCTAGAAATAAAATTGAAGTGACATCAAATGTTACTAAAGATGAACTAAAATGAAAACTTAATTGTGTCTTCTGGATATGGGAATACAGAGTTCTCTGATGACTCTCACAAAAGAAAAAAATATATATAACTAAAAATTTAGAAGAGGAACTGTAGAGAAATCACTATGTTATAGACACATTGATGAATTAGGTACAATGTGTGTAGAAGTTCAGCTGTGAAGGGATGCAGTGAAGTATGGGCTGTTCTTAGTCTTCTGAGTGTACACAGTGAGTGCTCAATGCCATTTGCTGAACTGAACCAAAGTCCAGTTTTTCACATTATTTTCTTCAAATTATTAGTCCACAGTTTCTTCCCTAATGAAACAGTATGTGATTTATTTAATTATTTAATTAAATATCATTTATTGGACATTTATTATGCAATAAGCAGTATTCAAGTCACTATTAAAAGATGCTATTTTTGTTTCATGTGACCTTGGGAATTTAGGTTAAAGAGAAAGTCTCATTCTGTTCCTGAAGGTCATCTAATAAGAGAATTATAAGAACCAGTTAAGTACATTATAGACTGGAGGCTCATAATATAGCTGACCTTTGACTGATCCCACATTCTTCCTGAGGAGTAAAGGCAAGCAGCTCTTTCTGGACACTTGAGATTAAAGTACCTGAATTCTCAGCATTAATATTTAGCATGGGAGCTGCTGGCTCTCATACTTAGCTTTTCTTATTGTCACAGAGTCTCTCAGGAGAACAAGGAGGATTTTGCTTTCCTGTGAAAGTTTTCAGCAGAACTCCATGCCCCATGGGGGCCATTTCAAAGCAGAACACAGTTCCTAGAGGGAATTGTATGGCTTCTTTAAGAGTTGCATCTAAACTTGCTAATACAGATGCTTTTACAAAGAGTTGGAAGTGAAAAGGTCACCCATAGCAGCATTAAATGCCTGACCTTTACTTTTTGTTCTAAATTATCCTGTGATTGTACAGCAGCACAAAAAGCGCTCATTGTGAGCTTATTAGAATGCCTACAGATGGAATCTTGCCCAGTGCTGAAGCAGCAGGTAGCTACACTTAGTGTTTTTATCTACATTTTATTTGGCATTACCACTGGGAAATGAAATGGTAGAAAATGAAATTTGCTGAAAGATTATTTTATCCAGGCATGTGGTAACAGAACATATATAAATATCTTTCTCCGAGGGAGAGAATGTGAGCATTGAGAAAAAGAATTTTTTTTTCCACTGAACCTCTAGGCTTGATTGGCTGCCCTAGATTCTAAAGCTAACTTGCCTATCATTGACTGAATGAACTCAGGATGTGTTAAAGTTGTCTCCTCCTTGAATTTTTTTTTTCTAAATGCTGTTTTGCCATTTCATTTAGTCTGAAAATCTCCATGTCTTCCTGATTCTTCTTCATATGATTGTTATGTCTCTTGATCTCCATGAGAACCTAAATTAGGTCACACTGGGTCAGGACCAAAGACTCCTCTTCTAGGATATTATAATTAAAAATCAAATTCAAAAGATTGGGGATGTAAAACATCATCCTTCTCTATGTCAAATCCCAATTCCTAGCTTCTGTCATTAAAGAATAATAAATATATCATTAGATACCTTAATTTTTTTCTTTGATCTATGTTTTTAACCTACATTACTTGAGACTGATGATTTCCCCAAATTTGCTATCCACCATATTAAAGAGTATAGGCAGAGAACATTAAAGCTGACTTTATAGATGTTATCAGTTAGCTTTTGTTGTAGTATATCAAACCATTGTAAAACTCCAGGGCTGAAAACAATGGCTATTAATGTGCCTCATGATGTTGGGTTTCCTCAGCTAGGCTGGTTGATCTAAGATGGCTTCTCTAACATCTCTGTTCTCGGCTGCAGGTCTGGGCCATCTGCACCATTGGGACTGGTGGAATGCATACATACAACATTATTATATTGTATGTACTATATGTTAATTGAATTTAAATAAAAATAAAAATAATTTTAAAAATAAATAAATGTTAAAAAGAAAGTCACACAGTGACACTTCTACTGTGTTCTATTGCTAACAAAGTCCACACACAATCAAAGGAATGGGAATTAGACTACCCATCCTGATAGGGAAGTGACAAGTTTCTAGAAGGGTATGTGGGACGGGTGGGGTTGTGGCCCACTTTGGAAAATAAAATCACAACACATCAGGTGGGGAAGTGTTTTCTCATGATCAAAGACAAATAGAGCTTATATGGCAACCAGCAAGATTGTCGTGAAAGAAAAAGCACATATTTTGCTTCAAAAAAAAAAAAAACCTTAAATTCTGGTCCTGGTATTTATTATTCATCTGTTCGTCATCTAAAGTGGATCAGGTGCCAGGTTTAAAGAACTACTTTTAGATATTGCTAATCACTTTGGTTTTTATTGCTCCCAGTAAAATGATCCTATATCGGTATCTCACCAGGCTTTTCTAAGTATTAAAAGTTACAGGGGGTAATATACCTCTTAATAGTTCTGGCACTTACAAGGCCTAGAATAAATGGCAACAGTACACTGGTAAGCTATTCTTACTGATATTATCGGACATAGCAACCACAATGCCAAAAAGTTATGTCTATCAGATGATCCAAGCTATTTGAGTTTGGGTTAATAGTAAAAGAATCCAAAGATAATATGCTAAGGTGGAATCATAAGAGGAAGCCAACTCATCTAGTTTCAAACACTGGTCAGCCTCAAACATAAATTAACAGATGTTACGTGCCTGGCACAAAGACACTTTAAAAGAAAAAAAGATGGATTTCTCTCCTTTTTACAGTGGATATAACATATTTGAATTAAAGTAGACCTTTCCAAAATGAGCCAATAATTATTAAGAAACATCAAATTGTTCCCTTTAACACATCTATGGGTGACTTCCTTTTATAAAGGGCAAGAGTTTCTCAGTATCTAATATTATTCCAATTAAAGCTTGTAAAATATGTTTAAATATGAATACCACTCTAAATGCTAAGTGACAACAGCATTAGCAATGTTTGAGTTCTGAACAGCATTTGCATTAAATGGGAGGAGAACTAATGTTTGCAAGAGACAAGAGAACATGTGAATTTCATCATAGCCAGAAAAATTGGCATGTTTTTAAATCTATAAAATCTACCTTATTCATTATGTAGTTTTAGGTTTTCTACAATCTTCCTAATCTTTGACCACTTCATCTGTCTTAGACTGAGAGAGGTGTTGTTTTGTTTTGCTTTTTAATTTTATTTTATTATGTTATGTTAGTCACCATACAATACATCATGGTGATCCACGATTCATTGTTTTTGTATAACACCCAGTGTTCCATGCAGTACATGCCCTCTTTAATACCCATCACCAGGCTAACGCATCCAAAGAGAAGGGTGTTTTAAAGTGTTCTACTGAGTTTTGATTTCTGGTTGTTCTCTAAGAATTTTTGCTTTATAAAAGCTGTTGCTTTGTTAATTGGATGCATAAATATGAATATCTGGCATTTCCTTATGGTAAATTTTAGGCTTAAATATTATGAAATGTCTTCTTTCTTTTCTTTCTTTCTTTCTTTCTTTCTTTCTTTCTTTCTTTCTTTCTTTCTTTCTTTCTTTCTTTCTTTCTTCCTTCCTTCCTTCCTTCCTTCCTTCCTTCCTTCCTTCCTTCCTTTTTCTTTCTTTCTTTCTTTCTTTCTTTCTTTCTTTCTTTCTTTCTTTCTTTCTTTCTTTCTTTCTTCTTTCTTTCTTTCTTTCTTTTCTTTCTTTCTTTTCTTCTTTCTTTCTTTCACACTCTCTGGTCTTAATTCTACCATGACAGATAATCACTAATGTTACTCCCCTTTTTCTTTTCTGTGTTTACCTATTATATGTTTCTTAGTTTTTTTCTTTACCTTATGAATTCTTCTTTACTTTTTCCTCTCCACTGAATTTTGTTGGATTTTGTTTTGTCAAACTAAAAAACTAAAATCTTTTTACCTTGTTATTTTATGTTAGTAGAATGCCCTTCTAAATTTTTTCTAGAACCCCTTTCATTCTTTCAAATAGTTTTATGTGATGTAGTCTGTGAGTGTGTTATTTATACAATCTTGCACTAGGCAGTCTATCTGTGTGTGCTCAATTTTGGTGTAATGTTTTATATTAAAAAGACTTTGGGGGTGCCTGGGTGGCTCAGTCAGTAAGCTTCTGCCTTCAGCTCAGGTCATGATCCCAGGGTCCTGGGATCAAGTCCCACATCGGGCTCCCTGCTCGGCGGGAAGCCTGCTTCTCCCTCTCCTACTCCCCCTGCTTGTGTTCCCTCTCTCACTCTCTATCTCTCTAATAAATAAATAAATTCTTAAAAAAAAAGGTTTGGTTTTTATTTTCTTCTGGTCACTTTTGTATGTAATACTATTGAATAATAAACCACAGTTCTCTCTTTTATGGAGGAAGGGGCTATGTCTATGGATTCCCTACTATGAACAAGATTGATAATAGCTAATAACTTCTATTTCCCATCCTTCTCCACCAACATCTAATTTGAAGTAATATCCTATTACTCCCAGTTAATTCCTATAAGTCAATTTGGTACATATTTATGCTTTCATATACTTTTCCCATGACACTTCCCCCTTCCATTATCTTTATATTGTCAGAACTTATAACCATTAAAAATCCTGAATGCACTGTAATTGCAATTTAATCTTATTACTATAGAAAAATACACATTTAATGTTCAGTATAAATCCTATTGACATTATCATTTCTGTCATTTTTGTGGCCCTAGTTTGTTCTTTCATAGATGCTTTAGGAATGTTCCAACAAACACATTTACTAAGTTCTTGCATGTTCAAGCAGTTTTTCTGTGCCTTTCACACATAAAGACTAGTTTACCAGATATATAAACATTGGCTCACATTTCCAGTCCTTGAATATTTTCCAGTATATTACTGCATTGTTTTGTAGCATAAAGTACTGCTGTTGAAAAGTCTGATAAGTTTCTTTTCCTTTAGGCTCTAATAATTTTATAAAGTATGTTTTGGCTTTGATTCATTTGGGTTGAATTTCTAAGATGCACAATGTACTCTTCACATGTATATTTTTCATATCATACTTAATCTCTAGAAAATCTTCTTGTAGTATTGAAACATATTTGCACATTTTCTCATTTTTTTCATCTTTTTTTCATTTCTTTTTTGAATTTTAAGAAAACATCTTCCTTTGCTTTTTCTATTCCTTTTAAGGCATTTTCTATGTTCATGTGATACTTACATTTCAGTCTTCATTTTGCAGTGAAATTAATAATTGTTTTCTGACATGTTTACCATTTTTTTCAAATCTTCTTTTCTCCTTTAACTTTTCCAAGAGTATTTCTTTGACTTTGGATGCATTTTGTTCTTCTGTATCTTCTATAAGTTCCTCCATCTTATTTAGCTTGTTTTAAAATATTAAAGTTTTCCCTTGTCTTCTTGAATTTGCTTTTATTATGTGTAGTAGAGTAATTATGCTTTGTGTTTTCCTATAACTTTGAATGGGATTTGGAAGAATATTGTGTGATGTTCATTTTTAAGTAAAAAGAGTTTTTCTGTACATTTAAGGAAGAAATGGGCCAAGAGAACTTTTAGCTTAACATCTAATAAGACTTACTCTTCCACTGTTTTCATGAAGTGATAGCTATATTATTAGCCTTCTGACCTCTTCTCCAGCTGCATCTCCTCTTTCATTGTATCTGTTTTCTTTTTGGAGTTCAGGCTGTATTGGATGGCCACTTAGGAGGTTTTCAAGCTCTCGGGACTCCCCCAAAACTCTTGGACTTTCCTTCACTCCCTCCTACACAATTTCTAATAGCAAGAGGGATGTGTGGCTATGGGATGTCTGTCCTAATCCTCTCATCTTTGGGAGTTTATGAGAATACATTTTCGCATTTTTTTTAAATTTTGGTTTTTGTAATGTTTTCTACAGATTTCAGTTCTGATTTTCTGTTTACTAACTTGGGCAAGATGACATTCAGGGAGCTCCCAAAACCACTTGCTGCCACCATCTTCTTAGAATTCTCCTATTTCTCTCTCTCACATACCTTAAGAACTTTTCAAGAAACCTCTAGCTATCTCATCTTGAAGTTAGAGTTCAACACAGAATCACACTCCTAATTCTAAATGAAAACTAGCAAGCTAATGATGCATGTTTTTTTTTTCTTTTTCCTACTGAGTTTATCCTTACAGCTAAAGAGACAAGCATTTCAATGTTCTTTAAACCATGTGAATTGTAAGAATTGGTAGTACAAACAAACCAATCCAGACTCTGCTAGGAAGACTTAAAGGAAAGTCAATGTTGAGTGAAGTCAACACACAGTTCTGTTAGGCAATACTTGGATGACCTGTGTCAGTGGGTGAAGGGTTTGGCTCTTTGCTATGTGACAATATTTCTTTACTCGCCACTAGGAGAGTAAGATTTACGTTGTTACTTTTCCATATAGACATTTAAACAATTTACAATAAGAGTCATGAGTTTCTCTTCAATTTCTATTTCTTGCTCTTTGTAGTGAGAATTTTCCCATGATTGATGCAGTAGCTCTCTGTATCTCAGAGCTAGAAGTGAGAAAGGAAAGATTGTAATTACCAGTGACAACCATCAATCTCCTTGGAGAAGCATCAGTCAGACCATGTCCATGGAGATCCAAGAATCATTCTTGGTCACCATCTCTGTGAGCTCTGACCAGAAGTCTGAGCAACATGGGGGAAATAGATGATTATATATATTTTTTTTTAATTTTATTTTATTATGTTATGTTAGTCACCATACATTACATCGTTAGTTTTTGATATAGTATTCCATGATTCATTGTTTGCATATAACACCCAGTGCTACATTCAATATATTCCCTCTTTAATATCCATCACCGGGCTAACCTATCCTCACACCCCCACACCCCCTCCCCTCTAAAACCCTCAGTTTGTTTATCAGAGTACATAATCTCTCATGGTTCGTCTCCCTCTTCGATTCACCCCCCTTCATTTTTCCCTACCTACTATCTTTTTTTTTAAAATATAATGTATTAATTTGTTTCAGAGGTACAGGTCTGTGATTCATCAGTCTTACACAATTCACAGCACTCACCATAGCACATATCCTCCTCAATGTCTATCACCCAGCCACACAATTTATCCCACCCCCCCACCATTCCAGCAACCCTCAGTTTGTTTCCTGAGATTAAGAATTCCTCATATCAGTGAGATCATATGATACTTGCCTTTCTCTGACTGACTTATTTTGCTTAGCGTAATATCCTCTAGGTCCATCCACATTGTTGCAAATGGCAAGATTTCATGGGTTTTTTTTTTAGATGGCTGCATAATATTCCATTGTATATATATATATACCACTTCTTCTTTACCCATTCATCTGTCGATGGACATCTTGGCTCTCTCCATAGTTTGGCTATTGTGGACATTGCTGCTATAAACATTGGGGTTCAAGTACCCCTTAGGATCACTACATTTGAATCTTTGGGGTAAATACAGAGTAGTACAATTGCTAGGTCATAGGGTAGCTCTATTTTCAACTTTTTGAGGAAACTCCGGACTGTTTTCCAGATTGGTTGCACCAGCTTGCATTCCCACCAACAGTGTAGGAGGCTTCCCCTTTCTCTGCATCCTCGCCAACATCAGTCGTTTCCTGACTTGTTAATTTTAGCCATTCTGACTGGTGTGAGGTGGTATCTCACTGAGGTTTTGATTTGCATTTCGTAGATGCCGAGAGATGTTGAGCACTTTTTCATGTGTCTGTTAGCCATTTGGATGTCTTCTTTGCAGAAATGTTTGTCCATGTCTTCTGCCCATTTCTTGATTGGATTAGTTGTTCTTTGGGCGTTGAGTTTTGGATACTAGCCCTTTATCTGATATGTCATTTGCAAATATCTTCCCCCATTCTGTCGGTTGTCTTTTGGTTTTGTGGACTGTTTCTTTTGCTGTGCAAAAGCTTTTTATCTTGATGAAGTCCCAATAGTTCATTTTTGCCCTTACTTCCCTTGCCTTTGGCGATGTTTCTAGGAAGAAGTTGCTGTGGCTGAGGTCGAAGAGGTTGCTGCCTGTGTTCTCCTCAAAGATTCTGATGTATATCTGTCTCACGTTTAGGTCTTTCAACCATTTGGAGTCTATTTTTGTGTGTGGTGTAAGGAAATGGTCCAGTTTCATTCTTTTGCATGTGGCTGTCCAATTTTCCCAACACCATTTGTTGAAGAGACTGTCTTTTCTCCATTGGCCATTCTTTCCTGCTTTGTCAAAAATTAGTTGACCATAGACTTGAGGGTCCATTTCTGGGCTCTCTATACTGTTCCATTGATCTATGTGTCTGTTTTTGTGCCAGTACCACATTGTCTTGATAATTATAGCTTTGCAATAGAGCTTGAAGTCTGGAATTATGATGCTACCAGCATTGCTTTCCTTTATCAACATTGCTCTGCCTATTCAGGGTCTTTTCTGGTTCCATACAAATTTTATGATTTTTTGTTTCATTTCTTTGATAAAAGTTGATGGTATTTTGATAGGGATTGCATTAAATATGTAGATTGCTCTAGGTAGCTTTGACATTTTCACAATATATGTTCTTCCAATGCATAAGCATGGAAACTTTTTCCATTTTTTGTGTCTTCCTCAATTTCATTCATGAGTATTTTATAGTTTTCTGAGTACAGATTCTTTGCCTCTTTGGTTAGATTTATTCCTAGGTATCTGATGCTTTTGGGTGCAATTGTAAATGGGATCAACTCCTTAATTTCTTTTCCTTCTGTCTTGTTGTTGGTGTATAGAAATGCAAATGATTTCTGTCCATTGATTTTATATCTTGCCACTTTACTGAATTCCTGTATGAGTTCTAGCAGTTTTGGGGTGGAGTCTTTTGGGTTTTCCACATAAAGTATTATATCACTGCAAAGAGTGAGAGTTTGACTTCTTGTTTGATGATTCAGATGCCTTTTATTTCTTTTTGTTGTCTGATTGCTTCTAATACTATGTTGAAAAAGCAGTGGTGATAGTGGACATCCCTGCTGTGTTCCTGACCTTAGGGGAAAAGTTCTCAGTTTTTCCCCAATGAGAATGATATTTGCTGTGGGTTTTTCATAGATAGCTTTTATGATATTGAGGTATGTAACCTCTATCCCTACACTCTGAAGAGTTTTAATCAAGAGGATTTGCATCCATGTTCATTAGGGATATTGGTCTGTAACTCTTCTTTTTGATGCGGTCTTTGTCTGGTTTTGGGGTCAAGGTAATGGTGGCCTCATAAAACAAGTTTGGAAGTTTTCCTTCCATTTCTATTTTTTGGAACAGTTTCAGAAGAATAGGTATTAATTCTTCTTTAAATGTTTGGTAGAATTCCCCTGGGAAGCCATCTGTCCCTGGGCTCTTGTTTGTTTGGAGATTTTTGATGACTGCTTCAATTTCCTTAGTGGTTATAAGTCTGTTCAGGTTTTCTATTTCTTCCTGGTTCAGTTTTGGTAGTTTATATGTCTCTAGGAATGCATCTATTTGTTCCAGATTATCTAATTTGCTGGCATAGAGTTGCTCATAATATGTTCTTATAATTGTTTGTATTTCTTTGGTGTTGGTTGTGATGTCTCCTCTTTCATTCATGATTTTATTTATTTAGGCCTCTTTCTTTTCTTTTTGATAAGTCTGGCCAGGGGTTTATCGATCTTATTAATTCTTTTAAAGAACCAGCTCCTAGTTTCATTGATCTGTTCTACTGTTCTTTTGGTTTCTATTTCCTTGATTTCTGCTCTGATCTTTATTATTTCTCTTCTCCTGCTGGGTTTAGGTTTTATTTGCTGTTCTTTCTCCAGCCCCTTTAGGTGTAGGGTTAGGTTGTGTATTTGAGACCTTTCCTCTTTCTTGAGGAAGGTTTGTATTGCTGTATACTTTCCTCTTAGGACCGCCTATGCTGCATCCCAAAGATTTTGAACAGTTGAGTTTTCATTTTCACTTTTTCCATGAAATTTTTTAAATTTTTCTTTAATTTCCTGGTTGACCAATTCATTCTTTTGTAGGATGCTCTTTAGCCTCCATGTATTTGAGCGCTTTCCAACTTTCCTCTTGTGATTGAGTTCTAGTTTCAAAGCATTGTGATCTGAAAATATGTAGGGAATGATTCTAGTCTTTTGGTACAAGTTGAGACTTGATTTATGACCTAGGATGTGATCTATTCTGGAGAATATTCCATGGGCACTCGAGAAGAATGTGTATTCTGTTACTTTGGTATGGAATATTCTGAATATATCTGAGAAGTCCATTTGGTCCAGTTTGTCATTTAAAGCCTTTATTTCCTTGTTGATCTTTTGCTTAGATGATCTGTCCATTTCAGTGATGGGGTGTTAAAGTCCTCTACTATTATTGTATTGTTGTTGATGTGTTTCTATGATTTTGTTATTAATTGGCTTATATAATAGGCTGCTCTCATGTTAGGGGCACAGATATTTACAATTGTTAGATCTTCTTGTTGGGTACACCCTTTAAGTAAGATATAGTGTCCTTCCTCATCTCTTATTACAGTCTTTGGTTTAAAATCTAACCCCCAGCTTTCTTTTGATGTCCATTAGAATGGTAAATCATTTTCAACCCCCACACTTTCAATCTGGAGGGGTCTTTGGGTCTAAAATGAGTCTCTTGTAGGCAGCATATTGATGGGTCTTGTTTTTTTTATCCAATTTGATAGCCTGTGTCTTTTGATTGGGGCATTTAGCCCATTTACATTCAGGGTAACTATTGAAAGATATGAATTTAGTGCCATTATATTGCCTGTAAGGTGACTGTTACTGTATATTGTCTTTATTCCTTTCTGTTCTATATTACTTTTAGACTCTCTCTTTGCTTAGAGAACCCCTTTCAATATTTCTTGTAGGCCTGGTTTCGTGTTTGTAAATTTTTAGTTTTTATTTGTCCTGGAAGCTTTTTATCTCTCCTTCTATTTACAATGATAACCTAGCTTGATATAATATTCTTGGCTGTATATTTTTCTCATTTAGGGCTCAGAATATATCATGCCAATCCTTTCTGTCTCTGTGGCTATGTCTGCTGCCAATCTAATGTTTCTACCATTGTAGGTTACAGACCTTTTGTCCCGAGCTGCTTTCAGGATTTTCTTTTTGTCTCTGAGACTTGTAAGTTTTACTATTAGATGTCGGTGTGTTGACCTATTTTTATTGATTTTGAGGGGGGTTCTCTGTGCCTCCTGGATTTTGATGCCTGTTTCCTTCCCCAAATTAAGCAAGTTCTCTGCTATAATTTGTATAGCATATATACCTTCTGCCCCTCTCTCTCTTTCTTCTTCTTCGGGGATCCCAATTATTCTAATATTGTTTTGTCTTATGGTATCACTTATCTCTCGAATTCTGCCCTCGTGATCCAGTATTTGTTTATCTCTCTTTTTCTCAGCTTCTTTATTTTCCACCATTTGGTCTTCTATATCACTAATTCTCAATTCTGCCTCATTTATCCTAGCTGTTAAAGTCTCCATTTTTGATTGCACTTCATTAATACCCTTTTTGGTTTCAACTTGGTTAGATTTTAGTTCCTTTAGTTCTCCACAAAGGGTTTCTCTAGTATCTTCCATGCTTTTTTCAAGCCCAGCTAATATCTTTATAATCGTCATTCTGAACTCTAGTTCCAACATCTTACTGATGTCTGTATTGATTAGGTCCCTGCAGTTGTTACTGCCTCCTGTCTTTTTTTTTTGAGGTGAGTTTTTCCACCTTGTCATTTTGTCCAGAGGAGAGTAGATGAATGAGAGAACAAAATGCTAACAGGGTAACAATGACCCCAGAAATGTGTACACTAAACAAATCAGAAGAAACCTGAAATTTATCTGACACCTTCTCCATAACAATTCAGGAAGTTTGCTCTTCAAATGTGCTTCATTACATACTGATGATCACCATTACATTCCATCCTCTGTTCCACTGCATACCTCTCTTGGGGCTTCTGTGTCTCCTGGAGGATGTGGCTCTGCAGGGCATGGGCCACTTCTGCAAGTTGGCAAGGAAAAGTGAAGTTGCCCAGCGTCTGTCAAAGATGCAAAACTTGCATGGAGCAGGTGTGCCCTCTCCAGGAAAGTACAGAAGTCAGTCCAAGAGGAGTGGGGTAAAACCCTGGATGCCAAGGAAGCTGCCAGGGTAGATGATTATATTTTAATGTGATCTTAAGAAGATAATAAAAAGGTATAACCAGAAAAATTTACCTAATGAATTATATAAAGCTTATTAATTGATCTGTGCCCTGGCAAGAAAAGAATTTTCTTAAACTTTGGTAAATAATTTCCCTAAAATAAGTGTCTATTACAGGAGACTAGTAATCAGACAAATACTTAGGAACTCCAGCATTGTATACAATGGCCATAAAGAACAAATGGCCAGTCTATGAAGTCAGCATTATGGTATTACTTAAGTAATAATATATATAGTATATTTAATTATATATGTGTATATACATACATACATACACATACACACACACATATATTAAATAGCTCATTAGCTGGCTAGGTGGTTAGAGACAAAATGGAATTCAATGTAGTCATAATAAATAAATGGAGATTTTTTTTATTTTCTGACATAAAATATAATTTACACTACTTATGTAAGGGATAAATTTAGGTTCCAATATGAGCTTATTTCTTTTCTCTTCAATCTTTCTCTCTCACTCTTTATAAAGTTTAGAAAATTTGGAAGGATCCATATGTGTGTATGTATCTAGATAGTGAGATTATAAGTAGTTTTTTATCTAAATGTCCTTTTATTCACTTAATAAATTGTTTGAATAATCTTGGTTTGCTCATGACTCATCAATCTGTAGATAACTTTTTCTTTTTAAGTTTCTAACCTAAATCCCACTGACTTCTCTTTTCTTATATACCAGTTCAGTCCCTTAAAGTGACCTTTGATTAGTTTAGAAGTACTAAGATGTGTACTACGAACAAACATCCTTTAACCAAAACTTCCCTGTATTGACTGTATTGACAAAAAGTTTGGATGTGTTGAATTAATATACTCACATAAATAGAAATGGTTTGTTACTTAATTATAATTTATTGTTTTAAGTTTTAAGACTTCTTATTTCATAGTATTAAAAAGAAATCAGTCTTAAACAAAAGAAATCAGTCTTGAGTTACTGAATAAAATTAAATATATAACTCATTGAATGGGAGGAACAAATATTGAAACTCTAAATTCCATTTATGTAAGTAAATATTTCCCACTGGGCAAATGATGGGAATTTTATATTTAAAAAATGTAATAGACTATACAATATTAAAATAAACTGATTAATAAAATAAGTATAACATTTTGAAATTTTACTTGAGAATGCTTACAGATTTTTAAATTTGTTTTAATATTTCCCATGTTAAGTTATAGGGTGAAATCTAGTTATAAAGTTAAATGAAAATATTCACTTTGAATATCAATTGTGCAAAAAGCACATGAATCAGTGTAGTAAATAAATTTTTTGCACTTAAATATTTTTGTAAATGGCAAACACCAGAGACCAAACTCAACTTGGGAGTGTTGGTGTCTTCTTTTTTTCTTCAAAAATAGTAGACATCTCTTACATCCCCACAATGTAGTAGAGTTGGTGAATTAATGTCTCACTAAAATACAAATGTCACCTTTTCTGAATCCATAACATAGCAGAATGAATACTGTTAATGAGTAGAAGTGGTGATCTGCCGAAAGAATGGTGGTTTAAGTGGGGTGAACAAAGACACGGATGATCCCACAAGGTAGTATGTCTCTCCAAATAAGCACTTTAATTCCTCAAAGTCCCCAAAGAGGGAAACTCAGTAATCCTCAATACATAATAGAATAGAGTAGTATATAAAATCCTGAAGGCAAATAATAAAACTTTATGCCAAGGCTTTATTTGTCTTGTGTCAGATTAAAAACTGCAAAATTTTGATGAAATTGGAAACTAAATATACCACTAACCTGACTAATACCAACAATAAACACCATTGGCTCTTTTTTCACTTCTTGTTTAGAGTTCATACCTCTTGGGAATTGTCTCTCAGGTTCTCACTGTAAAATGCCATTTTATTCCAGGAATCTATCAGATTTATACAGGCCTGCTCTCACCCACTCATAACATTACCTTCAACAGTGTTATCACCCTGCACTTTTATATTTGTGGATCAAACTCTGACACTTTTTCATTGCCTTTGGAGGACTTATATTTGATACTTTAATTTGACAATTATGTTACATTTTAATTTAACATAGTATATACAAAACAAAAAGAATAAATGATAAAAGCACAATAAACAATATCTGAAAACTCTGAAAAGATCTGTGACAACTTGTGTGAAACTCCATTCATTGTAGGGCCATCACATAAAGTAGGGCTGGTTTGCCCCTGTCACCTGATATGAAATCCAAAGCAAGTGCTGAAGTTTACACTGGTTAGTAAACAAATGCTCTCTTGTCTTTTAAAAATTTGTGCTGTATTTCCACCTGCTCACCATTCTTCAGCACTGTTTTGAAATATTGTATATTTAAGAGTAATTTTGACTTCCACATGTGGACAAGTTCAATACCTTTCTCAGTGATTCCTAATTACCCCTTTATAATGCTCCCTACTGAAAAATAATTTCAGAATGAGCAGTTATGTGACCACCACAAAAGTCCAAATTTAATACTAACTGAATTAATGGGAGTTTGTTATCTGGAATGAAAGTGGGTATACCATCACTGTGAATTCTTGAAACTCAATAAATCTATTCATTCATCAAAGATATGCATTGAGCACCTACTATTTGCCAATTATTATTTAATGAACATGAGACACATCAGTAAAAATAAATAAATACATAAATCACATATTCCTTCCTTCTGGATCTTATGTGCAGATAAGCAATAAAAAATAAACATAAAAATAGGATATTTTACACTTTTCAAAAGTGATAAGCAATGAAAGAATAAAAAGAAGTAGAGTGGAGCAAGGAGGATTGGAAATTCTGAGCGATAATGGAGAGATAGTTTGTCATATTAAATAAGGTAGTCAGTAAGTTTGTTCAGTCTAAGAAAAGGATATCTAAACAGACGCTTGGCAGGTGGGAAAGTCAGCTTTGTGGCTCTGAGGTTAGTATTGCAGGCAGAGAAACAGCTAAGACAAACACACTAAGGTAAGGGTATTCCCAGCACATGTAAGGAACCAAAGGGGAACAGTATGGAAGGAAGAGAATGAACCAAAGCAGGAGTGAGAAAGTGAAATTATAGAGAAGGCAGGAAAAATAACTGGGGGCAGGTGAAAAGTTGAGTCCTTAGACAGCCTGAGCAGAGGAAGGACATTATTCAACCTACACTTGAAAAGGCACTTTGGCTAATATGTTGAGATTGACTGGAAGGGGAAGACTGTAAGACCTTCACTATGGAGAGACACACTAGCTGACTCTTACAATGAGTCAGGCAGGGAATGGTGGTATGAACAAACACAGGAAAGACTGTCATTCCTATCTTCTACACTCTCCTCACTCCTAACATTTAAGACTTGATTCTACCTTCTTTGTATCTGTCAGATCTGTTACTTTCTTTTGCTCCCATTTTGTCTCTACTTTCTTGCTTAATGACTTCATTAGGTAGATGATAGATGATAGATAGAGATAGATAGACTATAATTTACTTAATAAATACCTATTTATGGACACCACGTATTTCCAGTATTTTGCTCTTATACACAATGCTGAAGTGAGTGTCTTTATAAATACATATTTTCAAAAAGTGCTAGCATATCTGTAGAATACATCTGTGATGGGAGATGTTGAGTCAAAGTACATGTGAATTTGTGATTTGTTTGCATGTTTGTTTCATTTCTGCTTTTTGTTTATTTGTTTTTATTTATTTATTTATTTATTTGAGAGAAAGAAACAGAGATAGAGATGGAAAGCACAAGCAGGGAGGAGAGAGAGAAGCAGGGTACCCGCTGAGCAGGGAACCCAACGTGGGACTCGATCTCAGAACCCTGGGATCATGACCTGAGCCAAAAGCAGACGCTTAACCAACTGAGCCACAGGTGCCCCTATTTGTTTGTTTGGATTCTGTTACAGCAATAAATTTTTACTGCCCCACAGTTTCTTTAGGGTAGAATTTTGGAACGTATCTAGTGTAGGAACTCACATGAAAATTGCAGTAATAATGTTGGCCAGAGCTGTAGTCCTTTGACAGCTTGACTGGGACCGTAAGGTCCACTTCCAGTACAATTTGCTCATATGACTGTGGGTAGGAGATCACAGTCTGTCCCACATGGACTACAGGGACTGCTTCCCTGTTATCAGCTAGGTGCTCCAGTGCAAGTGATCCAAGAGAGCAAGACAGAAGCTGCAATGCCATTTATGACCCATGGAGTCACCATATCTGATGTTCTTCATTTCTTTGCATAGATCCAGATTTTCATTTGGTACCATTTCCATCTGCTTAAGGGATGTTCTGTAACTTTCTTTTTTTTTTGTAGTTAGGGTTAGATAGTAATGAATTCTTTCAATTTTAATGTCATTATTCTATTTTTAGTTAGACACTTTCACTGAGCAGAATTCTGGGTTAATAGCATTTCACTTCAGTACTTAAAAGATGGTGCTCCACTATCTTCTTCCCTGCACTGTTTCAACAAGAAGTCTGATGTTATCCTTACCTTTGTTCCTCTGGAGGTCACATGTCATCTTTTTTTTTTTAAGATTTTATTTATTTATTTGTCAGAGAAAGAAAGAGAGAACAAGCAGGCAGAGGGAGAAGCAGGCTCCCTGCTGAGAAAGGAGCCCATTGTGGGACTCTATCCCAGGAACCTGGGATCATGACCTGAATTGAAGACAGATGCTTAATGACTGAGCCACCCAGGCATCCCATGGAAGTAACATGTTTTCTTTTCTGTGATAAATTTTTATGATTTTTCTTTTTCTCACTTGTTTTAAGCAATTTGATTTTGATGCAATCTTTTTCATGTTTCTGACCTTGTGGGTTTTTTTGTGAGCTTGTGGTTTTTTTAAGTTACTTAGATTTATGAACATATGAAACATGATTATAGTAACCTTATAAAATGTCACTGTTAGCTAAACCTGACATCTATGTCAGTTCAGTGTTTCTTCGAATTGATATTGTTTTCTTCATTATGGGTCATATTTTCTTGTTGTTTTGCATGCCTGATCATATTTGTTGGATGCCAGATATTGTGATTTTTAACTTGTTGAGTGCTGGATGTTTTTGTGTTCCTACAAATCCTGAGCTTCATCCAGGGATGAAGTCAATTTACTTGGCAACAGTTGGATTCTTCTGATTGCTTTTACAATTTGTTAGGTGGAACTAGAATGGTGCTCATTGTAAGAGTAATTCTTCCTCATGACTCAGGAGAAATCCTCCTGTGTGCTCTACCTCATGCCCTGTTAGGCATGAGATTTTCCATTTCAGCTTACGGAAACTGGGTCTGTTCATGGCTCTGTGCCACGTGTAATAGCCTATCCTTTAATCCATTCAGGTGGATCTTGTTCTGGCCTCAGATAGTCTCAGACCTATGTACTGAGTGTTATTCAGCTAAATATGTGGTGAGGGGACTCTGCGGTGTCTGAAGATTTCTCTCAATAAAACTCTTCTCAGTACTCTGTCCTGAAAAACCTAACTATCTTGGCCTCCCCAGATTATCAGACCCATATTCTCAGCTGAGGGGGTCTTCTGGCCTGCCTGGGGTCCCTGTCTGTGCCATGACCTGGAAACTCTCAACAGAGTTAGTTTCCTGGGGACAATCAGAGAGTGTACCTGATTTGCTTCCCTTCTCTCACTGAACACTGGCCTTCACTGACTGATGACTTACTGTGTCATTAAAAATGTATTTTCATATATTTTGTTCCCTTTTGCATTGTTTCAGTGAGGAGAGTAAATCTGGTTCTTATTAATCCATCTTGGAACTGAAGCCATCTTCATCATTTCTTGCTTAAGTTTTCAATGTCCTTCTAATTGATTTCCCTTCTTCCTCAACTATCTATTGTTAACCACTATAAGTGAGAATCACCTTTCTAAAACACAAAGCTTATCTCAAGACATGTAAACTTAAAACCATTCAAAGGCTCCCAATTCTTTCAAAATAAAATTCAAAGGCAAGTATATAATGCACTTAAGTGTTCAGACTGCACTTACCTTCCCAGAATCATCACACTGATCCCTGTGTGAGTTACACTGAAAAAACTGAAATATCAGCATATCATGATGAATCTTCTCTTTAGCCTGTTTTCGCCTGGAAATTTCTTTTCCTTTCTCTTGCTGATTCCTATTCATCTTTTGAATAGCTTTGGGATCAATTTGTCAATGAATTTACAATCTAATCTGATAGTTGTTCTTCAGGTCTTCTCTGCACCTGGCATAATGTTTTGTTCACTGCTTCATAAATCTATATATACTTCATAAATCTATAAATATTTGATGACTGAGTGGATTGATGATGAAATGAATGAATGAATGAGTAAAATGAGATCTGAGACGTTTAGTCATGAAATGTGTTATAAATTGAGTAGAGGAAAAGAATGCAGACTGCCAGTGTCTTCAGAGACATATTGAATTCCAGGCATGTAACATCCATCATTTCTGTCTCAAAAAGAAAATAATTAGTGGTGCATCTACTTCTCTTAATCAGTGGTTCAACTTTGACCATTATGTGGCAATGCCTCCTAGTCAGAGAGCAACGCTGACTAACTTCCCCAAATAAACAGAGCATGGGATTTAATTGGGAGTAGCTCATTTGAACGACAGGAAAATGTGTTGGTTTCACTTTTATAGTTTCAAAGAACATAAAATAGCAAAGATAGTTGCTGGGCTGTGGAATCAGACTGCCTACGTTCAAATCCCCATTGTACACCTAACTCTTACGTGACTTTGGATATTGCTTATCTCTCTGAGTTCATTCTCTGCCACAAACCACTTTGTACCCTACTCTACAATTGTTTGAAATGAGGTGTGATATATATGTCATTTCAAAGAAATATTATAAAACTTAAATAGAATAATACCTGCAATGTACCTGGCCCAGTGGTGGCACACTGAACAATCAGATAACATTAGGACATCATTTTGTTACAACTCTTTGTGGTGTCAAGAAGACGGGAATTTGTGTTTACATCACACAGATTTACCCTCAGACCTCCGAACTCAGCAGTCTCAACTCAGCAATAAATAGAAGCATTTAATTTTTTTGTAAAAGTTTTAAAAATTGCCCTATCAGGGCTCTCAGCGTAATAATCCTAGAGACACAAAATATACTCCATGAAAGAAGGAACACAGAGAAAAAATGAAGTTGCTAATATATGTCACCTTAGTGTCACGATGATCTTTTTTGTCCATTGTCAACATTTTTGGCAGTCATTTTAGAGTTGCAAACTTTTCAGTCCCTTCCTAGTTTGCACACTTCCTTCTAAGAAATTAGATAGCATGCCCACTAGCTGTGCCTCCATCCTACTTCCTTCCATTACAGATGTGATGGACATAAGGTGAGGGGTAGGAAAGCACTTGTATCAATGTGGATAAAGCTTCCATTGGTGGCCATGAAAGTTAAGCAGCTGAGACATAGTGTATTTTATGTTGACTCCAGGTGCTGATGTCTTTAGCTAGATGGTCTCTTGCATGGATGTAAGACATGATACAGCTCTGAGAACACAGCTGGCATCCCCCTCCAATCTCCCTAATAATGGCAAATGCCTATGGGCCCCCTACACATAGTGTGACCGTAGCCAGGAAGTGTCATGGGAAGCTACCCAGCAGCTGCTTGTGGTTCCTTCCATGATTTGGTCTGAGCTCACAAGATCTCCTTTCACTTCTGTCATACTTACCAGGGAAAGGATTTACATCCTTGTTCAAAGTCGTTATTCCTCTCTTCGGTCTCTTTTTAAGTTCCTCTTACCATGTAGTGAAGTGAAGGCACATGGACTGCAACTCAGCCCACCCTCATGCAGATTGAGATGAAGGAATCTCCTTCTTGTGAACATTCTTATTATAATCGGTTGTCTCTTCTATCCCACATTTTAAGTGAAACATATGAATCATATCCCTATTGCCACACTCCCTTTCAGGAAGGAGGGAGGATTATTTGTCACTAAAAGGCCCTGCTATGCCCCCAAGTGACTATCTTCTTCTCTCAAGTCTCTTTATATAGACAATGGGATATTGGCCAATTATAAAGGTTTTTTGTTTGCTTCTTTGTTCATTTTCTGTTTTTTTTTTTTCCCTTGAATGACCTCACTTGACAAAACTTGCCAAAGGATCAGAGTTGTTATCTTTTTCCTCAGTTCCAAACTATTGATAGCACTTTATATTCTCATATTTCATACATATGAAATTTAAATCTCTTGACAAAGTCAATGAAGATGTGTTTTGAAACATATCCTTTACCATTTAGAATATAGCGCCTTTCTCTCAGCCTTCCACTCACTTTAAATTCCAGGTTTTTTTTTTTCCTTGTCTACCCACTTTTCTGAGCAGTTTCCCTGTGAATCCCATATTTCTCAAGGCTTCCTTTTCATTACACTCACCCAGGAAAACTTTAGGACCACACCCATAATCCTGCAGAATCAAATTCTCTGAGGAGGAGGACACAATGCTTTTCTTTTTTAGTTTGCATAGAGCTAAGAAATTAGAAGTGATGTAAGGTAGTTCCCAGCATAGACACTGACTCAGTATTTAGGGAAAGAAATCTTGTAAGCTGAATCTGTTCAAAGAGAGAATGCACCACCATGTGAAATGAGGTCCTCCCTCTAACCAGGTGAGGTCCTAAATGATACATGGGGAGGCACTGCTCAGATACCCTCTGTCTAGCAAGGATTCCTGAACTGGAAGAGGAATGATATACCAATCTCCACTCTGCTTGTGCTTTAGAACTAGAAAGGGAGGAATTTGGGGTATAGTCACAGACACTGAAGGTTTGGGGTGGTTTTAAAGTAATCCAGAAATTCTTTTAACATTCTTATCTTTAAGAGTTGGAACTTAATTCCCCTCTCCTTGGTGTGAACTAGACTCAGTAACCTCTTGTAAAGAATAGAATATACTGGAAATGATGGTGTGTGATTTGGAGATTAGGCATCGGGATTTCCTCCTTGTTTTTTCTCTAGAATCACTTGCTGTGGGTATAACCAGCAGTTGAGTCATGAGGACAGTCAAGCAACCTATGGAGACGACCATGTACTGAGGAACAGTGGTTTCTTTTAACACCCGAAAAGAAAGTGAGGCATTCAGTCAACAGCCATGTGAGTGAACCACTTGGAAGGAATCTTCCAACCTGAATCACACTTTCAAATGACTGTATGACTGTCACTCAGGAGAAATCCTGAGCCAGGACTACCCAAGTAAGCTGCTTCTTAATTCCTGACCCTCAGAACCTGTGTGAGATAATAAAATTTGTTGTTATAAGCAGCTAAAGTTTCATGTAATTTTTCCCCAGGAAACTAATGAGCATTAACAACAGCTAAGGCAAACTCCTGCCTAGAATCTCTAACTCAATAGGTTTGAAGTGAAATTTAGAATATATATTTAATATAATCATCCTCTTCTGATGCAGTTATTCTATCATTAGGTATTTAGGAACTATTACAAAATTCCCTCCCAGTGTGTATTATGTTGATATTATCAATGCCTAAGGCCCAGTCTATATTAGTAACATCATTCTACCTATTATTATCTTAATCTACCTGCTAATCAGGCACATGGAGGAAGATGTTACATGCTAAGCATTATATCTTTAAAACAAGTAGTTTTAGGGTTTTCTATTTATAAAAATAAAGAATACTTATTGGAAAATGTGGAACATATTTTTAAGGTATGAAGAATGCATAAATTCTCTCAAATATCTCTGCTGCTATTTTGTTCTATTAACTTTATATTTAATTTCAAATAGTTATGACAATACTATCATATAATTTCTTGTTGATTTCTTGTTACCACTGAAACAGTGCCTGGCATATAATGAAGGTTAATAAATATTAGTTGAATAACTATTTTCCTAAGCATTTCAAAAATATTTAAAATTCTTTGGGAGAGACACATAAATGACTGAATAACATTGCATCATATATGTGTACAGTCATTAATTTATAAATTGCTTGATGAAAGTTTAAATCATTATGAAGATTTCTGATACATTTAGCCATATTGCTTTCTATAAAGACAATGATATTCTGATTTGGAAAGTGATAATAAATGGCTAAAGTTTCCTAAGAGAAAGCACAGATTTTATAACAAAATAAAACAAAGATGAGAGAGGAAGGTCAATGGGTGGCATGGGATTTATACACACAAGAACAAAACTACCCACCCAAATTTAATGCTCTACTTATCTGGAAATTTGGGGAAACAAAAGCTTTTTTTTTTTTTCCAAGAGGATAGACAAGGGAATACTTTGCAGAAGAGAAAGGATGAGGTAATGAAATGGGTGTGATTATAGCTCTCCAGATATCTACAGACATCTAGCCAATACATGTCTAGGTCGTAAGCAGGGACAGTTGGCAGAAAAGAAAAATCTACAACAGGCTAATCTCTCACAAGAATGTTTCTTATTAGACTGTGCCTTTGGGCACCTGGGTAGCTCAGTCGTTAAGCGTCTGCCTTCGGCTCAGGTCATGATCCCAGGGTCCTGGGATCAAGTCCCACATCAGGCTCCCTGCCTGGCAAGAAGACTGTTTCTCCCTCTCCCACTCCCCCTGCTTATGTTCCTGCTTTTGCTGTGTCTCTCGCTGTCTCTGTCAAATAAATAAATAAAATCTTAAAAAAAAGAAGAATGTGCCTTCGAACAAAAGGATAAGGTAAAACCTCCTGGTGACTGGTTTGATTCTCCTATGGTGGAATAGCTACAATTATAAAAACGTCAGGGTACATATTCTGATCCGAAGGAGAGTATTTGTTTAAAGGAAAACAATGGATAATCATCAATAAGAATGCAGGAAACATCTCTACGCAGTAAACAAGCAAAAAAGCAACCTGAGATATGCCTTGTGGATATGCAACACTGTTTTATTTATAAAGCTAGTTTTCAAGTCCAGGGGAGATACCTGGAGGTAAAGTGTCGATCACTCAAGCAAAGAAAATCCGGAAAATGTGAGCTTGAGTTAGTGGAGACCTAAGACATTGAGTGTTTGTGGAATTAGGTGTTGAGAGACATGAGGAATTCTTGGGAATGATGAAGCCACATTATATTGTGAAAGTGACCCATATCTGCTGGAAAGGGTAATGAGAAAGAAAGGATTTTGTGTTTTGTATGTTACTGTTATTATGGATTCTAAATAACAATAACAATAATAATAATGATGATAATTTGTTCTGAAAGAGGAAGAAGAAACTCTTTATTGGCTAATGGTTCATGTATTACTCTTGGATTTTTTTTTACCCCATGCTTTAACTATTTTGAAGAATATGAATGTAATGAACACAAAGATTCAGAAGAAATGTCTGAATAGCTTATATTCAAAAGTGAAAGCTGTAGCAATCATTCATCTGAATATGTCTAAATGAATTGGAAATTCATGCATACATGAATATTATTTAGAAAACATGGTAAATTGTGTAAAAATAAACTCAAAAAACCCCAAATCACAAAATTTCCCTTACATAAGATTCTGATAAGCCAATTTAAAATCATGATAGAACCAAGAGACAAAAATTGGAGCCCCACCTAAATACCAGCTGTTTCTGTGGAAAAGGAAAGGAGGTAATAAAGGTTGCCTAAAACACTTATGCCAGCAATGTTCCATTCAGGCACACATCCTCTGCACCAACACCTCAAGAAAGGAAACCTAGGCCATGGTGTAAAAGAAATGGAATCCTAGGCATTTTTCAAGTTTTGATTGAGAGAGAGTTCAGGAAAAAAAAAAAAATTTTCAACTCCCCCCCCGGCCCACCAAGGAGAACTAAATATATTTCCAGGACACAAACAAAATATGCATAGTCCCATCTTCCTCTGTCTCCCAGACAGTGGCAAGTAAATCAATGAAAGATTTAGCCTCCCAACAATCCACATGTCCATGGAGCTAACCTAGTGGTTGTAACACTCTATGTAATCTTATGGTTGTGTTTGTTCAACAGCAACAACATTAGATTGAAAAAAAAATGATGTATATGGTTTCTATGGCTGTGCTGATGACCCAATCGAATCAACCACCCAGTTGAACTGATCAATTGTGCAGAGAGTGGCCATTAATACACTAGAAACACCATTTCAAATGAAAAATAGTCATTTCAGAGGCTATGACTGCCGAGTTGGTCTATGACAACATAACTTTCAGAGACTGGATTCTTAGATGCCTAGAATTGTAATTTGGGGAAATCGTAAAGCTTTCATGTACATAGAAGTTACAGAGACTAATCATCTTTCTCAGGTTTTACATTCTTATTTGTAAAATGTAATTGACTAGGTTCTGTGCTTGGTTTAGACAGTGCAGAGACAAACTGCCTGAAGCTAGTTTGGGATAGCCAGAGGAATCCAGATTTGGGATCAGATATACTGAACTCCAAATGGACCTCTACAAGTTTCTTGACTTCCACTCAGTTTTCTCATCAATAAGATGAATACTATAATGCCTATGTAGCTAATTATTTTGAGAATTATATAAGCTAATATGTATTTATAAGGGTCCAGCACAGGGGTACCTGGGTGGCTCAATAGGTTAAGCATCTGCCTTCAGCTCAGGTCATGATCCCAGGGTCGTGGGATCCAACCCTGCATCCACTGGGCTCCCTGCTCAGTAGGGAGCCTGTTTCTCCTTCTCCCTCTGCTCTCCTCCTATTTGTGCTCTCTCTCTGTCAAATAAATAAATAAATCTTAAAAAAAAAGAAAAAAAAGGAATCCAGCACAGAGTCTGGAATAGAGCAAGTACTCAACAAATATATATTGGATAAATGATTCTAAGAAGAAATGAGCAAATGAAGGAATGCAGTTTACATATGAGTTTCTTAAAGCTGGGAAGAAGAGAAAAATAGTTATGTAGAATCTGACTAACATATTTCCTGTCCTTGTCATGCTAAGGTGAACTATAAAACAAACAGAGCTAAAAAGAATGTCAAATGAGAGCAATATTAGGAGATGTCACTGATGAAACAATTCATATATTATTGAGTAATAATAGCAATAATGATTAATAATAATAGAGCTTATAATATTGTGTTGTAAGCCCTGTGGTAAGCACTTTACATATGTTCATTCATCTCTAATTGTGATGAAACCTTATAAAGCAGGTGCTATATTTACCTGCACGCCTTGTATGAGGTTATTATCCCCATCTGCACATGAAAACTGAAAGTTCAGTAGATTCAGTGACTATGGCCAAGCTGTCTTGGCCACGTGATCTGACTTCATAGTCTGCGGTTCCTTTGCATCAACTGCCTCATCAGGAAAGGTTCTGTCCAGGGAAGAAGAGGCTGACTATGAAAAGGCCCAGTGGATTAGTTAGTAGGAATGGGAAAACCCTAAAACCAGGGAGCTGAGAAGATAAAAGGATGTTCAGCAGATGGCAAGTCTTGGCAAGAGAATGAGTATTGATACTTAACCTTAACACCAGGATGCTGCATTCCAGCCTGCTGGGAGGAGGGAGCTGGATAGTGTTCAGTTTGGCAGTTTGGGCACCAGACTAGGTTATAAGCACTTTGTGGAATCATCCTACAGGTAAGAGTATCCATGCTCTGTGTTGAGAAAAATACTTGGGATAATCCCCAGGGGCAAACTGGCCTGTTTAGATCAATAATCATTTCCAAAAACATTTACATTAACATTCTAATTACTATGCATATGCTCCAGAGAAACTGGAAATTAATTATTTGTTTACAAAAGACTTTAGAGCTAAGATTAATTAAAATGTAGGAACTGAGGCTTGTCCCATTTTCAGTGCCTGTCGAAATATTGAGCTATCCAATCAATGCTTCTTGTCCTGGAATTTTATTTAAGTACGATGATTCTAACTGAAAAATTCCTTCATGAGATAAGAAGCTCTCTTTGTCTGAAATTATAAAATGCATTCATAAGTACCCAATAGTAAATTTATCCTGCTTCCAGTGATCACTTTACTGGTATCAAAAAACCCATTAAATGCCTGCCTTTCAATATCTAGTTTTCTAGTTGTCCCTAAATCATTTAGTCCACTTGCCTTATTTGTTGTGAAGCGATGCTTATTTATATTCATATTATTCACCTCCCTTAAAATGATTCAGCATTCTTGTGCTGATTCCTGTCAATCAGAAAGGCAGTGTCCCTTCCTGGAAGGAAGAGAATGTTGAGTGTCCTGCAGGATCAATCTCATCTTCAAATCAAAGTCTTCTGAGTCTCAGCAGGCATGAGCCCACTGAATGCTTTGAAGCTTTGTTCTGCTGCTATTCCCATAGTCGGCTGTTTGGAAGTTTATCACAGTCACTTATAGCCTGCTTAGAAATTACAAGTCTACAAGAGACTTCATTTCTTCTCTCTCTTTCTCCACTTTACCAATCCGCATCTCACCACCTCATCCTCTCTGGAAATCACCAGTTCTCTTGTGGATAGAGATGGGGATTAACATTCTGAAACACCGCCCCTAACATTTACATTATTCGTGTGCAGAGTCAGTGGAGGTGCATTTTCCATGCGTCCAAATCTTTCTATGTTCTAAATCAAGCAGATAGACTTAAAATACGTTATGTAATCTTAACTTGAAAATATACTTTTAATTTTAAAAATTGTATTAAAATGCATAAGCTATGACTTTTAATGTGACTAAAGCTTGGCAAAATATGAGCCAAATAAGCATAATTATTTCCAAAATATTTTTTTAAAAATTTAATGACATCATCTAAGGCATATAATGTACATCCCTTATATGATGATTTTTACTATCTCCAAAAACAGTATTAAGATCCACACTGTCAATGTTTAAGTTACTCTTATTTTTAATTTTATAATGCTGGAATATTATAAAGGTAACCGAAAGTAGGAGGATTGATCTCTTTGTTAAAAATCTCTCTTGAACCAAGACTGTGTCTTCCAACATACGGGGCATGGGCATGGCTAACTAAGGGGTATTCTCTAAAGCCTGGCAAAGAAAGTTCTGAGGCTATCTGCTATGATCTTCTGCAGTATACGAAGCAGCTTGTTTCCTATCCTATATGCCTCAGTTCAAAGCACTGTAGATACTGGAGTATGTTGTACTGTTGTTCATTACTAGTTAAAAGATCTTTATTTAAATATAATTTACTATAGAAAACTTGATTATGTATTCCAGGAATTCAGCCAATGTGGTGATATGAGATGTATGTAACAACATAGATTCTCACATCCTTACAAAGGAATATGTGTCCTTATTTTTTCTCAGTATCCTTTGGATCCACACATTTGCTAGAGGCTTTAACGTTGATGTCAGACTTGGGCTTCCAGCCCACCCTGGCATCAGAACACCACAGCTGCAACTTGCATCTGGTCTCCATATCTTTGCTTTTGTAACATGTTCCCTGAACATATTTGAACATGTACAGTATGTAGGCTTGTAGGCTTGGTATAGAGAGTGTGTGCTGCATAAGTCAAGAAAGGTGAATGGTAAGGCCTGGAATTGTCAGAAAGGTGAGTGTGAACTGGCTTCCAAGGATGATTGAAGGTTCAATGGTTGAAAAAAGAGAGAGAAAAAATAGTTCACCTGAGCAAAAAAGGTAAAATAAGAAATTATTATTATGTTTTTCAAGATGGTAAAGTTATCAAAGACTCAGAATAAGGGAGTATTGGTAGGGAAGTCACAAAGTAGGCTTACATGGGTAAGATGAAATCAACTAGATTGTTCAAAACCTTAAATCTGGAAGAAGAATTTGAATTTCATAGGAATCAGGATGTCATTGATATTTTGAAAATCAAAATATTTTTATTTATACAAACAGGCACTCTTGACAGCCATGATTCATTTGGAAGTTACCCTTTAAATGGAAAAGTGTTGTGTATGCATGTGTGTGTGTGTGTGATTCTTAATATTCAATAGTGATAAATGGAGTGGAAGGAATCAGATTGAGATAAGGTCTTTGCCTCATAAACCCTTGGCTTCTCAAACTTCACATTTTATTCTGAACTCTATGAAAAAAAAATGTCACCTCCCCATATAAATCATGTACATCAACCACAGCTAATGCAGAATTGGGAGCTGGAAGCATTTCAAGGGCACTTGATATAATAGCTTCTTTTGCCTTAGTATGGTGACATTTTGGTAACATATAAAAATGTCAGTGTGACAAATCCAAACTTAAACCAAAATAGATGAAGAGTTTGAAGTTGTAAATCATTGGAGCCAATTTTAAGTTGACTCAGTTCAGTGTTTTGGTGTTTTATGTCACTCAACATATGATAAAGTGATGACTTATTCAAATTTTCTGATATGTGCTGAGATTTTTCAAGTTTATGGAAAAGAATGAATGATATTTTAGCTCCATTCTAGATAAACATGAGGATGAATTTAAAAGGAAATTTTAAAAATACTACATCTATATGCTTCTTTTAAGTATTCAATTCACATTTTTAATACCATTGTTTAAATATTGCTTTTTTGTGAATTCACTTGTAAAATAGTGTGTGTTTAAAAACAAAAAACAAAAAAACAAAAAAACCTCTGTGTGTGTGTGTGCAAAGAAAGCTATGAAAACAGGAGGCTTTCTGAACACCAGGGAACTAAAGTAGTTCCTGTGTCCTGAGGGTTCACTATCTGCCTCACCTTGCTCTAAAGGTTTCTAGAGGATCTCATTTATTTTTGCCATTATCATGGGTGCTACTTTTTTTGTTTTCATTTTCTGTTGTTATTGGTTTTTTTGTTTGTTTGTTATTGTCTTTGTCTTGCTTTCACTGAATAGTCCTATGGAATATATGGGGTGGGATGGGAGGGGGTACTGTAATACAGTCAGGTTAAGCAATTTGACAAGGTGAGCAACTGTGAGTGTGATCCCAGAAGTCAAACAACATGACCTGAAAGTGCGTGTGTTTAGCCATGAATCACACAGCTTCCCACAGTTTGACAGTATGCATCAGTTTTGCTTGAGAATTAATAAAGCACTAACATTGCAAAATCACAACAGGAACAAAATCTGCACGGCCTCAGAGCATGCTGCAAATTGTAATACATGCTATACTTTATAGAATATCTCTATTTCTTCTATTTGTAATAGAAAATATTATTTTTTAATTACATAGGGAATATATGAATTCATTCCTTTTACTAAAAATTAAAATATTACAGAAATTCAAAATTGTCCTTTACCTACAGCCTTCATACACAACCTCCTTCTTACTGCATCAAGTAGATGCGATGCTTAGAAAAGTATTCTAAGACAGCAGTCTTATTAGCTTATTGTTTCCACCCTTCATAATGCATTGATGTTTATATTGTACTCACACACACAAAATATATAGTATTTAATTATATAAACTGTATCATCCAATATATATCATTTTTTCAGATTCTTCTTTTATTCAACAGTATATTTCTGTCTGTTTCAACATTATAAATACCACATAAGATTCCAAAGTATAAATATATATATTATATATAAATATATAACTGATATATAAATATATCAGTTTCAGAATTATGTTCGTAGTGCATTTTGTGGGTTTTGGTTTTGTTGCTTCCAAATTGCCATTCAATTTTCTTGTGCCAATTTATTCTCCCATGGAAATGTATACCATTTCAATTTCCTAAGTCACCAGGACTTGATAATATCAAACATTTTAATGTATGTATTTTGAATGAAAGATGGTATTGTTTAATATGATTTATATAATTTAGAGAATCATATTCAAAGTAGTAATAGAGGTTTTCTGAAAAAATATTCTAAGTAATTTTTCTAGATGTTTGGTTGCCTTTTCTTTATTGTTTTGTGGTTCTTAATGCACTGATAACAAAATTTTACTTGATATAAATTTATTTTCTAGCAATAAGGGTAAGGGGTTAAATTACTTTATTTGCATTTTTCTTAATCTTGACCTCAAATTTTGGAGAATTAAATTACAAATAGTTCTTCAAGAAAGCTAGTATGGACTGCAAATACTGCTTTGAACTAAATCATTTAATATAATCTTACTTTAAATAAATGTTATCAATCAAAGAATGTATGAAATTTGCTTTTTTGAAAACTTGGTTAGTATCTTTGCTTTCAAATCAGAAAATACAACAGTGAGCAATGCAGATTAGCATTAGGGATAATTAGATCCTGATAATTTTGCTGCTTCAAACTTGGCAAATGAGAATATTATTAATTTCTAGTAAGGGATGTCTTGGTGTTGGTTTCATTGGGTTTGGGCAAATGGAGTACAACCTAAAGGCAGCAGATGCCTGGGCAGCCCAGAGCTGAACCCACAAGGCAGATAGGAGATAAGAGAGGCGCAGTTGTAGAAAGGGATGCAGAAATGAAGAGAAACAGCTGCGATAAAGTCTGCCAAAGGAGAAACACACACACACACACACACACACACACACACACACACACACACACAGGCGCACAAAGATCTGTACTTAACAAGGGGTAGCAGTGCACGTTAATGAAAGTCTTTGCTGATCTAGTTCAGTAAAAGTGAGCTCAGACTCTATTTATAGACCTTGTCTAAGCAACAAATTCCTTGAAAAACTGCATAGCTTCCTTATGAGATTATTAAAAATGATGCAACTGGCATAAGCACAAAAGTGGACTTGATAAAGAATCCAGGGAGAATATGAGATAAGAAGACAAAGGTCCAGGGAACAGAAAGTTAGTAACCTCAGATGTAATACAGGTATATATATTTTTTCAAGCTTGAGTCTTTTTCTCTAAGTTTTCAATATGGCTACAACAAAGCAACAAAGGGATCAAAACAAGATATTAATAAAATCCAGAGCCTCCTTTAGCAAGCATCCAGGTGAACTCTTTAAATAGGTGGTTCTAGCCCACCTAGATATGTTAGGGGCACGCAAGTCACCCCTACCAGAGTGGTCCACCTAACTCATATTCATTGCAACCATCCCCTATTCATCATCCCTTTTCAGCTTCCCCGGTCCTTTTACCCCTCCTTACCTCAGATCCTGTTAACTCAGACCATTGAAAAATTTTTAGACAGTTGGCAAACAAATTACAATGATGTTTTTTGCTGGAGTGTGCAGAGGGAACTAGAATGGGATGTCTGGAAAGAGATTTCCTGATATCTGCAGAGGGAAAGGCTTGAGTTTCAACAAGGGAAGCAGGGATAAAGCAGCTGATACATGAAATATTCAGAAAGCTAGTTCATAACAACTCAGGAAAGAAGAAAGAAATGTGATAATGAAGAAAAAAATGTTAAATCTCTGAATTCTGTTAGTAGTGTCAGGCTAAATTTATTAAATGAGAACTCAGCACATTTTAATGATACTGTCTAAGCAAATAGGATAATAGCACCAATAGAATCAACATGCCACTTTTATATAGGCATTGAATTGTTTGGACTTAACAGAGAGTATAATTATTGCACAGCATGGTGGTTCAGACAGTTTCAGTGTGTATCGTATAGAGGACTTCAAGGTAACTTTAAAATATTTGTCCCATGTAGGAACCCTTCATTCTAGTAGATCTTGTGCTTTCTAAAATGTTTGGAAGATGCTAAAAATGTTCCATCTATAAGATACTAAATACCTGAATAATCATAGAGCTTTTCATTCAAAAAAGTATTTTTCAATACAGTTTGCAAATATGTGAATGATGAAATCTCCCACCCACTGGAAGAGACGGGCAAGATTGTTCTAGCCAATGAGAGTGGAATGGAATTGGGGCAAAGGTTGGGTGTATGTTATCAGAAGGTAGCTACATGAAATGGAAAAGACAGCACACATCAAACTAACAGCAGGGTAAGGGCTGAGGGTCAAGCTGAAGCAGCATATTCAAATATGCTGTTAGAGCTGGGAAACAATTTCTTTGTAGATTGTGGAAATGAACTGAAAAAGGTAATAAATAGTTTACATGGTGCCTTCTCATTTAGTCATGTCTCAAAATCATTCTGTATAGGAATTCTAAATAGAACCAATTCCCTTCTTATAAGAGTTTTAGATTAAGATGAAGTGTAAATAAGTAAAATGCCTAAGATAATGCCTAATGTATTATGTGTTCAATTGTGTCTTTTGATACTTGTTTTCCACATGCATATTTGCCACTGCAAAAAAAAAAAAAATGACAACTTAGGCTGAGTTTTGTTTTCAAAGCTGCATCTCCCATGGTGTTCCCTAGTAGGTTACACCACTGCAGGGTTTCATGATTTTAAGCTTAATGACTATGTATACCTGCCTGGTTCTCAACTATTTCTTTTCCTACTGAAATCACATGAACTCCCAAGGCAATGACACTGTAACTTGTTTTGGAGAAACCAGACATTACATCAGATATTTAGAGATAAATGTTGTTAGTAATGTGGGGGTACTAGAGGAGCACACTCTGCCTTATTTTCTTGAAATGGAGTTTCATGAATTTTACTTTCCATGAAAATTTATACAAAGTGTTGGTTGGGTTCATTAAGTAATTGTCTGCACATCACTAAGCTTAGGCCTTGCAGAAATCAGATCCTTGCAAACTGTCAATTAGAAGGAATTAACATCTGTTTTGAAGATGTTACTTCAGGCACATTTCACAAGACTTAAAGTAGCTACTTATTCACTTTGCTTTTATTACTGAACCAAGTTATTGACATAGGAATACAAAATTCTATTCTTCTCAGAGTAACACCTCCCATTATTCTATATTATTTTCTATATTGCTATTAAATAGCAATTACTCATGGGTAGTTAAAACCTATTAAAATGCATATTTAGGGCACCTGGGTGTCTCAGTCATTAAGCGTCTGCCTTCGGCTCAGGTCATGATCCCAGGGTCCTGGGATCAAGTCCCACATCGGGCTTCCTGCTCAGCAGGAAGCCTGTTTCTCCCTCTCCCACTCTCCCGCTTGTGTTCCCGCTCTTGCTATCTCTCTCTCTGTCAAATAAATAAATAAAATATTTTTTTAAAATAAATAAAATGCATATTTACCTACCTGCGTTTAACAATTTTGTAGCGTTGTTAATTTCATTTGAGTAAAAATGAGAATTCCTTTCAGTTAGTTAACTCCCCTATATATTACTAAAGCACCTTTCTCATAGGGTCACAGAATTATAGACATTTAAAATTAGAATGGACCTTAAAATCATTTAATACAACAGGATAATGATAATAAATTGGATCTTATTTTGTGCCAGATGGTATTAAATGCTCTAGCTGCATCGCTTTATGCTCTAGGGCAATGGTTCTCAAACAGGCTTATATGGGGAACTTTATTTCAGCAAGGCTGGACCTTTGTGATGAAATAAGCTCTTGGGATTATCTGCTGCATGCCAGAGTTGGAGAAAGCACTGCTCTTGGAAGTGGAAACAATTACATCTTCATTTTGTGTATTGATAAAATTGAAGCTTGTAGGTAGTACCTTTCTGGTGGTCACAGTGCCTGCAAGCAGTAGTCAGTACCCAGACTTTCTTTGGCTGAGGCTAACAGGGAGGTACATTTTGCAGCTCTCTTCTGTGAGTCAGTGCAGATGAACTCATGATGGCTGTTTGAAAGGCTGCACAGAGACAGATGAACAGATCTCACCGTGACCCATGGACACTCTCACGACCAACTGCTGATGTCTGCCATGGGCTCAGGGGCAGTCACGCAGTCCTATTTCTTCCATTTAAAAACAGCTCAATTTGTCCAGAGGAGAAGAGATGAATGAGAGAACAAAATGCTAAACGGGTAACAACGACCCCAGAAAAATATACACTAAACAAATCAGAAGAGACCCAAAACAAGGGGGAAAAGAGAGGGGAAAAAAAAGAGAGAGAGAATATGATCAGGCTGGTCAATAGAACAGAGCCACACACTAGATTTTGGGTGTATTTTGGTCTGTTAGAAGAAATTGACTCCCAAATTTTTAAAGAAAGAAAAACTTATGTATACACAAAAATAAGGGTAAATACAATGAAGGGGTGGACTATGACTGTAAAGATGAAAATTAAAAAGATTTTTAAAAAGGAATTGATAAGAAGTTGGTTAAAAAAGAATGAAAAAAAATTTAAAAAAAAAGATAGAATATGATCAGGTGGGAGACTAGGACAATGTCATACACTAGATTTAGGGTATATTTTGGTCCATTAGAAGAAACTGTATCCCAAAATTTTAAAGAAAGAAAAACTTATATATATACAAAAAATAAGGTTAAATACAATGAAGGGATAGAATATGACAGTAAAAATGAAATTAAAAAAGATTTTAAAAAAGAAATTGATAAGATGTTGGTTGAAAAAGGAAAGAAGAAAAATTCAACTAAAAAAACAGAAAAAGAATTTTTTTTAAAATTAACTTTGAAAGACTAAAGAATCATGGGGAAAAAAGCCATGAATTCTATTCTATTCTATTCCCCTAGCACTGGGGTTTTGCTGATCTCATTGATAGGTAAACTTGGTCTTGGCAAGACCTTGTTTCAGTGATTCTCAAATGTCTTTGCCTCAGGTGGAATTGCACAGCCAGGCTAAATAATCTGCTTGGGTTTGTTCTCAGTAGCTTTTGTTCCCCGAAAGCTTTCCAAACAGCTTTGGAGGATGAGAATGAAAATGGCAGCCTCCCAATCTCTGGTCCCAGAGGAGCCGAGAACTTGGGGCTCTACTCCTCAGTGAGCCCCCAGAGAAAAGCAGTCAATCACTTCTGTCTCCTTGGTCTCACCACCGCACTCTGTGCTCATCCAGCCTGTGGCCGAGCATTTCTATCTCTGGCACACGACCCCATTTGGAGTCTCCAAACCCAGCAAAGAGACAGTCTCTTCAACAAATGGTGTTGGGAAAATTGGACAGCCACATGCAGAAGAATGAAACTGGACCATTTCCTTACACCACAAACAAAAATAGACTCAAAATGGATGAAAGACCTAAAGGTGAGACAGGAATCCATCAAAATCCTTGAGAACACAGGCAGCAAACCTCTTCAACCTCAGCCGCAGCAACTTCTTCCTAGAAACATCACCAAAGACAAGGGAAGCAAGGGCAAAAATGAACTATTGGGATTTCATCAAGATAAAAAGCTTTTGCACAGCAAAGGAAACAGGAGACAAAACCAAAAGACAACAGAATGGGAGAAGATATTTGCAAATGTCTTATCAGATAAAGGGCTAGTATCCAAAATGTATAAAGAACTTATCAAACTCAACACCCAAAGAACAAATGATCCAATCAAGAAATGGGCAGAAGACATGAACAGGCATTTCTTCAAAGAAGACATCCAAATGGGCAACAGACACATGAAAAAATGTTCAGCATCCCTCGGCATCAGGGAAATGCAAATCAAAACCTCAGTGAGATACCACCTCACACCAGTCAGAATGGCAAAAATTAACAAGTCAAGAAATGACAGATGTTGGCAGGGATGTGGAGAAAGGGGAACCCTCCTACACTGTTGGTGGGAATGCAAGCTGGTGCAGCCACTCTGGAAAACAGTATGGAGGTTCCTCAAAAAGTTGAAAATAGGGCACCTGGGTGGCTCAGCTGGTTAAGCGACTGCCTTCAGCTCAGGTCATGATCCTGGAGTCTCGGGATCGAGTCCCGCATTGGGCTCCCTGCTCAGCAGTGAGTCTGCTTCTCCCTCGGACCCTCCCCCCTCTCATGCTCTCTCTCTATCTCATTCTCTCTCTCAAATAAATAAATAAAATCTTTAAAAAAAAAAGTTGAAAATAGAGCTACCCTATGACCCAGCAATTGCACTACTGGGTACTTACCCCAAAGATACAAATGTGGTGATCCAAAGGGGCATGTGCCCCCCAATGTTTATACCAGCAATGTCCACAACAGCCAAACTACGGAAAGAACCTAGTTGTCCATCAACTGCTGAATGGATAAAGAAGATGTGGTATATATATACAATGGATATTATGCAGCCATCAAAAAAGAAAAAAAAAGAAATCTTGCCATTGCAACGATGTGAATGGAGCTAGAGGGTATTATACTAAGCGAAATAAGTTAATCAGAGAAAGACAATTATTATATGATCCCAGTGATATGAGAAATTTGAGAAACAAGACAGAGGATCATAGGGTAAGGGAGGGAAAAATGAAACAAGACGAAAGCAGAGAGGGGGACAAACCATAAGAGACTCTCAGTCTCGGGAAACAAACTGAGGGTTGCAGGACTGGAGGGGGATGGGAGGGATGGGGTGGCTGGGTGATCAACATTGGGGAGGGTATGTGCTATGGTGAGTGCTGTGAATTATGTAAGACTGATGAATCATAGACCTGTACCCCTGAAACAAATAATACATTATATATTAATAAAAAAAATTAAAAAAAAACAAAAATTAAGAAAAACTAAAAGCAGCTCAAGAGCAGGTGTGTTTTCTTTCAACTAGATCCCATATTGGCTTTTGCAGTTGTTGGTGAGACTCTAAGCATCAGGAATGTCTTGTGTGCTCCTTAAAGAGTGTTAAAGGTAAAGACAAGCCCAGTGAACCAGGAGCCAGAACACAAATTCCAGTCCCTGCCCTGAAATTAACTCATGTGAACTTGGCCAAGAGATCTTTTCATTGCTGGATAGCAGTTTTCTCATGACAAAATTGAGTTATTTGGACTCAGCCATCAGAAAGCTTTCTTCCTTGTCTAACATGGTTAACACTCTATAATTTGACAACAGTGACTCTTTCAGTTTAGAGGTAATATTGTGACCCAAAATCTTAGTGTTTGATTATTTCCAGAAACATTAACCAGCTAGTTAGTCACTCAGAACCTGCAGAAGCAAATGTACAAAGGAACAGATTGCCAGAGTAGTTTGTTTCACAGGCAAATCTATTTTGGGGAGTGGGAAAGAGAGAGGTAACTGTATAAAGGATTATAAGCATGTGGTGAAATCTAATAATCTAAAATTACTTGCAAATTATATGGTATCTTTCAGATGTAATGGTTGAGGGGAAGGGGAAAGGTAAAGAATTTATGCAAAAAATGTAGTTGTTGGTGATAGAACCGTGTGTGATTGACCAGTCTATTTTGTTTCCGTGTTTATAGGATTCATCTTTTTAAGTCCCTTTTTGTCCCTTCTACCTCTCATGAATAAAATGCCATGAAATAGCTCTATTTATTTTTCTGGCTTTTACGCAAATCAATTTCTAACCAAGTAGGCTCATAAAAGTAGACAGGAGAAGGCATGAAGCCACACCTCCATCCCCAAGCCCTACTAGTCACCTTCTAAAGAGGTGTAGTCTTGGTTCCACAAGATACTGGAATGTGAAAAGTTACTTAAACTCTTTAGGCCTCAGTTTTGTCATCTCTAAAATTAGTATAGCAGCAGAATAATATTTTATGGATTTTTATGAGGATTAAATGATATAATGGGCACATAAAAGTTGGTTGACAAATGCTATACATGTATCTATAAATATGTGGTATCTACAAGGCCAGAAACAACCCCTCAAAGAATGACAAAGATTACAGTAATTTTAAGTGGCACAGCTAAGACAAAAGCCCATGCTTCCAGACTCCAGGTTCAAAACTCTTCCTGAGTTACCAAATTACTCATGTATATTTCATGTGCCTCCTGGGGAACTCTTACCCTGGGGAAATTCCAATGCATCATTGGACATAGAACCAGAATGTTTAGAGTTAAGAATTCCCCTTTCCACCCTCACTATTCTGTTTCCACAGAACTACTTACCCCTCGGGGCACTTAAGACAGAAGACTGAGAGACTCATTATGTGGAGAATAGGAACATTTTCTGTTTTTAAATGCTCCCATCTCTCAGTCCCTTGTATCTGGTCCCCTTTCTTCATTAAAGGCAAGGTGGAATCAGAGATTCCTGCCCCCAACATCAAGCAGCCTATCACACCCTCCTGGCATCCCTCGTCTAAATCCTATTTTCTAAGTTCATAGCCCAGGTTTCTGGATCTTGGCTTGCATTAGTATGCAACCCACCCTCTTTCTGATCTTTAATCTTTCTTATTGGCTGTTTCTCAGACCGCGTCTTATTTTTGCAGATCACATATTTTACGTATCTCTGCCACCGATATCTGCCTCCTTAATGTTACTTCCCATTCTGTCAGGGGGAGAATAACCCTGCCCCCTCCAACCCCACTGCCACAGATATTAAATCAGAGAAAGGGACTCAGCAAAGCACACAATTACTGAAAAGAAATGTCCTTAACAGTCATCATTTCTCAACATGGCTATGACTCCAATCCACAAAGGCAGCATTCTTTGATTACTATCATCAAAAGCCCATTACTCTAAAGAGGACAGTATACATTTTGAATGATGTTATTAAGGTCTTTTTGTGGCTGAAGTTGTTAAATAGTGAGTACTTTACTCCCGTCCAGTCATGCAGGAGCATTGAAATATTTAAAATACGAGGCAATCAGGCACCGAACCTAATATTTACTCTCTGAATCACTTAGCTGTATTTCATCAGCTCCCCTGGTCTTCTGAATTTTCATCAAAAGAGCATACATCATAAAATCCTCCAGTGCAGGGGAAGGTCACAACACCACCTTCCAGTGACTTCCATGGTGATGACATTAAAATCTGAAGATACATTCATTTTCTGAGAGACTCTGTTCCCTTGTGAAATGAGGATAGACCTAGGGTTCATCCTGAAGAAAATCAGACCAATCTTTTTTCTCTGCTCTTAAATCATGCAGAACTTGTCACCACCTTCTGTATTCACTTTGCATAATACTATTTTCCTTCCTTCTTGCACATTTCCCCTCCCCGCTACATCCACTGTATTCATATATTGATCAGGCAGGATAAGTGAGCTCAACATATATCTTAAAAAATCATGACTGTGTTCATTTTCTAACTCCTTGGGTTTATATCTTAACCATCTGAGCCACCCAGGTGCCCTCCTTGGGTTTATATCTAGCAATAGATAATTTACCCCAGAAAGAAAGCTTCACTGAGCTTACCATTCAAAGGGCATAGGTAGAGGTGAAGCATGGGGAGACAGCAGGAGCTCCGTGGGAAATGGACTGGTGCAGAGAAGCTGAATTTGAGCTTCAGCTCTGCCACTTAGCAATCATGGGACTCGAGCGAACCTTTAATCCATCAGAACATTGGTTTTCTTATCTGTACACTTAAGGCTCTTGAAAAATAAAAGATAAAATTTGATAATGTATAGAAAAACATCTTAAACTGTCAGTCTTAGTATTACAGGTGCAATCCTAAACATTAAGCTTATTTTATCTTTTTTAAGATTTTCTTTATTTATTTAGAGAAAGAGCAAGGAAGAGGAACAGAGGGAGAGAGAGTATCTCAAGCAGACTCCACACTAAGCATGGAGCCCCCTGTGGGGCTCAATCTCATAACCCCAAGATTATGACTTGAGCTGAAATCAAGAGTCAGACACTTAACTGACTGAGTCACACAGGCACCCCTGACTTGTTTTAAATTAAGCAGTACTCTTACTGGGAGTGAGGTTATATCATTCATTTTTGTTTGCTTGACTATAAACATTGGTTAATGGATATAATTTATTATTGATCTTAGCATTAGAAAGTGTTTGAAATTTGATTCTCTTCTCTCCCCACTGTATTTCTGTAAACAACAAAGCACAATTTTTAACTTTGTTATTTGTAAAAAATGGAATTAGTAATAGCTACTTCACAGGTATGAAATCAGCACGAAATGAAACTCATGTATGAACACGAACAGCAAATGTCTAGCAAATGGTAGGGATATTTTGAAAAAAATCTATTTCTTACTTTTTCTCCTAAATTGCACTGGTTTTAGATAAATGCATTACTATAGAAATAAAAGCATTTTAAAGTATATGATATGAAAAATACAGAATGAAAAAGAAAAGTGATAATTATAAAAGAGATGATTTTTATCTCTCACTAAAACTAATACAAAATATATAAAATCAACATAAGCATAGTCAAAATTCACAAGAGGCCCTGATATTTATAAATCACTTGATTATTAACAATTACTTTGACCTTTGAGCTATAAGGCTGACAGTCACTATAGACCAATTCTTTAAAAATTGTATACTTTTGTTTCTTAAATTATGGACTGAGGACATATGTTATTATCTGCAATCTGTACAGAAATGGGGCAGTGATGGAATAAATTTGATTGGGTCAAGATCTGAAATAATAAAAAGACATTTTAATTAGAACTTGGGAAATGTAGGTCTGACCTCTGAGTCAAAATCATGATATCATAATTATGTAGTAAAAACAGATCCTATTGCAAATTTCTCAAGAAACACGGTTCCACAGAGCACTAATTCTTTGTAATATTAATAGATGTTGTAAGAGGAAAGTATCAATGGGAAATGTTTTTAAAAACAAGCCCCTTTACTGCAAGAATATAGTGCCTTTGATACGTTGACAACACAATAATATAATTGAAATGACAGAAAAATCACCATAATGTGCCTTGGTCTGAAACTGTCTGTTAAGCTAACTTAGTATTCTTTTCCCTATTGCTCACAAAATTCTACCTACCTTGGCCTTCCAAACCCCTGCCCTATATCCATGTCCAACATGCCCTACCTCAGAGCTTTGCACCTGTCATTCCTCTTCTCCCATATGCATCCATGTTTCCTTCCTTTATTTCATTCATGTGGCTGCTCAAATGTACATCCTCACTGATTCTTTGGTCTCCATGAAGTATGACATGGCATACCAGGTTACTCTTTATCACTCCCCCTGTTCTTTCTTCCTTCCTCTCTTCCTTCTTACCTCCCTTCCTTTCTTTCTCTTTCTTTCCATTTTTTTTTAATTTTGTGTTTGCACTTAACCTTTGTCATTAGAATATATATATATATTATATATATATTTGTATATATATACAAATTTATATATAATATATATAAATATAAATATAAATTTGCACCTAACCTTTGTCATTAGAATATATATATATAGTTTTTTTCTTAATTATCTTATTCTCCAGTCTAACCCATTAAGTACAGGCCTTTGTCTCTTTGGTTCATTGCTGAATCCCAAGCCCTCGGACAGTAGTTGCTACGTAGTAAATGTTCAATAAATCATTATTGAGTAAATGCTCTTTTTTTTTAAAGATTTATTCATTTATTTTGAGAGAGTGAGAGACAGAGACAGAGAGAGCACATGAGAGGGGGGAGGATCTGAGGGAGAAGCAGGCTCCTCGCCGAGCAGGGAGCCCGATGCGGGACTCGATCCTGGGACTCCAGGATCATGATCTGAGCCGAAGGCAGTCGCTTAACCAACTGAGCCACCCAGGTGCCCTGAGTAAATGCTCTGTCAAAAAGTGCCATTAGCAGGCCACGTATATTAAAGAATTTCCAAATTTAGAAAGCAAATGAGTGATATACATAGACAAATAAATCCAGGGAAGAGCACAGACTGAAATGCAGGAAAGAGAAGTCCTGGGAAACTTCTTACCATCAGACAAAAAAAGTCAGGAAGCTAAAGGATTTGCACTCAGAGAAGATAAAGCTTCCTGTTTTTCTCCCCTATCTTGCCTGCACAAAGGAGCAGTCAGCAAGGGCTTTTGCCCAAAGGTCAGGTCAGAGGGAAATTGCTTACTGACCTACTGCCTCAGGGTGGGGAGAGAGCAGGATAATCCCCACACCCCAGAGGAAAACCTGCTATCACCCCTAGCAGTGTGTGCCCTGGCTACCACCACCCGAGCCAGAAGGTTTTAGCATCTCATGCGGCAGTTAAGCAGGATTACCAAATAGAATAATTAAAACTCACTGACATTTGAAATTCAACCAACAATATGAAAGGAACCAAAATCAACAAAAAGGATATCCAAAAGCTGAAGAATTCATTCCTTCGAAGACACTCAGAGAATATTGCATCTGCTTTACAAATTATCAGATAAATTCATGAGAATTTGAGAATATGTTTCCAAAATTCAAATTTAAAAAATTTAAGGCAGCATTCTAGCAGAATGAATACAACTGATGAGTCAGCTAGTGAGTTGGTACCTGAATCAAACTAACTTTGTCTACAATGTGGTGCAGACTGAGTTGTGATATGTCAGAGAGGAAATTTAGAAAGAATAAAGTCTAGAATGTCATGTGAATACAATAACAGGTAAGAAATAGATGGCCAGATTTTTGAATTCAAGAAATTTAGCATTTAAAACACATGCAAAAAATATTTTTTGAAAGTAGGGGCTTCAAACCCCCAAATAGTAGTTATAAATGGCGGTATCATTTAAAACCCTAGGAACATGTTCGTATGCCTGCTAGATTTAAGCAAGAAATATCTTCATGGGCCTCTGTCTATTAGGTGTATTGTGAAGATATTATGAATGTTTTGTAGAAAACCCCTATCTACTATTTCTGTCACATGACCCCAAAGCATGTTTCATATCTGCTTATATTTACAGTGGTCAGTGGAAACCAGCAGCAAAAGAACACTGAATGCATTTTTTTGAAATGGTAATACATTGTCTGGGAAAAGTGATTGGGAGAAACAGCGGCAGAGAAGAACGAGGGAGGAAAAAAAAAAAAACACCTTCACAGAGTAAAACTGTTTCATCTCAGGAAGACCTAAGGACCACTCGCCAGGAGAATGATTTTTCTCTACCCATGTCTTCTGTCAGGATGCAGACATAATCTGGTGATGTATTTGTCTCTTGATGTGCTATCTTAAGAAAAATTCTCCAAGGGAAATTTAACCTGCTGTGTCTGATCATCTTAACTCACTGGTAGAGTCTGTTCTCTGAGGACTTTAATGCCCACATAGCTGACAGAACCTTTCCAATCAGTGAGCAGGGGCTCCTAATTGCTCTAGAAATCACACAAAGACAACTTCAAAGGACCCATGTTAAAGTATAATATTAGGTCCTAAGTTATTTGAATGGTGCCTGAGCCAGAGCCATTGGTCCATACCATCCCTTACCTTGCATTCTGTGCAGCTCTTGTTCATTAAATATCACTGAATACACCAAACAGCTCTTTAGGAGATCAAATGTCTGAATGGGAAAGATCATTAAAAAGCGATTTGTGTCTATGAAACCAGGACATAATCCTGCTAAATAGAGAGAACCACATAGAGTGAAAAGCTCACATTCTCATTCATTTTGTAATTTGGGTTGTTAGAAACATTTAATATTTCACGAAATGTTGTATAAATAAAATAATCTGTGGACCTCATCACCCTAAAATTCTCCTTCAAACATAGCTCAGTTTCTTCCCAGATAGTGTGATATCAGTGTGGGAGCTGTGAGAGAAGCCAAATCTGTAAGCAACCTATTTCTTGGGAACTTTCAAGCAGTTTAGGAAACAAAATTCTAAGAAATGTTGCTTTTTAACTATGGAAGGAATTTTTTCTCCAAGTTGTCATAGACCATTAAGTTCCATCTTCTGCAAGGCAGGGGGACTGCTAAGGGGCAGGTGCAGGTCCCAGAGGAGTAAACATCTTTTTCACAAGATCACAAGTATTAATCTAAATGTAATTGGAAATAGATGGGGAATGTAAAGCTCAGTCTACCACATCTTGTGACAATAACTTGGGCATGGAGGATTTTCTGATGCCTAAAGGGTGTTGGAAACACTAAACCTTGTTTGTAATTATATAGAGTAGGAGAATGGGATGGTTTTCTGGAGTCGTAGAATTCAATTAGAATTCCTTCTTCTGCTGCTTATTACTTATTCGACCTAGGGTAATGTCAGTAAACTGACTATCTTTCTCTCAGTTTAGGGTTGTCGGGATAGTTTTCTAGTATAGTGTATATAAAATGCCTCGCACAAGAATGGTACATAAAAGTCATTGAGATTGCTAGCAATATGAGAGCAGGGGGCAGGAGAAACAGTAGCATTTGTAATGATTGTGGTTTACTCTCAAGGAATAAAAGATGCCAAAACCATCTCTATAATAGATAAAGTAATTATTACTTCCTTCAATATCACTTTTAATCTGATCACACATATCTTTCTTGTCTTATCTCACAATATTTTGCATATAAAATCTCTCTCTTCAGTTGGTCTCCTTTGTCGCTAGAAATGTCCTCCATTTTCCAGACAAATTATGGCTCAAACTGATCTACCAACTGAACTGTCCCTGCTCTTTCTTCTCTGCTTTTGTTCAGATCCTGTTCAAATCAAATTATGCCTTCTCATGAAGTCATCAGCTACATCGCTCAACAAAAGAGCTTTCTGGACACTCACTGCTCATCATATACCTAATACCTAGTGTGTTGTGATGCATATAGACCTGTCTCAGCGAGATTGCCAGCTTGTTTAGTGTGGCACCTATGGTGTATTAGTTATGTCCACTAAAGTGACATGTTTAGTAAGGAATGGTCATATTGTTGTTGTTTTTTTTCAGTGATAAATACATATCGCAATTGGTCACTAGACTTTAAATTCTTGTCAGTGACTTTTTGTTATGAAAAGTAGGAAACTATTTTTCAGCATCAACAATTCAGTTTTTCTTTCATTTTTTTCATGGAATCATGCATTTTTTAAAAAGATTCTTTCACAACCATTCATTTATCGGGTCAGCTTGGAACCATGCTAATTGTTGTGAAAATATTGGTAAAAAAGACCAACATAGTCCACACCCTTGGGACACACAAAGCCAAATTAACCAGACATATAAACAGTCAGTTACACTAAAGTGAGGTAAGTGTCCCAGTATTCATACAAAGCCAAAAGTATCTCTTGGGTGGAACAGAATAAGATGGGTATGTAGAAAGAAAAACTAATAGATAGTTAGATGGATAGATGGTAAATGGAAAGAGAGAGACGGGCAGATAGACATTTTTAAAAAGTATTGTCTGATATTCTTCACTCTTTCCTTCAGATAAAGATTTCCATCTGGAACCATTGCTCTTCACTCTGAAAACTGTTTTCAGCAATTCTTGTGGTGCATGTCTGACGCAGATAAGTCTCTCTGCTTTTGTCTGAGGAGAAATACAATTATTCCACCTTCATTTTCTAAAATCAAATTTGTGAAGTATAGTCGTACATACATTAAAATGGCCCCGTATTTTAATGAATTGGTGCAAATATATACATCATGTAAGCAACCCAAAATCAAGATATGAATACTTCTATCAGGGAAAAAAAAATTCCTTTGTACCCCATCCAAGTCAAGCAACTATGTCCCAGACAATCACTAAACTGCTTTCTAACTAGAATTTTAAATTATCTTCCTAAAGTTTCAAAAAAATATAATCATATAGCATGTGTAGGCTCTTGTCTGTTTTCTTTTGTCTACTATAATGTTTCTGAGATTCGTTAATGCTGTTGGCATTAACAAAAATCCAGTGGATCCTGTATTTTTACTGCTGAGTAGTATTCTATTGTATAAATATACAATAGATTGTTTCTCCATTTTCTTGTTGGTGAATTTGGGTTCACTTTCAGCAGTTTTGGGAAGAGCTTCTGTTTGTGTGCAAGTCTTTGTGTGGAAATGTTTTCAATTCCCTTCAGTATACCTAAGAGTGTAATTGCTAACTTGTATGAAAAATGAATGTTACCTCTTACTAGAAACTGTTAAACTAGTTTCCAAAGAGATTGTATTGGTTTACATTTCACAGTACCCCCAGCAATGCTGCTACACATAACTGTGAGAAAACCCTATAAATACTTCCAAAAACTGGATCTATTTATATTGACTCCACTTGAATATAGGTCATATTTTCTTGCTTCTTTGCATATTTTATAAATTTTGACAGAATGCCAGACATTGTATGCAAGTGAATAGTGAAGACTGAAATAAACACCTCCAAAAAAGAGCACCTACTTTCTTTTTGCAGTATTTTGTGAGTATGGGTCAGACTTCAGATATTTTGGGGGCAATTAGGACTCTCCCTTCAGAAGATGTGGGATTTAAGCACTGGTGAGTCTCCAGAGATTTATTTATTTCTCAAAGACATGTTATTAACTTTGTGAACTGTGGGAGATCTCTCTCTGCTTTTTAGCCTGGCTACCTGCTTCTGGGGTCATTGGCAGTTCTTTTTATTCTCCAGGCATATTCCTGGTCTCTGATTCACAGGATAGTTTGCTCCATATTACTGTCCTGCCTCTAGGCTGTGGCAGTCATTGTTATGGACTTGAAGGACTTTTTGCTCCTGAAGATGATTGCAGATTTAGCATCTCCTGTGCCCTTCCCTCAGCATCAGTGTCCTTCTCGTACTAGGTGAAGGCCAGTGCCAAAGAGAAAGAAGTTGGCTGATGGATTTAGATTTATTTTATAGCTAGGACTCTTTAGGATTTCTCTCTCTCATTGATGTCATGATCCAAGCTCATTAATTTTATTTCTTCTACATCATCATGTGTGGTGAGAAAGTGTTTTTGAATATACAGAATACTTTATATGAATACAACACAGAGTCAAGAAATGAACACCTGACAAAATATAAACTGACCCTGTCTCCATCCAGCTCCACCCTCAGCCTTGGCCAGCTTTCTACAGAGCAATAAGCTGCTGTCCTGGAAAAAAATAAAAACAAAAACAAAACCACCAAATGAAGGAACCCATGGGGCTCTCAGGAAAGAATGCAACAAAGAATGTAACAAAGATGAGCCCATCTCTTTCAGAAGGAATTAATTCACCTCAACAAATATGAAGACAGTGTCTCCTCTGAGTCAGGGCCTGTGGTAAATGCTAGGAAAAAAAGGAATCAATGTAGTCATTGGCTCGAAGAAGGAAAGACTGACATAAAAGGCATGGCACCATGATACTACATATTGGAGCCCAGAAGAAGGACATCATCCCACTTCCCCACCCTAAGTAAATTATAGAAGTCTTTCTGGGAGGGCAGAGCAAGATGGCAGAGGAGTAGGAGACCTGGATTTCATCTGGTCTCAGGAATTCAGCTGAATAGGGATCAAACCATTCTGAACACCTATGAATTCAACAGGAGATCAAAGAAGAGAGTAGCAACAACTCTCTGAACAGAGAAGCGACCACTTACTGGAAGGTAGGACGTGCGGAGAAGTGAATCCGAGGTGATACTCGGGAGGATAGACGGCGGGGGAGGGGGCCTGGGTGGGCCACTTCTGGCGAGTGATAGAGCCGCGGAGCACAAAATCAGAACTTTTAAAGAAGTCGGTTCCCCTGAGGGACGTCGCTCCAGTGGCTAAGCAGGAGGTGGAAACCTTGCGGGACAGTGTTGTCTCAGGACCCTCGGGGTCACAGAAAGACCGGGGGTGCCTGAGTGTGGCAGAGTTCCCAGGTATTGGAGTGGGGAAACCGGCTGCAGAGACGGAGCTGAGGCGTGGGCTCTCAGCTCGGGGTGGACATAAACTGTGATCCGCGGCCCAGTTGGGCCACTGTGCCTCCAGCAGGGACCCAACAAGCAGCAGAGCCAGAGAGACTCCCCTTCCTCCCCCAGGAGGAGCGGCACAGGAGCGCACCACAGGGATCTCCTGGGTTTGGAGACTCCACACGGGGTCGGGTACCAGAGATAGAAACGCTCAGTCACAGGCCGGGTGAGCACGGAGTGCGGCTGGACACCAGGGAGACAGGAGTGACTGACTGCTTTTCTCTGGAGGCGCACTGAGGAGCGGGGCCCCAAGTTCTCAACTCCTCCGGGCAGAGAGTGGGAGGCCACCATTTCCCCCTCGTCCTTCAAAGCTATACCAAGAGTTTGCAGGGAACAAAAGCTCCTGAGAGCAAACCCGAGAGGCTTCCTTAGGCCGGACCAACAAGGGCGGGGCAATTCCGCCTCCAGCAAAGACATTTGGGAACCACAGCAACAGGCCCCTCGCCCAGAAGATCAGAATGAACAGCCAGCAAGCCAAGACCAAGTTTACTGATCAAGAAGAACGGGAGATCTCCAGCGCTAGGGGAATACTGCACATAGAATTCATGGCTTTTTTACCATGATTCATTAGTTCATCAAAGTTAATTTTTTAACTGTTTTTTTTTTTAATTTTTCTTTTTCCCTTTTTCAACCAACATCTTATCAATGCCTTTTTTTTAAAAAAAACATTTTTTTATTTTCCATTCTTAGAGTCATATTTTATCCCTTCATAGTAGTTACCCTTATTTTTGACATATATATATATAAGTTCTCTCTTTAAAATTTTGAGATACAATTTTTCTAACAGATCAAAATATACCCTAAATCACTACTGTATGGATTTGTTCTACTCTCCTGCCTGATCACAGTCTCTCCCTTTTTTTTCTTTTCTTTTTTTTAAAATCTTCTTCTTTCTTCTTTCAAACAACTTCTTATCAATTCCGTTTATAAAACCTTTTATAATTTTCATCTTTACAGTCATCTTCCATCCCTTCATTGTATCAACCCTTATTTTGTACATATATAAGTCTTCCTTCCTTTAAAATTTTAGGAGCCACTTTCTTCTAACAGACCAAAATACACCCAAAATCTAGTGTGTGGCACTGATCTATGCACTAACCTGATCATATTTGATCGTATTCTGTTTTTTTGTTTTGTTTTGTTCTGTTTTTGTTTGTTTTTATCTTTATCTTTTTTTTCCTCTTTCTTTTTGCTTTCTTTCCCTTTCTTTTCCCCTGGTTTCAGGTCTTTTCTGATTTGTATAGAGTATATTTGCTGGGGACATTGTTAACCTGTTAGCATTTTGTTCTCTCATTCATCTATTCTCCTCTGGACAAAATGACAAGACGAAAAAAATCATCTCAGCAAAAAGATCAATAGGTAGTACCGTCTGCCAGGGATCTCCTCAATACGGACATTAGTACGATGTCGGACCTAGAGTTCAGAATCATGACTTTAAAGATACTAGCTGGGCTTGAAAAAAGCGTGGACGTTATTAAAGAAACCCTTTCTGGAGAAATAAAAGAACTAAAATCTAACCAAGTTGAAATCAAAAAGGCTATTAATGAGGTGCAATCTCAAATGGGGGCACTAACTGCTAGGATAAATGAGGCAGAAAAGAGAATCAGCAATGCAGAAAACCAAATGATGGAAAATAAAGAGGCTGAGAAAAAGAGAGAGAAACAACTACAGGATCACAAGGGCAGAATTAGAGAGATAAGTGATACGATAAGACGAAACAACATTAGAATAATTGGGATCCCAGAAGAAGAAGAAAGAGAGAGAGGGGCAGACAGTATATTGGAGCAAATTATACCAGAGAACTTCCCTAATTTGGGAAAGGAAATGGGCATCAAATTCAGGAGGCACAGAGAAACCCCCTCAAAATCAATAAAAACAGGTCAACACCCCAACATCTAATAGTAAAATTTATGAGTCTCAGAGACAAAGAGAAAATCCTGAAAGCAGCTCGGGTGAAGAGATCTGTAACCTACACTGGTAGAAACATTAGATTGGCTACAAACCTATCCACAGAGACCTGGCAGGTCAGAAAGGACTGCCATGATATATTCAGAGCACTAAACGAGAAAAATAAGCAGCTAAGAATACTATATCCAGCTAGGTTGTCATTGAAAATAGAAAGAGATATAAAAAGCTGCCAGGACAAACAAAAACTAAAGGAATTTGCAAACACGAAACCAGCCCTACAAGAAATATTGAAATGGGTCTTCTAAGCAAAGAAAGAGCCTAAAAGTAACAGAGACCAGAAAGGAACACAGACAATATACAGTAATAGTCACCTTACAGGCAATACAATGGCACTAAATTCATATCTTTCAAGAGTGTATGTATGTACCCTGAATGTAATGGGCTAAAGGCCCCAACCAAAAGACACAGGCTATCAAATTGGATAAGAAAACAAGACCCATCTATATGCTGTCTGCAAGAGACTCATTTTAGACCCAAAGACACCTCAGATTGAAAGTGAGGGGGTGGAAAACCATTTACCATGCTAATGGACACCAAAAGAAAGCTGGGGTGGCAATCCTTATATCAGACAAATTAGATTTTAAAACAAAGACGACAATAAGAGATGAGGAAGGACACTATATCCTACTTAAAGGGTCTATCCAACAAGAAGATCTAATAATTGTAAATACCTATGCCCCTAACATAGGAGCAGCAAATTATATAAGCCAATTAATAACAAAAGCAAAGAAACACATTGACAAGAATACAGTAATAGTGGGGGACTTTAACATCCCCCTCACTGAAATAGATATATCATCTAAGCAAAAGATCAACAAGGAAATAAAGGCGTTAAATGACACCAAACATTTAAATTAATTAATTAATTTAAATTAATACCTATTCTTCTGAAACTGTTCCAAAAAATACAAATGGAAGGAAAACTTCCAAACTCGTTTATGAGGCCAACTTTACCATGATCCCCAAACCCGACAAAGACCCCATCAAAAAGGAGAATTACAGACCAATACCCTTGATGAACATGGTAGCCATAATTCTCACCCAAATGGAATTCACAGATATATTCAGAACATTCCATCCCAAAACAACAGAATACACATTCTTCTCTAGTTCCATGGAACATTCTCCAGAATAGATCACACCCTAGGTCACAAATCAGGTCTCAACCAGTATCAAAAGATTGGGATCATTCCCTGCATATTTTTGGACCACAGTGCTTTGAAACTTGAACTCAATCACAAGAAGAAAGTTGGAAAGAACTCAAATACATGGAGCCTAAAGAACATCCTCCTAAAGAATGAATGGGTCAACCAGGAAATTAAAGAAGAATTAAAAAAATTCATGGAAACAAATGAAAAAGAAAACACAACTGTTGAAAATCTTTGTATGAAGCAAAGACAGTACTAAGAGGAAAGTATATAGCAATACAAGCCTTTCTCAAGAAACCAAAAAGTCTCAAATACACAACCTAACCCTACATCTAAAGGGGCTGGAGAAAGAACAGCAAATGGAGCCTAAACCCAGCAGGAGAAGAAAAATAATAAAGATCAGAGCAGAAATCAATGAAATAGAAACCAAAAGAACAGTAAAACAGGTCAACAAAACTAGAAGCTCATTCTTTGAAATAATTAACAAGATTGATAAACCCCTGGCCAGACTTACCAAAAAGAAAAGAGAAACGACCCAAATAAATAAATTATGAATGAAAGAGGAGACATCACAACCAACCCAAAGAAATACAAACAATTATAAGAACATATTATGAGCAACTCTATGCCAGCAAATTAGATAATCTGGAACAAATGGATGCATTCCTAGAGAGGTATAAACTACCAAAACTGAACCAGAAAGAAATAGAAAACCTGAACAGACCTATAACCACTAAGGAAATTGAAACAGTCATCAAAAATCTCCCAACAAACAAGAGCCCAGAGCCAGATGGCTTCCCAGGGGAATTCTACCAAACATTTAAAGAAGAATTAATACCTATTCTTCTGAAACTGTTCCAAAAAATACAAATGGAAGGAAAACTTCCACACTCGTTTATGAGGCCACCATTACCTTGATCCCAAAACCCAACAAAGACCCCATCAAAAAGGAGAATTACAGACCAATACCCTTGATGAACATGGTAGCAATAATTTTCACCAAAATATTAGCCAATAGGATCCAACCGTACATTAAAAGGATTATTCACCACAACCAAGTGGGATTTATCCCTGGGCTGCAAGGTTGTTTTAACATCCACAAATCAATCAATGTGATACAGTACATTAATAAAAGAAAGAACAAGAACCATATGATCCTCTCAATAGATACAGAAAAAGCATTTGACAAAGTACAGCATCCTTTCTTGATCAAAACTCTTCAGAGTATAGGGATAGAGGGTACATACCACAATACCTTAAAAACCATCTATGAAAAACACACAGGGAATATCATTCTCAATGGGGAAAAGCTGAGCTTTCCCCCTAAGGTCAGGAACATGGCAGGGATGTCCATTATCACCACTGCTATTCAACATAGTACTAGAAGTCCTAGCCACAGCAATCAAACAACAAAAAGAAATAAAAGGCATCCAAATTTTTAAAAAAGAAATCAAACTCTCACTCTTTACAGATAATCTGATACTTTATGTGGGAAACCCAAAACACTCCACCCCAAAACTGTTAGAACTCATAAAGGAATTCACTAAAGTGGCAGGATATAAAATTAATGCACAGAAATCAGTGGCATTCCTATACACCAACAACAAGACAGAAGAAAGAGAAATGAAGGAGTCTATCCCATTTACAATTGCACCAAAAACCATGAGATACCTAGGAATAAATCGCACCAAAGAGGCAAAGAATCTGTACTCAGAAAACTATAAAATACTCATGAAAGAAATTGTGGAAGACACAAAGAAATGGAAAAGTGTTCCACGCTCATGGATGGGGAGAATAAATACTGTGAAGATGTCAATGGTACCTAGAGCAATCTATACATTTAAAGCAATCCCTATCAAAATACCATCCATTTTTTTTCAAAGAAATGGAACAAATAATCTTAAAGTTTGTATGGAACCAGAAAAGGCCCCAAATAGCCAGAGCAATGTTGAAAAAGAAAAGCAAATCTGGTGGCATCACAATTCTGGACTTCAAGCTCTATTACAAAGCTGTCATCATCAAGACAGTATGATACTGGCCCAAATACAGACACATAGATCAATGGAACAGAGTAGAGAGCCCAGAAATGGACCCTCAACTCTATGGTCAACTAATCTTTGACAATAGGAAAGAATGTTTAATGGAAAAAGACAGTCTCTTCAACAAATGGTGTTGGGAAATTGGACAGCCACATGCAAAAGAATGAAACTGGACCATTTCCTTATACCACACAGAAAAATAGATTCAAAATGGTTGAAGGACCTAAATGTGAGACAGGTATCCAACAAAATCCTTGAGGAGAACAGAGACAGCAACCCCTTTGACCTCAGCCGCAGCAACTTCTTTCTAGAAACATCACCAAAGGCAAGGGAAGCAAGGGCAAAAATGAACTTTTGAGACTTCATCAAGATAAAAAGCTTTTGCACAGCAAAGGAAACAGTCAACAAAACCAAAAGACAACAGACAGAATGGGAGAAGATATTTGCAAATGACATATCAGATAAGGAGCTAGTATCCAAAATCTATAAAGAACTTATCAAACTCAACACCCAAAGAACAAATGATCCAATCAAGAAATGAGCAGAAGACATGAGCAGACATTTTTCCAAAGAAGACATCCAAATGGGCAACAGACACATGAGAAAGTGCTCAACATCGCTCAGGATCAGGAAAATGCAAATCAAAACCTCAGTGAGATACCACCTCACACCAGTCAGAATGGCTAAAATTAACAAGTCAGGAAATGACTGATGTTGGTGGGGAGGTGGAGAAAGGGGAACCCTTCTACACTGTTGGTGGGAATGCAAGCTGGTGCAGCCACTCTGGAAAACAGTATGGAGTTTCCTCAAACAGTTGAAAATAGAGCTACCATATGACCCAGCAATTGCACTACTGGGTATTCACCCCAAAGATACCAATGTAGGGATCCAAAGGGGTACCTGCACCCTGATGTTTATAGCAGCAATGTCCACAATAACCAAACTATGGAAAGAGCAGAGATGTCCATCGACAGTTGAGTGGATAAAGAAGACATGGTATGTATGTGTATATATATATATATATATATATATATATATATATATGTATGTATATATGTATATATATATACACACACAGGGAATATTATGCAGCCATCAAATCAATGAAATCTTGCCATTTGCAAGGACATGGATTTAACTGGAGGGTATTATGCTGAGCAAAATAAGTCAATCAGAGAAAGACATGTATCGTATGATCTCACTGATCTGAGGAATTCTTAATCTCGGGAAACAAACTGAGTGTTGCTGGAGTGGTGGGGGTGAGAAGCATGGGGTGGCTGGGTGATAGACGTTGGCGATGGTTTATGCTATGGTGAGCACTGTGAATTGTGTAAGTCTGTTGAATCACAGACCTGTACCTCTGAAACAAATAGTACATTATATGTTAAAAATAAAAAAAGAAGAAGATAGTAGGAAGGGAAAAATGAAGGGGGGGAATTGGAGGGGGAGACGAACAATGAACTGTGGACTCTGGGAAACAATCTGAGGGTTCCTGAGGGTAGGGGGTTGGGGGGTTGTGTTAGCCTTGTGATGGGTATTAATGAGGGCATGTATTGAATGGAGCACTGGGTGTTATATGCAAACAATGAATCATGGAACACTACATCAAAAACTAATGATGTAATGTATGGTGACAACATAACATAATAAAATTTTTTAAAAAAGAAAAAAAAAGAATCACATGGACTGGGAACTTGTTAAGAATGCAAATTCTCAAGTCCCACTCCAGAAGTACTGATTCAAAAACTCTGTGAGTGGATCAAACAATTGATATTTTAATAAACCATCCAGATGATTCTGATGGCAACTAGAGAAACACTTGTGTAATGTGTAACAAGCACTATGATTCCTTTATTTGTAGGCAGAACTGTGAAAGAATAGAAGGACCGTATCATCCAAATCTGGAGGTGTTAGGAAAGCTTTTGAAAGGAAATGATACTGGAGATGAATTCTGAACTTAGCCATTGAGAAGTGAAAGTCACAAAATATTCTAGAAGAAGAAATGTACACAGGGAGACCATATAACTTCCTAAGTTAAAACAACAAGATATAAAAAGAGAGAAAGTTGGAAAATTAAAACAACACATAAAATGAAGTACAAGAAGAGATGAGACTAGAATGTTGGTCATGAACCTGACCATGACAAAAAGAATAACAAGGGCGCCTGAGTGGCTCGGTTGGTTAAGCGACTGCCTTCGGCTCAGGTCATGGTCCTGGAGTCCCGGGATCGAGTCCCGCGTCGGGCTCCCTGCTCAGCAGGGGGTCTGCTTCTCCCTCTGACCCTCCCCTCTCTCATGTACTCTCTCTCTCTCATTCTCACTCTCTCAAAATAAATAATAAATAAATCTTTAAAAAAAAAAAAAAAAAGAATAACAACATGGTAAGTACTGGTGTTTTTTTTCTTCTCTCTGCTGAGCAGGGAGCCTGATGAGGCTAGATCCCAGGACCCTGGGATCATGACCTGAGCCCAAGGCAGACACTTAATCGGCTGAGCCACCCAAGCACCCAAAGTATGGGTGTTTTCAAGAAGTCACTTTGTCTCCAGCTCATAGGGGAGATGGATATGACAGAAATAGAAGCAGGCTGAGAATCAGTCCACCAGTGAAGAACCAAAGTGGTAGTAGTGGGGAGTGTGAGGAGTCACCAAATCAGGAGACAGTTAGAAGGTAGAGTGAACAGAACTGATTTTGCGTTGGCTTCAGATTTGGGGAATTACAACATCAGTCACTGAGTTAAGAACCTTAGTTAGAGAAGTAAGGTTCAAGGGAAATAAGATAGTTTTATTTTTAGATATTGAATTTGAGGTACCTATAGGAAAGTATATATATATCCACTTCATATACTAATAATTATAATTATATAATAATAACAATAATACTAGTTTGTCCATACTATTCTAATTTCTTTACATATTAATTTATTTGATCTGCACAACAACATCAAATGGTGAGAAATGGATTTTGAAATCAGTGTCAAATCTGTTTTCTCTGTGAAGAGAAGAAGGTGAGCTTATCTGCAAAAAGTGAGAAAGTTGGTGACCAGATGTGTAGACTAACATACATAGTGTAATACAGAATTGACTTTTGTTATTATTGAATTTACCATTTTTCTCTTTCATCTTACCATGTTTTTGGAGTTTCCCTGAAACATATATCTATGCTTTTGCAAATGATGTGCACCTTTCCATTCTTTCCATTCTTTGCAATACATAGACCACATTCTGCTTTGAATCTCTTCTAGAAGAAACATTTTAAACTGGGAAAATCATACAAATCTGAAAAGGCAGAAGATGGAATTTGGGACCAAGTGACATATAAATATTATCTCATGCTGAGCCAGTATGTGTGTATATGTGCATACTCTGTATTTTAAAGGATGATAATTCGGGCTTATGGATTGTCTTTCCCCAAGTAAATATGGAAGAACTCCATGAAGCTGAAATATTGCTCACCTCTTTCTCCTTTTTTCTTATTCATTATGCTTTTCATGAGAAAATCTTTGAATCAGCAAATGTTTATTCCCTGGGATTTATGAAGCTCTCATAAGAATTAACGAGGGGTTAATTTCAAAATAGTGCAACACATGGACAAGATTTATCTAAAGTTTTTTCTTTTCCTAAATTATAAAACTTTCATCCTAGAACAATTTGAAATCTGTAGAAAAATTATGAAAATAGCCCTGAAAATCTCCATATACCCCACACCTAGGCTTTGGCACATTAAGATCCTACATTTGTATGGTACATCTGCTATAAATAATGAACCAGAACTGATTTGATATTTTTGTTGGTGTTTTGTTTTCACTTTATATTTTTTTTAATGTTTCAAGTGTTTATTTAAATTCTAGTCAGTTAACATACAGTGTAATATTAGTTTCAGGAGTAGAATTTAGTGATTAATTACTTCCATATAACACCCAGTGCTCATTACAAGTGGCCTCCTTAATACCCATATTAACTGAAGTCCATACTTTATTCAGATTTCCTCAGATTCCACCCAAAGTCCTTTCTTTGTTCCAGAATTCATGCATACCATATTACATTTAGTCATCACCATTCTTTAGGCTTTTCTTGGCTATGACAGTTTCTCAGACTTCCTTGTTTTTGGTGACCAGGAGAGTTTTGAGGAGCACCAGTCAGGGGTTTTATAGAATGTCCCCCAATTAAGATTCATCTGATGGTTTTCTCATGATTAGACGGGGGTGGTGTGTTTTGGGGGAGGAAGACCACAGAGGTAAAGTGCCATTCTCATGACATCATATCAAGGATACACACTATGGGGTGCCTGGGTGATTCAGTCAGTTGAGCGTCTGCCTTCGGCTTAGGTCATGATCCCAGAGTCCTGGGATCGAGTCCCACATCAGACTCCCTGCTCAGCGGGGGGCCTGTTTCTCCCTCTCCCTCTGCCTGCCGCTCTGCCTACTGGTGCTCTCTCTCTCTCTCTCTGTCAAATAAATAAATAAATAATCTTAAAAAGAAAAGGATACACGTTATGAATGTGACTCATCACCAGTGATGTTAACCTTGATCACTAGGCTAAGGGAATACTCATCAGGTTTCTCCAATGTAAATTTTTCTTTTTCTCCCTTTCCATACTGTATTCTTTTGAAGAAAGTCACTATGTGCAGCCTACACTCTAGGACTGGAGAGCTATATTCCACCACCTCAAGGCAAAGCATCTACATAAATCATTTGAAATTCTTCCTCACAAAAGAGATTTGTCTCTTTTCCCCTATGTATTTATTCAAATAGTTTGTTTGAATCGATTTGGATTACTCATGGATATTTTTTCTGTACTTTGGGTTATAATCCAAAATGACATTTGTTTCATGCTCAAATTGTTCTAGCCTTGACCCCTGGGATCCTTTTCAGTTGAATCCTGTGTCCCTTTGACACACACCTATCATTGTCACTTTTTTTGAGCATTATATTATTTACTGGCACTGCAAGATGTTCCAGGCTGATCCTGTATTCTTCATGCCCCAATCTTAGAATCAGTCATTTCTTCAAGGATCCTTGGTTTCTTTTATTGGACAGTAGTGTTTGAAACTAACATCTGAATACCTGGTGTCCTCATTGCTCCTGGGATATTGCCAGCTCTAGATATTCCCAGCTGACAGAGAAAGGGGATAGATGTGTGCACACTAACATGAGTATACACACTTATTTATACATATTTCTATCATATTAATGTCTTCAAGTCAAATCTACCACCATATACATCATTCTGACTTCCTTCTCTTGCTTATTTGTAACCTCCTATTCCAACAATAGAGAAATGTCCTTGAATTTACCTAAATTGTTCAATTTTCTTAATTGTTCAGTGCCAGTATATATATATGTATGTGTGTATATATATTTTATATATATCAGTAATTCCATGGGAAACAACTTTACCAACTAGAGTACATTTGTATATAGTTCCTTTTGCCTTTAGACTTACAGATTCCACTCATATCCAAAGTTACATAGGTCAGCATCTTTTCCTCCTACTCCATTCAGTGAGGTTGTTCCATACATTTGTAATACAGTTGGATAATTTTGTCATATTCTGCATTCTATCCTGGGATCTCCTTACTACCCATATGCTGTTTTTTTATTTTGCATACATTAATGTTTATTCTTTTGGCTATAAATCTCTATTGATTTTGACAAATGCATATTGCCATATATCCACACTATCATACAGAATGATTTCAACATTCCAAAACATCCCTCTTCTTCTCTCCCCAAAGTCCTGGCAAGCACTGTGGTTTTTGCCTTTAGAGCCATTGCTATAGTTTTGCCTCTTGTAGAATGTCATATAATTGGGATCACGCAGTGTGTAACATTTTCTCTCTTGCTTTTTTCACTTATTTAAGTGAAAAGCATTTAAGATTCATCCATGTCTTTTTGTGGTTTGATAGCTTATTTCTCTTTATATTTTAAAACATTCCACTTTATGGATGTAGCCCAGTTTGTTTATCCATTCACCAATTGAAGGACATCTTGATTGCTCCCAGTATTTGGCCATTATGAATAAAGCTGCCATTACATTCATGTCCAGGATTTTGTGTGGGCATAAGTTTTCAAACGTCTGAACTTCTGTTAGTCAAATATGCCTACTTCTTCATCTTCAGCTCCCTTGCCTTCAGTTTGCTGCAGAGACTTCGGGGTGAAAGGCAGCCATGTCTCCTCAACCTCTTCACAGAAGAAAATACAGCCACTGATTGTTTCATCATCCACATGCATCTGGCCACACCAATGCCTGGCTGGGCCTCCTCCATCCCTCCAGAACATCTTTGAGAATCCTGTTCTATGTGTTATATACCATGGTGAACCTCAAGCCAAATCTAGGGTGGGATAGCTTTGCTAATCATTGTGCTGGGAAAGGTAAATTTGAACTAGACTTCTTATGTTTAATTATTCTTGGTCAACAGGTTGAAGTCAACCCCCTCAGCCCCAGTGTCTTAAACCCTAACATAACTCTCTTTGTTTTACTATTTTTTCCTTTCTCCAGTAACTTTTCTGAGTTATTTCTTCTCTCACTGTTGACCTTTTTATTCAATGATTATTTTTGTGCACTTCCTAGAATCCCTGATTCTGTAGTGGACAACCATTTTATATCACCACATTGTCAAGGTAGGAAACATTGTGTATATTCTCACCACCCAGAGCCAGGTTGTCTCATTATAGGCAGTACTAGTTTTCCTGCTTGTTCTTGTTTTCTGTTACTCTCATATATTATTTTGCTTGTTTTTTCTATCACCAATTGCATACAAACTTGGTGTTTAAATTAACAAATCTGGGGTGCCTGGGTGGCTCAGTCAGTTAAGCATCTGCCTACTGCTCAGGTCATGATCTCAGGATCCTGGTATGGAGCTCCAGGTCAGGCTCCCTGCTCAGCGGAGAGCCTGCTTTTCCATCTCCCTCTGCTGCTCTCCCTGCTTGTGCACTCGCTTGCTCTCTCTCTCAAGAAATAAAATATTTAAAAAAATAAATTAACTAAACTGATTTCAAATTCAGGCCACACCTTTTATTAGCTGGGTAATCTTGGGCAAGGGGTATAACTTACCCAAGCTTCATTTTTTCTTATAAAAAGTGAAGATTTTATCCATTTTATAAGACTTTATCATAGTCAAATATTGCAAATCTCTAATAAGTTCCTTGGGAAGGTATTTAATATATATAATCAGTTCTTTTTTATTTGCCCTTATGCCATAGAATTTCATTTTCCAATATTATCAAATCCTTCCTTGTCCTCTCAAGGCTGTAATATCTGAGTGGGTAGTAGTGAGTTAAAAATAACAATTTTCTAGAACTTTTAGGTAATTCGTCATACTTAAAGGGAGATTACTTTGTATATAAAGGCCTATTGTCATTAAAAGTCTTACCATGTAGAAAGCTGACAACACATTGTTAAATAGATTCAATACTGAATCTACATACATATAACACATACTGCAGGCCAACTCAGAGCTAAGTACTTAAAATGCTATTATGCATTTTATTGCAGATGATGTCTATGACACTTACTTGACATTTAATGAATACCTACTATATGCCGGGCACCAGATTCTTTAGCACATTGTCTCATTTAACATAACTGTTATAACTCTATGTATAGGCAAATCTTTAATTTTCTCAGCATCACAAAGTCAGTAAATGACAGTTCAGCACAGAGCCATGGACATAGTACATGCTTAATAAATATTTGCTAAATCAATTACTGAAAATCCTGGGATTTTATCTAAAGGTGGGTTCCCTCCATTTCCGTATTTTTATACTGTGTCACTATACAACCTCCCCAAGGGTACACTCTAAACGCACCACTTAAAAGTTTGAGCACAGCTTCAGGTCACAGTGCTTACCAAAATCTAACTTCCTGCTGTAGCTATAGATGTAGGTGGGGTGTTAGCAAAGCAGGTAAGGACAAAGGCACAGAAAAAGCATTGTCAGTTCTTACTATTGGTCTCTGTCCATGCTGGAAGATTTTAATATGCTCCTGGAGATAACAAAGGTATGTGAAATCCCTGTGGAATGATTGTGACCTGTGTATGACCTTTTCAAAACATTGAAATATGCCATGAGGATATAGATCTCCCCCCTTTACAACTATGATGTGAAAATTTTTGATGTTGAAGAGTGATTAACAATAACATAAACACTAGTAGGTAAACAGTGGGGTACATTACATATGTCACCTCAATAACTTAACCCCATTAAAAAAAATAACTTAATCCCACTAATAATCCTGATAGCATCCCCATTTAAAGAGAAAAAAAAATATTAGGACTAAATGATGAAACCAGTAATTGAATTTGGTTTTCTCTTCACTTTCAAGTCCATGCTACTCAGTGAAACATTTGGGCCTAAGGCAAAGGGAATACAGGGGATTGTGCTTCTTTGGAAGTTCTACCGAATTTAAAAACTTGTCCAGACCCACTGACAATATATTCAGTCTTTCCCTTTGTGTGAACTAATCGTTATCTGCATAGAAAGAACTATAAGAACCTCAGTTACACCAAGTGAAATTTGTACCCCTGGAATCCAAGCAATTCCCCTTGTTCTTGATATGTAGTCCTCTCTAGGTACTAGGACTTCTACTTCAGTTCCCTGCCAAGGAGGTATCTTGCCCTGTGTCTACAGCTCAGCTATTGCTTATCCTAGAAATTCTCAGGATGGGTATACAAATTATGCCCTTCACTATGTGTTACAGAAAACATCCATACAGCTTCCATATTCCATGGGTGAATGTGCCAGAAAGATAGAGGACATGTCTGGACAGTACTTGCTGCCTTGGAAGTAAGATAAGCACATCTCCAAGGAAGACTAGTCCCTTTACACTTATTATTGGGGCCAGCCATGGGAAGAACCTCATGAGCAAGAGGGTCCCTTACAAATTGCAGACAGAGTTTAGAAAAATGTTTTAAGCCTCAGCACCAAAATCACTGTGCATGTGCAGTTCTACATAATTTCTTCATTTTTCTTTGCTATTTGGGCAAATTCTGAAACATTCCAAGTTGCTGGGACATCAGATAGCCCCAGACATGTGCTCAGAGTTTTAATCAATTAGCCTAGGATAAAAGCATGGATGAAATATGTCTGAGAATAGTTATTTGTTCCTGTTACTTGCTTTTTAAAAAATTTGGAATTTACATTTTAAAAATTTCCCGATTTCTGAGCAGGATTTATTACCCAAAACCCATAAAGGTAAAGATCAATAAATTTGATTATAGGAGAATAAGAACTAACATATAACTACTATAAATTATACATTATACTACAGTTTTACATATATAACCTTATTTATCCTCATGAAGCCCTATGAGCTGATACCTTATAACGGTTTTAAAGATAGAAAACTGAGGCACAGATTGGTTAAATACTTTTCCCAGGATCACAATGCTAGTAAAATAGCAGAATTGTAATTCAAACCTAGAGGGTCTGACAGGAAATGGGCAATTGTAATCACAGCAAGTTATAAATTAAAAAATAATTGTATTAATTTAAAATAACCTCTATAAATCGATAAGAAAAAATATGAGTAAACAAAGATTAAAAAAATGGGCAAAGTATATAAACACAGTATACCATGTACAGGACAATGGCCAATAAGCATATAAAAAAATGCTTGGCATTAGCAGCAACTAAAGGAAAGCAAATGGGAACAACAATAAAATAAGGATATTCCTACTGGAAAAATGAAACTAAAAACTCTTAATGATTCCTAGTACCAGCAAGTGTGTGGTGATACAAGTCCTCTCATAAACATTGATGAGAGAATAAATTGGTGCAAAATTTCTGGAGGCAATTTGACAGTGTCTATAAAAATAAAAATGCACATATGCTTTGACCCAGCAGCCAAGAATGTATTTTTTCAATTCACCTTATACAATATTACCAATGTAATACATAAGAGCTATTTATAACAATGCTGTGTATAACAACAAAAACCTGGAGAATATTAAAATATGAATCAATAGCACCTGAAATTTTGTTATATAAATACAATAAAATACTACTAAACTTTTCCAAATTAGCCATTATACAATATCTCTGAGATAAACAATGTTCAAAAACAAAACAGAGAACAGTGTCTATGGTATCATCCTTTTCACATAATCGTGCACCCCTGTTAATGAATCTAATTAGTGATCTTATTTCATTTTTTTTTCAGTGCAAATCTGCATTTTATTTATTATTTTTATTGAAGTATAGCTGCCATACAATATTGTATGAGTTTCAGGTGAACAACATAGTGGTTGACATTTACGTGCATTATGAAATCCTAGCTGTGGTAAGGGTAGTCACCATACAAAGTTATTATTATTATATTATATTATTGACTATCTCGCCTATGCTGTACTTTACATCCCTGTGAATTATTTATTTTTTAACTGGAAATTTGTACTTCTTCATCTCCTTTACCTGTTTCATCCCTCCCCTCCCTCCCCTCCCCTCTGACAACCACCAATTTGTTCTCTTTATTTATGACTCTGGTTCTGTTTTGTTTGTTCATTTGTTTTGTTTAGATTCCACATATAAGTAAAGTCATGTAGTATTTGTCTTTGTCTGACTTATTTTACTTAGCATAATACTATCCATGTTGTTGCAAATGGGAATGTTTCACTACTTTTATGGCTGAGTAATATTCCATTGTGTGTGTGTGTGTACTGTATGTTCTTTATCCATTCATCTGTCAATGGACAGAGATTGCTGCCATATCTTGGCTCTTGTAAACAATGCTGTGGTAAACCTAGGCATTCATGTGTTTGAAATAATGTTTTTATTTTCTTCTGATAAATTCCAGTAATGGAATTGCTATATCATAAGGTATTTCTATTTTCAACTTTTTGAGGAACTTCCATACTGTTCCACAGTGGCTGCACTAATTTACATTCCCACCAATATTGCATGAGGGTTCACTTTTCTCCATATCCTCACCAACACTTATTATATCTTGTCTTTTTGTTTTTTTTTTGTTTGTTTGTTTGTTTTTTTTAAAGATTTTATTTATTTGACAGAGAGAGACACAGCGAGAGAGGGAACACAAGCAGGGGGAGTGGGAGAGGGAGAAGCAGGCTTCCCGCCGAGCAGGGAGCCCGATGCGGGACTCGATCCCGGGACTCCAGGATCATGACCTGAGCCGAAGGCAGTCGCTTAACCAACTGAGCCACCCAGGCGCCCATATCTTGTCTTTTTGATTCTAGCGATTGTGACAGGTGTGAGGTGATAGCTCATTGTGCTTTTGATTTACATTTCCCTGATGATGAGTGATGTCAAGCATCTTTTCATATGTCTGTTGACCATCTGTATATCTTCTTTGGAAAAATGTCTACTCAGGACCTCTGCTAATTTTTTAATTGGATTATTTTTTGGCATTGAGTTATATGAGCTCCTGATACAATTTGGATATTAACCCCTTATCTAATACATAATTTGCAAATATCTTCTTCCATTTTAAGTAGGTTGCCATTTCATTTTGTTGATTGTTTCCTTTGCTGTGCAAATGCTCCTTAGTTTGATATACTCCTAGTTTATTTTTGCTTTTGTGCCCTTGTTTAAGGAGACAAATCCATAAGTATGTTGCTAAGACTAATTTCCAAGAGCTTACTGCCTATGTTTTCTATCAGGAATTTACTCCATTTTCAGTTTATTTTTATGCATGGTGTAAAATAGTGGTTCAGTTTCCTTTTTATATTCTCATAGCTGATAGCTGGGCTGTGCAGTTTTCCTAGGACTATTGATTGAAGAGACTGTCTTTTCTCTATTTAATATTCTTGTCTCCTTTGTTATAGATTAGTTGACCTATAAGCCTGGGTTTAATTCTGGGCTCTCTACTCTGTTCCACTGATCTATGTGTCTGTTTACATGTCAGTACCATACTGTTTAGATTACTATAGCTTTGTTTAACAGCTTGCAATTAGAGAGCATATCTCCTGCTTTGTTCTCTCTCAAGATTGCTCTGACTGTTCTGGGTCTTTTGTGGTTCCACACAATTTTAGGATGTTTTATAATTCTGTGAAAAATGCCATTGATATTTTGATAATGACTGAAATAAGTCTGTAGATTGTGGTATTATGGACATTGTAACAATTTTAATTCTTTCAATCCTTGAGCATAGTATATCTTTCCATTTTATTGTGTTATCGTCAATTTCATTCACCAATGTCTTATAAATTTCAGAGTACAGGCCTTTTATCTCCTTGGTTAAATTTATTTCTAGGTATTTTACCCTTTTTGATGCAATTATAATTGTTTTTTATCTTAATTTTGTCTCTGATAGTTTATTATTAGGTATAGAAACACACCACGTTTCTGTATATTAATTTCGTGTCCTGCAACTTTACTGAATTCATTTATTACTGCTAGTAGGTTTTTTTTTTTTTTAATCTTTTGGTGTAGTCTGTAGGGTTTTCTATATATAATAATAGGTAATCTGTACATAGTGACAGTTTTACTTCTTTTTTACCATTTTGAATACCTTCTATTTCTTTTTCTTGTCTGATTGCTGTGTCTAGGACTTACAGTAAAATGTTGAATAAAAATGGTAAGAGTAGGCATACTTGTCTTCCTCCTGATCTTAGAGGAAAAGCTTTCACCTTTTCACCATCAAATCTAATGTGAACTTTGCATTTGTCATATATGGCCTTTATCATGTTGAAATAGGTTCCCTCTATACCCACTTTGTTGAAAGTTTTTATTGAAAAGATAAAATTTTGGAGCACCTGGGTGGCTCAGTCGTTAAGCGTCTGCCTTCAGCTCAGGTCATGATCCCAGTGGTCTGGGATCTAGCCCCACATCAGGCTCCTTGCTCCACAGGAAGCCTGCTTCCTCCTCTCCCACTCCCCCTGCTTGGGTTCCCTCTCTCACTGTGTCTCTCTCTGTCAAATAAATAAAATCTTTTAAAAAAAAAAAGAAAAGAAAAAGAAAAAAGATAACTTTTGCTATAAAATTTTTGTCTGATGTAAGTATTGTTACCTCAGGTTTTAGTTTCCATTTGCATGGAATATCTTTCTCCAGCCCTTCACTTTCCAGTCTGTATGTGTGTTTAGGTCTGAAATGAGTCTCTTATAGACAGGACATAGATGAGTCTAGTTTATTATTCATTCAGCCACCTCATGTCTTTTAGTTGAAACACTTAGTTCATTTATATTTAAAGTATTTATTGATATGTACTATTATCATTTTGTTCATTGTATTCTGGTTCATTTTGTAGTATTTCTCTTGCTCTCTTTACTGGTGTTGTATTTGGATTCTTTTCTCTTTATTTTTGGGGTATCTATTATAGGTTTTTGGTTTGTGGATTTCATGAGGTTCATATATAACACTCTAGGCATATTGCAGTCTATGTTAAGTTGAAGTTCACTTCAGTTCAAACACATTCTGAAAGCACATTTTTATTCCCTCTTCCATTTTATGTTTTTGACTTCATATCTTACATCTTTTTATTCTGTGTTTCCCTTAACTATTTATTGTAGATATAGTTGATTTTACTACTTTAGTCTTTTAACCTTCATACAGCTCTAGATGTTTTAGATCCACTGCCTTCACTATTTGTTTGCTTTACCAGTTAGGTATTTTGTTTCATGATTTTCTGACTCCAGTTATGGCCTTTTCTTTTCCATTTAAAGAAGTTCTTTTAACATTTTTTTAAAGCTGTATTGGTGAGGATAATCTTCTTTAACTTGTTTGTCTGGGAAACTCTATCTCTCCTTCAATTCTAATTTTTTTTCAATTCTAATTAAAAAAAAACAATCTGGGTAGAGTATTCTTGGTTGTAGGTTTTTTTGTTTTTGTTTTTGTTTTTTCCTTTCAGCACTTTGAATATATCATGCCTCTTTCTTCTGGACAGCAAAGCTTCTGCTGAGAAATCATCTGATAGTTTTGGGGGGAAGATGTTCTTGTATGTAAGTAGTTGTTTTTCCCTTGTGTTTTTAAGATACTCTGTTTTTCTTTAATTTTTGTCCTGTCAATTATAGTGTGCCTTAGTGTGGACCTCTTTGGGTTTCTCTTCTTTGGGTAGCTCCTTGCTTCTTGGACCTAGATGTCTGTTTCTTATCCCAGATTAAGGAAGATTTTAGCTATTATTTCTTCAAATAAGATTTCTGCCCCTTTCTCTCACTTCTTCTTCTAGGACTCCTATAATGCAAATATTAGTATGCTTGGTGCCCTATAAGTCCCTTAAACTATCCTTATTTCTAAAAATTCTTTTGTTGTTGTTGTTGTTTTCTGTAGCTTAGTGAGCTCCATCATCCAGTCTTAGATATCACTGTTCTGTTATTCTGCATCATCTAATCTGCTGTTGATTCCCCTAGTTATTGTATTCTTCAACTGTAATTGGTTCTTTTTTATATTTTCAATCTTTTTATTGAGGGTCTCACTGTGTTCATCAATTTGTTGAGTTCAATGAACATCCTTATGCTATTACTTTGAATCAGGTAGATTGTTTATCTTGGTTTTGTTCAGTTCTTTCTCTGATGTTTTGACCTGTGTATGGTTCTATGTATTAAGTAGACCAAATTCATTGTTTAGACTCAAAGGAGTGTTCTTATGAAGAAAGTGTCCTAGGGGACCCAGGAGTGCAATCCCCCTTTTTAACCAAGTGTTACACTATTGTCCCCTCTGTAGGGTATACGTTCCCTCCTCTTGTGGCTGGGCTGTGACTGCTCCTGGTGTGCTAATGGGTATGGCCATCCAACTTCAGGGCAGGAGACACTTCTAGAGCATCGGTCCAGGGCAAGATTGCCCACTGGTTGTGGCAGGGCAAGAGATTCTGGCTTGTGGGGGTCAGGGGACACCCCTGCTGGGCCAGGTGGTTTGGGAAGGGTGGGTCCACAGAAGAATGCCAGGGTGGGGCAAAGGTAGTTGGAGAATATCAGAAATGGCACTTACCAGCACTGAACTAGGTTGGTAGAAAAGTAAGAAAAATAACATCCATCAGCACTTCCATTCCCAGAGTTCCTATAAGTCCTAGCCTGTCCAGCACACACCCTAAAATTAGTCAGTATATCTCCTTCACATATGGCCCAGGTGCATCACAAACTGCTGCCTCAGTGTTGGGTCTCAAAGCAAGTGAGCTTGTGAGCAGAGTCTTGGTTTCTTATAACCCTCTGGCTCTCCCAGAGTTAAGCTCACAGATTTTCAAAGCCAGACATTATGGGGTCTCGTCTTTCTGGTACAGGTCCCCAGGGCAGGGTTGTCTGATATGGGGCTTGAACCCCTTGTTCCTCAGGGAAGACCTCTCCATTTGTGATATTCTTCCTACTTAAGGGTTGTGGTGCTGGAAGTGTAGGTCCTGACTGGACTGCCTCTTTGACCCTTCTACCTATCTCCATGTGTGCTTTTTTGTTCTCTCCCCTGTATATCTTTAGCTGTAGAAGAGCTGTTTTGCTAGTCTACAGGTCATTCTCAGAGAGAGTTATATCTGTAGTTATAGTTTGGGTGTGTCTATGGGATAAATAGAACTCGGGATTTTCTTACTGTGCCTTCTTGATCAGCTTCTAATATGTGATTATAAAACAGAAAGGAAATTCCTGGATTTAGGGGACTTAAGAAGTGCGCTGACCTCATGTTTACATCTGCTCAGTATGCAGAGGGAGTAGCTCTCTTGGCTGTGACTGGAATCATCTGCCCTGTGGATTGACCATTCATTCACAAGTAGGCATCATGTAAGTTCCCTTCTCAAGTGGTCTCTGATATAAACTAAATAAGGTGATTGTTCTGTGGCCAAGAGACTCCTGGTGTTATGACCCACTTACAGGATCAAAGGTCTTGTACATGCAACCTGGCTTTGGTCAATTCAGATTTCAGATTCAATTTCTGAGCACTGCATTATCTATCTGTCCCCCTTTGTCTAAAAGGAGTCTTCCCACTTTCTTAGTTTCTTCAGCCATAGTCCTTAGAGACCCCAGCTTCTTCATTGTCTCACCTATTATGAAAGTGATGTCCTTTTGCCTTCTTTCTGAGTCTGCCAGAAAACTGGTATTCAGGCTTTATTAAGGGTAGTCATTTAAAGTAAATGGGCATTCCTCAAGCTGGTGCAACCACCCTGGAAAACAGTATGGAGGTTCCTCAAACAGTTGAAATTAGAGCTACCGTTCGATCCAGCAATTGCACTACTGGGTATTTACCCCAAAGATACAAATGTAGGGACCCGAAGGGGTATGTGTACCCCAATGTTTATAGCAGCAATGTCCACAATAGCCAAACTGTGGAAAGAACCAAGATGCCCATCGACAGATGAATGGATAAAGAAGATGTGGTATATATACACAATGGAATATTATGCAGCCATCAAAAGGAATGAGATCTTGCCATTTGCAACGACGTGGATGGAACTGGAGGGTGTTATGCTGAGTGAAATAAGTCAATCAGAGAAAGACATGTATCACATGACCTCACTGATATGAGGAAACAAACTGAGTGTTACTGGAGTGGTTGGGGGTGGGAGGGATGGGGTGGCTGGGTGATAGACATTGGGGAGGGTATGTGCTACGGTGAGTGCTGTGAATTGTGCAAGACTGTTGAATCACAGATCTGTACTTCTGAAACAAATAACGCAACATATTTTAAGAAAAAAGAAAAAGAAGAAGATAACAGGAGAGGAAGAAAAGGGGAGTATGTCAGAGGGGGAGACGAACCATGAGAGATGATGGACTCTGAAAGGCAAACTGAGGGTTCTAGAGGGGAGGGGGTAGGGGGATGGGTTAGCCTGGTGATGGGTATTGAGGAGGGCACGTTCTGCATGGAGCACTGGGTGTTATGAACAAACAATGAATCATGGAACACTGCACCAAAAACTAATGATGTAATATATGGTGATTAACATAACAATAAAAAAATTAAAGTAAATGGGCATTCCCAACAGCTGTCTAGACTATGTACCTGGAACTACATGTGTGAGTTAAGGTAGGCTAACCTAGAAACAAATTGAACTAAATATCTTTTAGCACGGTAAAAACTTATTCTTTAAGTCTCTTGTCCCTCATGATTCAGTATAGAGGTGGACATGGGGGTGGGAGGCTGTGCTCCATCCACACAGTCATTCGGCTTCCCTGGTTGATAAGGTTTCACCATATCCTGGTTATTATGACAACCTCAAAGGCCATGGTGGGAAAAAAAGTGCCAAAGGACCATCACTTGCAAATGCTTCAGCATGAACTAACAAAGTTTACTCCCACACCAATCTGACCACTCAGGTGGGAAGCTACAAAGGCCTGAGAAAATATAATCCTTCCATGTACCTGGAAAGAGAAGAACACTGAAAGTGGGTGAGCAACAGAAGTCCCTACTCAAAGGTGGCCTATTACAAAAATTCTCACCTATTGTCTCCAATTAGAAATAGAGGTATTCCTTGGAGCCTGAGGGTAGGAGGGACTTTCTCTACGTTAGAGTTCAAGGGAGAAGGTCAGAGAGTAGAGGGCTTTTCACACCTCACCAGCCTTGGGGAAAATGCCTGGACACCAGCTAAAAGAATTGCTTAATTGACTTGTGTGGGTAACTGCATGGCCTCTAATGCTAAATTATCAGGGCTTGAATCCCAGCTCTTGAGCTTGCAAGCAGCATGGCTGGCTGTGGGAAAATTGCAAACCCCTATGTACCTCAGTTTATTTTTATATACAATGACGGTCATGAGGATAAATTCCTAGGATTGTGAGGATTGAATTAATATATGTCACTTGTATTAAATCCTCTGTTGCACATAGTAAACTTTATATAATAATTAATTATAATAATTGTTATTAAGTTAATTAATTAATCTGTTGAAAGTCACTATACTGGGCACCTGGGGAATAGAACTAAGCAGAAGTACTGTTAGAAGAGAGAATATCTCTTTCTGCAAGGTGGTAACTATCCTACATCTGCAAAAATCTTTTCTTGAATCAGGGTGCCTGAAGGCTGACATGTCCCCAGGGCTCATGATAGGGATTATTCAGGCTGCCCCACTTAAACCTGTAATGCAAAGAGTTTATACCACAGAGGATGACCAGGACCCACAGGGAATGGATGGCCTATATTTCATTACTGACACCTTGTGGCAGGAAGAGCATCTGCAAGGGGAAAGCTCAGCCAGGGTGAAGCAGGCTCCTTGCCCTTCTCTTTCTCCAGGCACACTGACCAAGACTGAGTCTTTTTTTTTTTTTAATTTTATTTTTTTATTATGTTATGTTAATCACCATACATTACTTCATTAGTTTTTGATGTAGTGTTCCATGATTCATTGTTTGCATATAGCACCCAGTGCTCCACGCAGTACGTGCTCTCTTTAATAACCATCACCAAGCTAACCCATCCCCCCACCGCCCTCCCCTCTAGAACCCTCAGTTTGTTTCTCAGAGTTCATAGTCTCTCATGGTTTGTCTCCCCCTCCGATTTCCCCCTGAGTCTTTTGATCAACATTCCAAAAGCCATTCTGTATCAGAGCAAGGGTTTCAAAGAGGGAAGAAAAATGTTCTTCCAGAGGGTGGTTCTGAGTCTCGAAGACAGTTAATTTAAAAGAAAAAGGTTTGTGACCTTATATTTCTTGGCTTTAAAATGGGATATACAGATTAATTATACTATATCTTCAAATAAATTTACTAATTGGATGGATAAATGAAACATTGCCTATATTTATCTTTATGTTTTATTTTGTATTTTCTTATGTCACTCTTTTTGACTGACCAAAACTTACTAACATGATTAGGTGAGTGTAACTAAAAAGAAAACTAATTCAACAAAGCTTGGAGGGAATATTTGTGGAAACTAATTGGTATATTGGGTGATTTTGTGCTCACACAAGAAGCTTATGTTTACTCTTACTCTTGGATAGTCATTGCTACTCCCAGGAAGGCTGTGCTCAGCTGCAATCTCATTTTACCATCATATTGGCTTCTAGAATCTTTCTAAATACTGACTACTCTCTCAACAAGATTCTCTGCATTTTGTTGAGCCTATGCCATCAAGAGTATCTCAGTCAGATTACTGACAGACCGATTAATGAATATTTGTATCTATGAGTTTCCTCTCTCATAATAGAAGCTCAATTTGCAAGCATTATTTCTATCTTTTAATAGTTTGTTTCATCTGATCTTCTTTTAGTCACTATTCCTCAGATTCCATAGACATAAATATGAAAGTTTAAATAAATTATAATTCCCATTGCTTCTTCAAAAGCATGAAGCACCATCTGCAGTTTTACTGTATCATTCTAATCCCCAATTTCTGTTAATCTGGGATTTAAAAAAAATCAATCAGTGGGAATTAAAGGGATGACTTCTGGATAACTTCAAGCATTGTGGGGCTGGAAAATTGATATAACATTAAGATTTAAAGTCAGTTGTTAAGATAGAATGCTACTAGTTCCAGTGACAACTTTAATAGAGCAAAATGAAAAGACAACAGAAGTAACCATTCAGCCAAATCACTGTTACTCTCACCCCTTTGTTTAAATTTGGCCAAACCCTTGATCCAAATAACCCATTAACTAAGATGCATTTTTGTTGACTTTAGAAGAACAAAGAAGTAGGGGTCTGGTTTCTTCCAAATATTCCTTGGAATTAACTGATACATATCAGCTGTGAAACAAATGTACATATGTAGAATATATTTTACAATATTTAGCATGAACATTTCCTGGTCATAAAAGTGAAATTTGAAAATAATGTGTTTTTAAGCAGTGGAAGCACCTACAAATATTCAGGGATTTTTGTTGCCCCTGTTTCTTTACAAAGAATTCAAGCCATTAAAAAAAAAGCAATCTACAAACTATTCAGTCATAAACTTAGCACAGTCATACACATGGGCAAGTCAAAAGAAATACCAGGAATTCTCACAATTACCTCCTTTCTGCTCCATTTTTTTATTTGTTGGAACTTTTTTTTTTAATGGATGATTTTGATGTGGAAATGGAAAATAATTTAAATGATAATGTGTTCTGCAAAAGAAACTCTACCTCAGCTGCATCTGTGACAAGTTCCTTATCCACATAGTTAGACTCTCCACACCCATTAATGCCCTCTCATTCCACGGGGCTATTTCCTACATAGACATTGCTGGCAGTCTGATATCAGCGGGGTTTTGGGTGATACCTTGATCAGGTTGCAAAATTCTTAGATAGTTTTCCCAGGTTCAACACTCACTTTGAATCTATAATTTTATACCTGGAAAGAAAGTCCTATATTTAGCACAAGTCTTTCATCTCAAGTTTAAAGAAATTGGCACAGATTTTCCGTCACTTACTCAAGGTCAGTCAGAAACTCAAGGGCAGACATGGTGCTAAAATTCAGCTATGGACTCCCCCTGCTCTGTTCTAAGATGTAATATCATGGCCTCTTTGTGTCCCCAAATTTGTGACCATGTTCCTATTTAAAAAATACAACTCTAGTTATTTGCCAAAGTTCTGGCCTGTTATATGGAACTGGATGGAAATTGAAATGTAAGATGTGCTTTAATTTGGGAGATGTGGTTTTAGTGATTATTTCTCCAGGTAGATAGAGTTCTGGAAGTTGTGGGTATAACTACAGTCTTGGAAAGGTGTAGTGGGAGAAGGAAATGGAATTCCATTTGCAAATTTCATACGCAAGAGGTGATAATAGAGAAGAGAGGTTCACAAAGTAAGAAATAGGCAATAAAATCCTGCATTACCAAAGTACCCCCCATGCCAAATGCAAGCTCCCTCTCCACCTCTGGTTCAATTTGAGTTTTGTTGACTCTAACATTTTAACTGTGTAAGCATATCCCCAGCACTATAAGAGAAGTGATTAAGGAAACATATTTCTTTTTGCAGAAATTTCCTTAGCATCCGCTTTGAAGAATCCATCTTAAACTGTCAAATCTCTTTCTACTTGGTACAAAAATATGATTCATATCCCATTATATAAACTACATTGTATTATAAATGGATCACTGTTTTCCATATGGCTTTTTTGAGCTATGAGAGGATCTGGAGAAATCTTTTCTATTGAGTCTGAAATGTGTTTTCTGTAAAGGAAGGTGGAGAAAAGCATTTTAATCTTATGGAAGGAAAACATAAACATATTTTTATTATACATCATGAGCCAGATATCTTAAAGAATAGAAATGGGTTCACAGATTCCTATCTATCAATAATCTTCCAAGGGAAGATGCAAGACGAAAGAAGAGAAAAATGGTTTCATGCTAATGGTGCCAACAGGCAATGAAGTGGCCCTATTTTCCGCACCCAGGGTCCGGGTCCTTTATCTGGGGTTCCAATCTGGCCTCTCCTTCTTCCGTGAAAGATTTCCCAGATGCAGGTGGCCAAAAGGATGAATGTGGAATGCCTGGAGGACAAATGTGATTGTGAAGCAAAACAATATTCTGTCCTTTGGCAAAACATCAGAAATAACTGTTTTCAATGATTTAAAACAGGGTGGCAGAGGGAGGATAACAGTGATTATTGTATAAAGAATAACGCTGAGGCAAATAAAGACATATATCCAATTCCCCTACCATATTTCATAGTAATGATACATATGCACCCACTTTCACCTGCTGTAATGTTGTTATACTTGGGCACATTCCTCGAGGTTGTCATTGCAAAGTGTCGCTTTCCTTCTTCACTTCTCCTCAACACTTAGGCACGTTCCCCGATTCTGATATAACATCTCATACAGAAAATTTTTTCTAGATTTAACCAACCACCCCAGTCCTTTAATCAGAGGCCTGGAGTAATTGTCTTTCTTATATAATTAAATCAGCCAATAATTTATTGGCTTGATATCAATAATTAATTGATATCATAAACACTGATATTTAACATAATTTATCTGTAAAGTCATTTCATTGAACAAAAATGCAAATTATAATGTGTTTCATAATAGTACCAAGTCAGAGAATACATTTTATTAATATAATTTTGAGCCGCTTTTCAGAACATAGCAAACGTATAGTATAAATCCTATGTATATAAGTATATACTCATAATAAATATTTTAGCACTGCCAATTTTATTTTTACTTATTTATTATTTATTTGTTTATGTATTTTATTTGTTTTATTTTTACAGACATAAAATTAAGATCTAGATAATATTTTTCAAGCTAAATCTCATTTTATTGGTGGGATCAAATCCTAAGAATATTCTTATTTTTAAGAGCTTTTAAGGAAGAGATACTACAATTTTCTCCAATAGCCTGTTGTACAAAGTAAGAAGAAATTAATTAATATTTCCAACTTTCAATACCTAGTTAATTTTATCTGTATAAACTTAGTATTCAAAAATACTTCTTTTTTTATGTTAACTGAATTTCTAAACTAAATTCAGTCAATCAAGTTTTGTTAAACCCCTAACCTCTATTTATTTATTCATTATTTATTCAGCATTTACATGGTATAAAGAATTGGGCTCAGCTGTAAGTATATAAATATGGGTAAGACACAGGCTCTGTGTTCAGTTCTCTGAGATGAGTAGAGACGAGAACAACAGATCAGCAAAATGCAGTACTGTTTGTCAAGTTCTCCGTTAGGTAGTTGCAAATGTGGTTATTCCTGCCATCTGGAGGGTTCAAAGGAGGTTTTTTGGAGGTACTGGGGGAAATGACGCTAGCATCATAAAGCCTCATGATTCCTGGACTTCATAATTAACACAGAACAAAGATAAAGATGTTGTGATAATAAGAAAAATAAGTGCAGTGATATTAATCAAGGAAATATGAAATGATAACGTGGAAACTCAGAAACTGATTCTATTCTGGAGGTTGGGGTAGATTTTATACAAGAACTCACATTTCAGCTGAGGGATAAGTAGAGAAGAAATGATTTCATACCTAGGATAATTAGCAAAGACACAAAGGAGGCCCCACTGAATAGCAGGTCGATAAAGTCTACTCTCCCACGAGCCTGGAAGACCATGTTGCATATAGAACGGACCAGGATGGAGAGGCAACCCCAGGGCTTTGAGGTGCAGACAACTGTTCTTGTTTTAACTTATTCCAGGTCAGTGTAAACTTCACAGTGTGTGCAGGAGGGGCAATGGCAACAGATTGACTGGGATCTCAGATTCCCATACTGAGTGGCTTTGAAGAATAAAGAAAAAGGTCTTCCCCTCCTGTTGCATAGTTCCTTACTGTTTTTTGGGTTTTTTTTGTTTTTTTTTTTGTTTTTTTTCCTAAATAAGCCCCTGCTCCCTTCTGGCTCATTCACTGAGTCTCACCCAGTGTTCATCCCACTAAAGCCACACATCCTTTTCCTTTCTCAGATTTGAAAAAAGCATTCTTCCTTCATGGCTGTCATACTTGTTGTTGCTTTAGCCTGGTTTGCACTTTTTCCCAACACTCTGATGGACTGCTCACCATTCAGGCTTCAGTGCAAATGTCATAAATTTCCCCAAAGAGGCTTTCCTAAAGCAATACTCACCATTTTCCCCTTCTTCTTCAATATGACCTCTGTTCTTACTTACCCACAATCTTGCTTTGCCCTTCCTAAGCACTGTTCACTATGTGAAATTATTTAAATTTTGGTTTATGTGCCTGTTTACTTTCTGTCTGCCCTATCATATAGACTCCCTGTGGGTGTGGTCTTCTCAGTCTTGTTCACCAACGCATGACCAAGGCATAGCACAGAGTGGTCCTTTGATACATTCACATTGGATGAATGAATAAATCAATATCTGTCAGCTCCAATGGTCTCAAACTGTCTTTACTTGCTAACGAGAGAATTCAGGCCTTGTTAGTCTCCCCTACCTCACCACACCTCAAAGGTATGAAAATAGATAAATTGGCTAGTTAAGTGAAGCAGTGGGAGTGAAGAAGGAACAAAGAAATCTGTAACTGTCTGTTATCAATTAATTGTAAACACCACTGCACTCCCAAGTTGTTTATACTGTTCTAAACATACAATTCTGAAAAGTAGAGTTGAATTCAACAGACAGAAATGCCAAAATAATGCTTTTATCCGAAGGCAAAAGAGATAATTAAGATTGAGCTCTGATGGAACCAGTGAGGTGGTCACTTAGGCCTCTTAGAAATTCAGGAGCAGGAAGAGTGATTGGCCCCTCTTCTCGGCCCGGTGACATTTGCTGCAGTAACTCGTCATAGACATCTGTGAAGTGAACATGCTGGGCAGCAGCCTCCCCCTTTGAAGCCCAGGCAGAGGCAGCCTTGTCCCAGGCCTGTGCACTTGGGGTCTGTGGAAATATTGGCAGCACTCTTGGGGTCTTTCTTTCTTTTTCTCAGAGGATAGTGCATGTTCAAATAGTTCTATGGTTCCATACTGTAGAATCTGAGAAGTCTAGTGGTTTTTCTTTATTCCATCCCACCTCCCATGTCCTCTTTAGTTCACACTGGCTCTGTCTCTGCTGGTATGATCCCACCTCTATTCCTGGCTTCTGTTGAGATGGCTAATTAAACTCAAGGTCTCTAGATCAAATGATTGTTCAGTCACACACTTAGTATTCTCTTCAGAACAAGATTTCTTAGTTTTTCCTGTTTGGATAGGCTCAGAGTTTTCTAAATCTCCTGGTTCCTTTTTTCTTAACAATTTTTTTTCCCTCAATTCATCTTTTGTATTTTGCTAAAAGCAATCAGGAGGGGCAAAGCCACTCTCTCAACACTTTGTTTAGAAATATCCACAGGGTTCCTGGGTGGCTGTCGTTTAAGTGTTTGTCTTCAACCAGGTCATGATCCCAAGGTTCTGGGATTGAGCCCCACATTGGATTGAGCCCCGCATCGGATTGAGGCCCACACAGGGGGAGCAGGGAGCTGAGCGGGGAGCCTGCTTCTCCCTCTTCCTCTGCTGCTCCCACTGCTTGTGCTCTCTCATTCTGTCTGTCAAATAAATAAATAAAATCTTTAAAAAAAATCCTCAACTAAATATCTGATTCCATTGCTTATAAGTTCTACCATCCACAAGACACTAAAAATGGTTCAGCCATGGCCTTTACCACAAGGATTGCCTTTCTTCCAATTTTCAATAGCATGCTTCTCATTTACATCTGATACCTCATTACAATCATTCTTTATGTCTGTATTTCTGGCATGCACCTCAAAAGGCTTTGAGCTTCTGCCCAATACTCAATTCTAAAGCTGCTTCCACATAGCCAGGATTTGTTACAACACCCCACTTCCCTGTAGCAAAATCAGTCTTGGTGTGCTCTGGATGCCCTAGTAAAATACCATAGACTGGGTGGCTTACACAACAGAAATTTTGTTTCTCACAACTTTTGAGACTGGGAAGAGCAAGAGCAAGGTGCCAGCATGGTCAGGTTCTGGGGAGAGCTGTGTTCCTGGATTATAGGAAGCCACCTTCTCATAGTTTCTTCACATGGAAGAAAGACAGCCCAAACTTTCTGGTGTCACTTTTCCTAAGGTCAGTATAATTAACATACAGGGTTATATTAGTTTCAGGTATACAATATAATGATTCAACAATTCCATACATTATTTCATGCTCCTCACAATAAGTGTAGTTACCATCTGTCACCAATGTTATTACAATCTTATTGACTATATTCTCTGAGCCATACTTTTTATGTCTTGTACTCACTTATTTACTGAGGGCTTGGCCATGCACTGCTCATCTTTGGTCAAGTACCAGGCAAAACTTAAGGGCTGTGTGAAGGAAAACAGGTTGACTTTGGGCTCAGACAAACTCTTGCCTTAGGTTTTCAAAAGCTATACAACCCTGGGCAAGTCACCTACATCTTTCTTTGAACGTCAGACACAAAAAAGTATGTAGCTAACAGTACCTTCCTCATCAAGTAGATTAAATGTGAAAAATAGGGCGCCTGGGTGGCTCAGTTGGTTAAGCGACTGCCTTCAGCTCAGGTCATGATTCTGGAGTCCCGGGATCGAGTCCCACATCGGGCTCCCTGCTCAGCAGGGAGTCTGCTTCTCCCTCTGACCCTCTTCCCTCTCGTGCTCTCTATCTCTCATTCTCTCTCTCTCAAATAAAAAAAAAAAAATCTTTTAAATGTGAAAAATAAAATACACTGTCTATAAAGCCCCCAAATGCTGTCTAGCCCAGCACTGGCACTGTTGGTGGCCTCCCTGTTGTCCCCAAGAAACCTCGTTTCTTTTGAATGAACCCAGAAACTTTTTACAAGTTGCTTACTCACCCAGGGGGAGTTAGATGCAGGGCATCTGCCTCTCTTCTCTTACTATAATGGCACTGGTTAAAAGGCACATATATTTTTAATATACCTTTCCTTCAGTTCTGACAGCGCAGCAGAGACGTGGTACAGTTCCAACTACTATAAGGACATTTTCCCCTCACAGCAATAATCCTTAGGAGACTAATGTTTCAAATAGTAAAAACTTCACATTGATTTGGAATGTAATAGTAGGTAACAAGAGACAGAGAGTAGAAACATGGGAATGGAAGTAAATCCTCATTTGTAACATACGGAATCTAAACAAGAAAAAATGGGCAGGATAATGAAACCAAAGTAGCCTTTGCCATATGCTTGTTAAGCACAGGGAAGAAGATATAATTTCCAAAGATCCGACCTCGATAGTTGAGATGTCCCTTAACAGAATGTCCTAGTGGACACCCATCTCCCACTCTCCATCATTGCGCACCATCCACCCATACCTCATCTAACAGGATGACATTTAATACAAAATGAGAGTGATGGAACTCACAGGAATTTGTGCAATTTATTATTGGTGTCAAGCTATATTAATTTAGCCAGTGCTTGACTAAATTTTGCTAAGCACAATTGTGTCTCTAAGAAAAGGGTTATCACTATCAAGTATCTTTTCAAATATAAACTCCTACTGAAAGGGCCAGCCTGGTCATAGATTACTTTGACCTTTATTGGAGCAAATATCTGCCCATGGAACATGTTCCACTTTCCTTTCCTTAGAAAAATCACACTCAATTTTCTTCTATTTTTGAGGAGGATTTTTTTTTTTTTATTTTTGAAAGGAAATTCAGTCTTTGTTTTTCTATCACTTTTATTTTTTAATTTTCAAAATCTGGGGGCACCTGGGTGGCTCAGATGGTTAAGTGTCTGTCTTCGGCTCAGGTCATGATCTCAGGGTTCTGGGATCGAGCCCCGCATCAGGCTCCCTGCTCTGTGGGAAGCCTGCTTCTCCCTCTCCCACTCCCCCTGCTTATGTTCCCTCTCTCGCTGTGTCTCTCTCTGTCAAATAAATAAAATAAAATCTTTATAAAAAATAAAAAAGGGTCTGATCTGAGGGAGAAATTAACAAATAAAAGAGTTTAGAATAATAAGCTGGATTCAGAAACAGAACATGTAATTTGAATGATCATAGTGGTTCTGGAAGAGAATGGTGCAGCTTTGTTTATTCACCTCCATTGGCTCCATATCGTCACCCCCAATTATGTGAGCACACTGGGGACGAAGGAGCTGTGCCTAAGTGGGATACCTAAAGCAAAATAGCTCTTTCCTTCAACTTGTAGTGCATTGATTCTAAAGCCTCCCTGAAAAGAAACACGTAACAGATGGGTAAGAATTTGCCTTTCATTTGAATAGTGAAAAGTCAGCTCCAGAGGGCCAAGATCACACGGGCTTCAGTCTGAGTGAGTGACCAAGCAGGAGACCAACAATGAAGAGTAGCAGCTAGAACTGTGGCCAGGATGCATGACAGGCAGCCTAGAGGCCTGGGACACAGTGCCTCTGCCCCACCCTTGTCTGGGCGCAGTCATCCCTGAGACTTGGGACAGAACCAGTGAGCTGATGATGACTGTCTATCAGAAACACATGAACATTTTCTATAATGGCCTGATGGTAAGTTTTTTGAGTTTTACAGGCCATAGAGCCTGTCATAATTACTCAACTCTGCTGTTTTAATGCCAAAGTCACCATGGGTAACACATAAACAAATGAGGTTTCAATGAAACCTCACTGACACTGAAATTTGACTATCATATAATTTTGGTGTTGTGAAAAATTATCCTTCTTTAGAAATTTTTGCAACTCTTTAAAAATGTAAAAAATATTCTCAGCTCAAGGGCCAACAAAAAACAGGCGGTGGGCTGGATTTGATCCACCAGCTGTAGTTTGCTGAGGCTTGCTTATATCATACACAATCTCATCTCATTAAATATTTTGATAGTGAACCCCCCAGAAACAACCATACTGATGATACAGGCCTATCAACTTGTGGCTCCTCCCTTTAATTTGTCTTTGTGGTTCCTACTCACACCAGATGGTCATACTCTCTCAGTAGACTATCACCTCCTGAAGAAAGGGGAGAGGGTTATCTTATTCATATCTGTATACTCTGTGTCTGGCACATTGTGCATCCCTTAAATGTCTTTACAATAAATAATGAGGAAGCAAATTTATGTTTTCTCCCTCTTCTTTTTAAAGATTTGTTTATTTATTTTAGAGAAGGAGAGAACGGGGGAGGGGCACAGGCAGACAGAAAGAGAATGTTAGGCAGACTCCGCACTGAGTGCAGAGTCCAACGCAGGGCTCAATCTCAGGACCATGAGATCGTGACCTGAGCTGAAACCAAGAGTCAGACTCCTAACTGACTGTGCTACCCAGACACCCCAGTTTTCACCCCTTTAAAGAAATTTCTTTCACCTTAATTTTTAAGAATGCCCTCCCACCAAGCCAATACCCATCTGGAAAGATCACTCAGAGTTGAATTCCTTCAATGATCACTTCCACATCAAACAGAAGAAACCAGGGTGTGGTGCCCTGTTACTGTTCCAAATATTCTCCCCAGATTCAGCATGTACCTTTCAAACTCTTCAATTTATATTTGCCAGTACAGGACCAGTTTGTTCCCAGTTCTTTGGTTTTGCTGAGATAATTTCTCCTGCCTAAAAATGCTTCCCTGCTTTTTAAATTTCCTCCACATATTCCCATCAAGTTATCAGTAATACCCCCTTTCCTGCAAGCTCTATTAACCGTCTGGTTTTGAATTCAACACTTTATCCAAGTATCTGGCACAAGCTTGTCATAAGATGGTCAAGAAATAATTGTTGAATAAAGCATTGAAGAAATTTAAAAAAGGACTGTTACTTATACCTATTTATATCCTTAGCATATACCATAACATCCTTGCCAAAATAAGCACTAAGAGTTGTTAATATTTGATTTGAATATTTCATTAATAGTATGTTGCAAATTCCTTAAGGACAAAAAAATGTGCCTCATTTTTTTCCAGAATGATGATATAACCCCCCCCAGCTTTGCTTAAAGTGAAAGAACAAAAGAACAATTAATAAAGATGGGGCACCTGGGTGGCTAGGTCAGTTAAGGGTCTGCCTTGGGCTCAGGTCATGATCTTGGAGTCCCTGAATTGAGACCCACATTGGGCTCCCTGCTCAGTGGAGAGCCTGCTTCTTCCTTTGCCCCACTCATGCTCTCTCTCTCTCAAATAAATAAATAAAATCTTAAAAAAGAAGAAATGGATGAATTAATTAATATAGCTAAAGACCCATGGTCTAGAAATAAAAAAAAATCAGGAAATTAATCTCCTATTCTTCAAAAATGGCAAAAATTTCCAGTTATTTCTTCCTTTCTTCTTCAACATTTACAGATGCCATTTTTTTTATGGCATTACCACTTACAGAAAGAGAAAAGAGAACTGGTTGCCAAAATCTTCTTTCCCTGACTTTTACTTTCACTTATTTTTCATGATTCTTCCCCATTGTGCATAATGGGGATGCTTCAACTCTCTCACTGGGGGTTCTAGAACAATATATGTCCTATCTGTAATTCCTGAAAGACCCAGGGAGCTTCACTCACAATGCATCTTGCAAGAGGTCATATCCCATGAGTGCCTCCTAGCCTTGGTGACATGAATTCCCATCAACTACCCTAAAACATTTGGCTTCAGTAGTGCAATGCACTGTGGAGGTTCACTTCAAAGGGTGTGATACAGATTCTACCTCTAAAAGAATAATATATATATGCCTAGAGAGAAAAATACCTTCAGAGAAAAAAAAACAGAAGCAGTGTGAGAATTTTAAATTTCATTATTGGGAAGTTCCTGAAGCCAGAGTGAGGGGAGGGTGGGGAACTAAACAAATTAAATATCAAGAGTGAAAGTGTCATCACTCATCTTTCTTTATTATGCAGTGACCATATCCCCAGGATTACTTTGCATAAGGTTCTTCCTAAAAGAAAAAAAAAACACTTAAAAGTCAGTGACATCTCACATTGCCATTATCATCTTCCATTAAGATCCTCAGGAAAGATGGACCTCAAACCTGGTTAATGAGAAAGAAGAGCCAATTAAAGCATGCCTTAAGGCATAATACACTAATATTTTAAAATAACAATCTAGTGTACTAATAGATTTCCAGAACCACTTTGTCAACAGCATACATGCAGCATCAAGTGTCAGCCTTTGTTTGGAGGCTTAATCTCTATTTAGGTCTGTAAACAGACTGTATGAAATGACAGATCTGTGAATTATAGCTCCACCAGACTAATATGTTACCTAAGTCATTGGTCTCCAAAGACTGATAAAAGGTTGATTGGTAACTTCGTATGAAGAAGGCAAATCTCACCAGATTTTCCTATGTAAGTTTCATGTATTCAATTGAGCAATGAAAATATTAACACTTACAACTTCCTACTATATGTGTATCCCTTAGAAGGCTTTTGTTGACAATAGGAGACTGCTCTATTAACAGAATTTTAAATCCTAAGCATATTTATTGCTTAATTAGTAAAAGTTTAAAGCATGGTGGTGTCATGGTTGATTTAGTAGTTCACTGATGTCTCATCTGGGGTTTCTAGAATTAACTCAGTCATTTCCTCATGGTCATAAGTCACAAATAATGTCATCCTAAGTAGTACAGAAGGGACGGGGCCAAAACTGTCCCTTGACCCAAATTTATGGTGTTTTAATCTGAGAAGGGAAGTAAATACCCAGTATACCTCTCCTTAAGTTCCACTGCAAAGAACCTAACCACATGCTTATCCATGGACCAAGCACTAATAACGGAGAAATGAGTAGATACTGTTAACTTTGAGCAATCATAACTCATCCCTTAAAGGAGGGAGAGAAAATTGGGACTATGTTAACAATGAAAAAAGTAGGAACCAGCTCTTCTTTATACAATTAGAAGTGCCACAGATGGAGAAAATAAGTGCTTATTAAAGGCACAGGAGTAAATGAATGGACATAAATACATAAAGTATTAGGAAATTATTAAAAACATATCTAGATTAATATCTATTGTTCTATAATAATGTTCATAAAAGTGAGGAAAGCCAGTTGTAAAAAAGAAACAAAAAAAAAAACAACAGATGTCCTAGATGTGTGTAATTTTATGTGTATGTGTTTGGAGAAAGTTGGAAAAGTATACACTAACTTATTAACATGGATTACTTCATTAGCTGCTTCAGGGGAAGAAAGAATGAGGGTCTCTAATGAAGTTTTTATTCCATGTATTTTGCATGGATTTATCATTCACTAACAGCTTTACATTTGCTTTTCCAAATAAAATACAACTTTTTATTAATAAAGGAACAATAAATGGACTGATAACAGAACAAATAACATTTAAAAGTAACTAGAAAATGCTCACATTTTCTAGTTACATATAGCATGCTCACATGCTAACATAAGGATTGATTGCTGAGCATGAATGCAAGGGTAGAAGAAGGTGAAGGAAAAAATTGAAATTGAATGAGCATCTGTTCTATGTGGGAAATCACCCTGGGAAATGTGTAAGTATAATCTCATTATTTCTATGATTATTTTAGAAGGTAAGTGCAATTATTATTTCCTTTTGATAAGTAAGAAAAGTGTGCCTCAGAGAAATTAAAAAAAATTTCCATGGTTACAAAGTGGAAAATATGGAATTCAAATTCTGACTGACATCAAGTATCTCAAACAGGCCATGGTTAGTAGCTTGGGAGTTAAAAGTAAAAAGTGGGAGGGATGGGGTGGCTGGGTGATAGACATTGAGGAGGGTATGTGCTATGGGGAGTGCTGTGAATTATTTAAGATTGTTGAATTACAGACCTGTACCTCTGAAACAAATAATACATTATATGTTAAAAAAAAAAAAAAAGAAGAAGAAGATAGTAAGAAGGGTAAAACGATGGGGGGGGAATTGGAGGGGGAGACAAACCATGAGAGACTATGGACTCTGAGAAACAAATTGAGGGTTCTAGAGGGGAGAGGGGTGGGGGATGGGTTAGCTTGGTGATGGGTATTAAAGAGGGCATGTATTGAATGGAGCACTGGGTGTTATATGCAAACAATGAATCATGGAACACTGCATCAAAAACTAATGATGTAATGTATGGTGATTAACATAACATATTAAAATTAAAAAAAAACTAAAGAAAAAGTGATCATTTTTAACCTGGATGGTCAGATGGTGTCATGGAAGTTTGGTAGGGTTTATGGTGGGTCTTGATAGAAGGCAGGAAGGTGGAGCTGGGTAACACATTTGTACAGGTGCTGAGGTTGAAAGAGTCAAGTCAGATGTTTTGAGGAAGCACTTGAGAAAAACAAATCATAAAAATTTCTAAAATATGGCAAAAATGAAACTTAAATGAAAGTATTAAAGACACTAGCTCTGGGGGCGGAGCAAGATGGCGGAGGAGTAGGAGACCTAGATTTCGTCTGGTCTCAGGAATTCAGCTGAATAGGGATCAAACCATTCTGAAAACCTACGAACTCAACAGGAGATCGAACAGGAGAGTAGCAACAACTCTCTGAACAGAGAAGCGACCACTTACTGGAAGGTAGGACGTGCGGAGAAGTGAATCCGAAGCGATATTCGGGAGGATAGACGGCGGGGGAGGGGCCTCCGCCGGCCGCTTCTGGCAAGTGATAGAGGCGTGGAGCACAAAATCGGACCTTTTAGAAGTTGGCTCGGCGGAGGGACGTCGCTGCAGTGGCTAAGCGGGAGGTGGAATCCCCCCGGGACAGAGGGGTCTCAGGACCCTTGGGGTCACGGAGAGACCGGGGGTGCCTGAGTGCGCCAGAGCTCCCAGGTATCAGAGCGGGGAAGCCGGCTGCAGAGACGGAGCAGAGTCGCGGGCTCTCAGTCGGGGTTGCCATAAACTGTGATCTGCGGCCCAGTCGGGGCACGGCTCCCCCAGCAGGGACCCAACAAGCAGCAGATCCGGGGAGACTCCCCTTCCTTCGCGGGGAGGAGCGGTGCGGGAACGCACTGCAGGGATCTGCTGGGTTTGGAGACTCCGTGCGGGGTCGGGTGCCAGAGATAGCAACGCTCGATCACAGGCCGGGAGAGCACGGAGTGCGGCCGGAGACCGGGGACACGGGAGTGACTGCTTTTCTCTGGGGACACACTGAGGAGCGGGGCCCCGAGTTCTCAGCTCCTCCGGGTGGAGATTGGGAGGCCGCTATTTCTGCCCTGGTCCTCCAAAGCTGTACTGAGAGCTTGCAGGGAACAGAAGCTCCTGAGAGCAAACCGGAGCAGCTTCCTTAGCCCGGACCGAAAAGGGCGGGGCAATTCCGCCTCCGGCAAAGACATTTGGAAACCACAGCAACAGGCCCCTCCCCCCGAAGATCAGCACAAACAGCCAGCAAGCCAAGACCAAGTTGATCGAACAAGGAGAATGGGAGAACTCCAGCGCTAGGGGAATACTGCACATAGATTCATGGCTTTTTTTTTTTTTTTTTTACCATGATCCATTATTTCATCAAAGTTAATTTTTGTTGACTGTTTTTTTTATTTTTCTTGTTCCCTTTTTCAACCAACATCTTATCAATCCCTTTTTAAAAAAAAAAAAAAAACATTTTTTATTTTTCATTTTTAGAGTCATATTTTATCCCTTCATAGTAGTTATCCTTATTTTTGGAATATATATATAAGTTGTTCTCTCTTTAAAATTTTGGGGTACAGTTTCTTCTAACAGATCAAAATATACCCTAAATCACTAGTGTATGGCTTTGTTCTAGTCTCCTGCCTGATCACATTCTGTCCCTTTTTCCTTTTTTTTTTTCTCTTAAATCTTCTTTCTTTTTTAAAACAACTTATCTTACCAAGCCCTTTTATAAAATCTTTTAAAATTTTCATCTTTACAGTCATCTTCCATCCCTTCATTGTATCAACCCTTATTTTGTACATATATGTCTTTCTTCCTTTAAAATTTTAGGAGGCACTTTTTTCTAACAGACCAAAATACGCCCAAAATCTAGTGTGTGGCACTGATCTATGCACTAGCCTGATCATATTTGATCACATTCTGCTTTTTTTTGTATTGTTCTGTTTTTGTTTTTATCCTTTTTTTCCCTTTTTTTTTTATCTTTCTTTTTTCTTTCTTTCCCTTTCTTTTCCCCTGGTTTCAGGTCTTTTCTGATTTGTATACAGTATATTTGCTGGGGACGTTGTAAACCTGTTAGCATTTTGTTCTCTCATTCATCTATTCTCCTCTGGACAAAATGACAAGACGAAAGAAATCACCTCAGCAAAAAGAACAAGAGGTAGTACCGTCAGCCAGGGACCTACTCAATACGGACATTAGTACGATGTCGGACCTAGAGTTCAGAATCATGACTTTAAAGATACTAGCTGGGCTTGAAAAAAGCGTGGAAGTTATTAGAGAAACCCTTTCTGGAGAAATAAAAGAAGTAAAATCTAACCAAATCGAAATCAAAAAGGCTATTGATGAGGTGCAATCCAAAATGGGGACACTAACTGCTAGGATAAATGAGGCAGAAGAGAGAATCAGTGATATAGAAGACCAAATGATGGAAAATAAAGAGGCTGAGAAAAAGAGAGAGAAACAATTACAGGATCACGAGGGCAGAATTCGAGAGATAAGTGATACGATAAGACGAAACAACATTAGAATAATTGGGATCTCAGAAGAAGAAGAGAGAGAGAGAGGGGCAGAAGGTATATTGGAGCAAATTACAGCAGAGAACTTCCCTAATGTGAGGAAGGAAACAGGCATTAAAATCCAGGAGGCACAGAGAACCCCTCTCAAAATCAATAGTAATAGGTCAACACCCCGACATCTAATAGTAAAACTTACGAGTCTCAGAGACAAAGAAAAAATCCTGAAAGCAGCTCGGGAGAAGAGATATGTAACCTACAATGGTAGAAACATTAGATTGGCAACAGACCTATCCACAGAGACGTGGCAGGCCAGAAAGGACTGGCAAGATATCTTCAGAGCACTAAACGAGAAAAATATGCAGCCAAGAATACTATATCCAGCTAGGCTATCATTGAAAATAGAAGGAGAGATAAAAAGCTTCCAGAACAAACAAAAACTAAAGGAATTTGCAAACACGAAACCAGCCCTCCAAGAAATATTGAGAGGGGTCCTCTAAGCAAAGAGAGAACCTAAAAGCAGCAAAGAGCAGAAACGAACACAGACAACAGACAGTTAACAGTCACCTTACAGGTAATACAATGGCACTAAATTCATACCTTTCAATAGTTACCCTGAATGTAAATGGGCTCAATGCCCCAATCAAAAGACACACTATCAGATTGGATTAAAAAACAAGACCCATCAATATGCTGTCTGCAAGAGACTCATTTTAGACCCAAAGACACCCCCAGTTTGAAAGTGAGGGGGTGGAAAACCATTTACCATGCTAATGGACACCAAAAGAAAGCTGGGGTGGCAATCCTTATATCAGACAAACTAGATTTTAAAACAAAGACTGTAATAAGAGATGAGGAAGGACACTATATCCTACTTAAAGGGTCTATCCAACAAGAAGATCTAACAATTGTAAATATCTATGCCCCGAACATGGGAGCAGCTAATTATATAAGGCAATTAATAACAAAAGCAAAGAAACACATTGACAACAATACAATAATAGTGGGGGACTTTAACACCCCCCTGACTGAAATGGACAGATCATCTAAGCAAAAGATCAACAAGGAAATAAAGACTTTAAATGACACACTGGACCAAATGGACTTCGCAGACATATTCAGAACATTCCATCCCAAAGCAACGGAATACACATTCTTCTCTAGTGCCCATGGAACATTCTCCAGAATTGATCACATTCTAGGTCACAAATCAGGTCTGAACCGGTACCAAAAGATTGGGATCATTCCCTGCATATTTTCAGACCACAATCCTTTGAAACTAGAACTCAACCACAAGAGGAAAGTCGGAAAGAACTCAAATACATGGAGGCTAAAGAGCATCCTACTGAAGAATGAATGGGTCAACCAAGAAATTAAAGAAGAATTAAAAAAATTCATGGAAACCAAAGAAAATGAAAACACAACTGTTCAAAATCTTTGGGATACAGCAAAGGCAGTCCTGAGAGGAAAGTATATAGCAATACAAGCCTTTCTCCAGAAACAAGAAAGATCTCAAATACACAACCTAACCCTACACCTAAAGGAGCTGGAGAAAGAACAGCAAATAAAGCCTAAACCCAGCAGGAGAAGAGAAATCATAAAGATCAGAGCAGAAATCAATGAAATAGAAACCAAAAGAACAGTAGACCAGATCAACGAAACTAGGAGCTGGTTCTTTGAAAGAATTAACAAGATTGATAAACCCCTGGCCAGACTGATCAAAAAGAAAAGAGAAATGACCCAAATCAACAAAATCATGAATGAAAGAGGAGAGATCACAACCAACACCAAAGAAATACAAACAATTATAAGAACATATTATGAGCAACTCTATGCCAGCAAATTAGATAACCTGGAAGAAATGGCTGCATTCCTAGAGATGTATCAACTACCAAAATTGAACCAGGAAGAAATAGAAAACCTGAACAGACCTATAACCACTAAGGAAATTGAAACAGTCATCAAAAATCTCCCAAGAAACAAAAGCCCAGGGCCAGACGGCTTCCCAGGGGAATTCTATCAGACATTTCAAGAAGAATTAATACCTATTCTCCTGAAACTGTTCCAAAAAATAGAAATGGAAGGGAAACTTCCAAACTCATTTTATGAGGCCAGCATTACCTTGATCCCAAAACCAGACAAAGACCCCATCAAAAAAGAGAATTACAGACCAATATCCTTGATGAACATGGATGCAAAAATTCTCCCCAAAATACTAGCCAATAGGATCCAACAGTACATTAAAAGAATTATTCACCATGACCAAGTGGGATTTATGCCTGGGCTGCAAGGCTGGTTCAACATCCGCAAATCAATCAACGTGATAGAATACATTAACAAAAGAAAGAGCAAGAATCATATGATCCTCTCAATAGATGCAGAAAAAGCATTTGACAAAGTACAACATCCTTTCTTGATCAAAACTCTTCAGAGTATAGGGATAGAGGGTACATACCTCAATATCATAAAAGCCATCTATGAAAAACCTACAGCGAATATCATTCTCAATGGGGAAAGACTGAGAGCTTTTCCCCTAAGGTCACGAACGCGGCAGGGATGTCCACTCTCACCACTGCTATTCAACATAGTATTAGAAGTCCTAGCCACAGCAATCAGACAACAAAAAGAAATCAAAGGCATCCAAATCGGCAAAGAGGAAGTCAAACTCTCACTCTTTGCAGATGATATGATACTGTATGTGGAAAACCCAAAAGACTCCACCCCAAAACTGCTAGAACTCATCCAGGAATTCAGTAAAGTAGCAGGATATAAAATCAATGCACAGAAATCAGTGGCATTCCTATACGCCAACAACAAGACAGAAGAGAGACAAATCAAGGAGTCTATCCCATTTACAATTGCACCCAAAACCATTAGATACCTAGGAATAAATCTAACCAAAGAGGCAAAGGATCTGTACTCAGAAAACTATAAAATACTCATGAAAGAAATTGAAGAAGACACAAAGAAATGGAAAAACGTTCCATGCTCATGGATTGGGAGAATCAACATTGTGAAGATGTCAATGCTACCTAGAGCAATCTACACATTCAATGCAATCCCCATCAAAATACCATCCACTTTTTTCAAAGAAATGGAACAAATAATCCTAAAATTTGTATGGAACCAGAAGAGACCCCGAATAGCCAGAGGAATACTGAAAAAGAAAAGCAAAGCTGGCGGCATCACAATTCCGGACTTCCAGCTCTATTACAAAGCTGTCATCATCAAGACAGTTTGGTACTGGCACAAAAACAGACACATAGATCAATGGAACAGAATCGAGAGCCCAGAAATGGACCCTCAACTCTATGGTCAACTTATTTTTGACAAAGCAGGAAAGAATGTCCAATGGCAAAAAGACAGTCTCTTCAACAAATGGTGTTGGGAAAATTGGACAGCCACATGCGGAAGAATGAAACTGGACCATTTCCTTACACCACACACAAAAATAGACTCCAAATGGTTGAAAGACCTAAACGTGAGACAGGAGTCCATCAAAATCCTAAAGGAGAACACAGGTAGCAACCTTTTCGACCTTAGCCGCAGCAACTTCTTCCTAGAAACATCGCCAAAGGCACGGGAAGCCCGGGCAAAAATGAACTATTGCGATTTCATCAAGATAAAAAGCTTTTGCACAGCAAAAGAAACAGTCCACAAAACCAAAAGACAACCGACAGAATGGGAGAAAATATTTGCAAATGACATATCAGATAAAGGGCTAGTATCCAAAATCTATAAAGAACTTATCAAACTCAACACCCAAAGAACAAATAATCCAATCAAGAAATGGGCAGAAGACATGAACAGACATTTCTCCAAAGAAGACATCCAAATGGCCAACAGGCACATGAAAAAGTGCTCAACATCGCTCGGCATCAGGGAAATCCAAATCAAAACCTCAATGAGATACCACCTCACACCCGTCAGAATGGCTAAAATTAACAAGTCAGGGAACAATAGATGTTGGCGGGGATGTGGAGAAAGGGGAACCCTCCTACACTGTTGGTGGGAATGCAAGCTGGTGCAACCCCTCTGGAAAACAGTATGGAGGTTCCTCAAACAGTTGAAATTAGAGCTACCGTTCGATCCAGCAATTGCACTACTGGGTATTTACCCCAAAGATACAAATGTAGGGACCCGAAGGGGTACGTGTACCCCAATGTTTATAGCAGCAATGTCCACAATAGCCAAACTGTGGAAAGAGCCAAGATGCCCATCGACAGATGAATGGATAAAGAAGAAGTGGTATATATACACAATGGAATATTATGCAGCCATCAAAAGGAATGAGATCTTGCCATTTGCAACGACGTGGATGGAACTGGAGGGTGTTATGCTGAGTGAAATAAGTCAATCAGAGAAAGACATGTATCACATGACCTCACTGATATGAGGAATTCTTAATCTCAGGAAACAAACTGAATGTTACTGGAGTGGTTGGGGGTGGGAGGGATGGGGTGGCTGGGTGATAGACACTGGGGAGGGTATGTGCTACGGTGAGCGCTGTGAATTGTGCAAGACTGTTGAATCACAGATCTGTACTTCTGAAACAAATAACGCAACATATTTTAAGAAAAAAAGAAAAAGAAGAAGATAACAGGAGAGGAAGAAAAGGGGAGTATGTCAGAGGGGGAGACGAACCATGAGAGATGATGGACTCTGAAAAACAAACTGAGGGTTCTAGAGGGGAGGGGGGGAGGGGGATGGGTTATCCTGGTGATGGGTATTGAGGAGGGCACGTTCTGCATGGAGCACTGGGTGTTATGAACAAACAATGAATCATGGAACACTGCACCATAAACTAATGATGTAATATATGGTGATTAACATAACAATAAAAAAATTAAAAAAAAAATTAAAGACACTAGCTCTTTCATGTATAGTTTATTTTAACTTAGTTTGTATTAGCTGTGTTTTTTGAGAAAGGCTTTAGTAAATGCATTGAAAATTAATACAAACTGCCTCCCATTTTTTAACACTTTCTAATTAAATACTATTTTTTCTATGTAATTTGGAAAATATAAAATCACAAAAAAAGAAATGAAAATTCATCAGTGATTTCTCCCTTATACAAGGTTTTGGTGAACACTTTTTCAGGACTTTCTTCTCATCGAATATACTAGAGATCATCCTGAATATACTATGTCATAGGCAGATTTCTTAATTCATTATGACCTTTTTTCTATGCCATTTAATATCTTTCTTTATACAAAAGCATATTTTTAATATATACTCATATTCTAGGAAAATGATAAATGTTGATTTTTTTAATATTTTTATTTTTTCATATACTTATATTTATTTTCCAAATTTTTACTTTAAAAAAATAAAACAGACATTAAGAGAAAAAAGGGAAAAATGAAGGGGGGAAATTGGAGGGGGAGATGAACCATGAGAGACTACGGACTGAGAAACAAACTGAGGGTTTTAGAGGGGAGGGGGAGTGGGAGGGAGATGGGCTAGCCCGGTGATGGGTATTAAGGAGGGCATTTATTGCATGGATCACTGGATGTTATATGCAAACAATGAATCATGGAACACTACATCAAAAACTAATGATGTACTGTATGGCGGCTAACATAACATATCAAATCAAATCAAATCAAATAAATAAAACAATTTGCAGTAAACCAAAAACAAATTAAGATAAAAAATGAGTAAAGAATAGAATAAAATGTTAAAAATGTTTTAAGAATGCATTAAAATTAAGGATTAAGGATAAATGAAACAAGAGTAAATAGCAATAATCAATGATTAGTTATTTCCCCATCAATCAAACATAACTAATTTGATTTTGACCAAAATTTCTTTCATCTAATGTATTAAATTCATAACATGCTAATATACACTTATATATACACCCCTTCAGAATTAGTATATTAGGAAAAACTTTGTTTAGCATATAATACACATTTAAATAGTGTTAGCACAGGTGGAATGACAACAACAGGAGGAATGATAATAATGAAATGCTAAAATGTTTAGACATATGCTAAATTCCCTCTTGATAAATCACTAGAAATAGTAAGGCATTTTTATTTCATTTCCATTATACAGATGGAAAGTTTAAGGCTCTTTGAGTTTCAGTAATTTATCCAAGAGGCAGAACTTGTAAGGGATGCATGTAGAATTTCAGAGACATAAAGTGTTAGCATTTTTTACTCACAATTACTCTACTAAAAAAGTGTTTAAAATTTTAAGATGAGTAGTGTGTGTGTGGGCATGTATGCTCAGCGGAGGTGGTGCACAGGTGGAAGGGAAGGGAAGGGAAACATCTTTCCTGGCTCTGGCACCTCATTGGGACAACAACACAGCAGCAGCTAATAGAGTTTGTTCCTGGGGGAATACCTATGCATCTCCATGAATGTGACTTATCATCCCATTAAATAATTAAAGATTCATTTATTACTGAAAAGCTTTACCAGTGGTTGCCCCCAGCTCCCAGTTGCCCTGACTATTGCCTGATAGCAACTGGCATGTTCCTTTCTTACCATTCTGTGCCACTATGGGGTGAACCTCAGCTAGTGAATAACCATAGGGTGTGAAATTTGGCCCCCTTTTTCCCAAGTTGGAACAACTTTGGTTCAGTTTATAATCTAGAGCTCCCTGTACCCAACTGTATCTGATTAACCAGCTCCCACAATTACAATTGTGTACAGTCAGTGATATGTAATAGTTATATCTGGGTCAGGACCATAAGGATATGGAGATCAGATAGGAAGGGCCATTATCAGCTCATCTCTCCATTTTTTCATTCATTTACTTGCTCACACACTTGTACATTCACTCATTCATTTAATTATTTGTTTATTCAAAATATTACATGAGCATTTTTGTGTTTGCTTATTTGCTTTAAAGTACAAATATTTAATGTGCTGAGTCCTGAGAGTATAGAAATTACTAATACAGAGTCCATCCCTTCAAAGGACTCATAGTCTAATGAAGGAAACAACTATTTACATCAGTACCCTAATGTATCTGGTGTTTTATATGAGAAACCACGAGTGACCAGAGAGCAGTATGGTTGGGAGGGTCACATGCCATCAGAAAGACTTTATAAAAGAGGGAATACTTGATTTATTATTTGTTGGTGAGGGGATGGCATAGGTGGTTCTCCAAGAAGAGAAGAAAGGAAGGAACAGGTATTCCAAACAGATTACTGGTGAGGCAAAGAGCAATGACATAGTCAAGTTAACCAAACTCAGAACAGGGGAAGAAGGGTCAGGAAAGAATGTCTGGAAGTCTCTAGATAGAGCCTCTGAGTGCTATTTCAGTGCTGAGAATTCACTCCATACCAACAACCAGCTTTTGCTAGTGGGCTTGGCAGCCGTTCCAGATGGCTCATGCTTACTGCTCTGTAATGGGTGAGTTGAACAAACAGGGTTGTTGAAATATAGAAGGAGGACCCTTCATCAGTCACCTTCTCCTGGAATAGAGAAAATTAGGAAAGCAGAATTGACAAGACATGGTCCCCATTTGCGAGTAGGGGTAGGAAACAAGGATGAGGACTAACTGAGGAAAAAGAAAGAAATCAGGTTCTCTGCAAGGATGACTGGTACAGCCTAGTACACTGACATCATGTTCACATAGTCTTTGAAACCTTCTCTCCAGAAAGAGATATTGCTTAAATTCAATGAAACTTTTTTTTGTAATAAATGCTTGATAATCCATTAAGTAGAACAGTCTCTATCCTGAGAGGCACTATACATCTCCCACTTCAGCAGATTTTCCATGAATTTGATCACAGAACACAAATATCTCCCTTTGTGTATCTTCTTGTTTTTAACAGGTTGGCAGTTTTGAAGCAGATTTTTCTACTCACTCAGCCTTAATTAAATCTGCAAATACAAAAGTGGGGTATTTCTAAAGGTTGTATTATTCCATCTAAATACCATGGCTTAATGCTCTTTTGGGCTTATGGAATAATGAAAGCATAGAGATAAAAGAAAAAAGAATCTTTAATATATTTCAGGTATATCAACAAGGAAAGTTGGAAATGTGATCGTTCACTCAATCCTAAATTCTATCTTTAATATTTTTTAAGGAAAATTTCTGTAGAGTGTTGGGGTGGGAAGGAGGGGTGACATAACTGTCCATCCATCATCTTGTGATAATGTTAAAGATGTATGCACCCAAAGCATTAACAGTTAATTTTAACAAGCAATTATTAGGCTTTTCTTAGTACCTAGTACTTATTCATATATTCAGCCTGCCTTTTATGGTAATAAAGGGAAGGGAATAAATATTTTTAAGTACCTACTAAATGTCAGATATAATCACAAGCCGCTTTGCGTGAGACACTTCACCTGATCTGCACAACAGCTCCGTGTGCTCTAATCTTGCAAGTGAGCAGGAAGAGGCTCAGAGAGGGGAAATGCCACACAAGGACAGTGCCAGGATTCCAGAAGGGATTCCAAAAGGATTTCTCTCTAGGGCCAAGGCTCATGTTCTTTGTTCATATGCCTCGTCATGTCATATTTTGATTTATCCTAAACCATTCTTTCAAAATTACATGAAGCTCTTCTACTGCTAGAATTCTAGAAGTGAAACATACTTTTTACTTAAAATCAGATTGTTTAGAAGCAAATAAAAAGAATAAACTAGAACTTTTGCCACTGTTTAAAGGAAGACAGGAAATAAAGACTGCAAATATCAATTTCATTTTCTCTTGGAGTGAGCAGGGCTGGAACATTTTCTTTGAAAACAAAAACTAAAAATGTTATCCCATTAGTTTAATAGATGAGGTTTTGTATCCTCTTGAAGTTTCCTGCCCTGAAATGGCCGTGCCGTCCCCTGTGGCTGCTGAATTTCAATGTAGGTTTCTTCCCCATTCTGGTGGTCATCACCATCCTAAGAGATATCCCCGTGATGAGTGGCTCGTGTCCACCTGTGTGAAGCCTTGGCCTTGTCTATGGGACAAGTCGATCAAATATCCACCTGCAGTCAATGCACAAAAAACCTAATTTCATTTCAGATGGCCACTCCAAGGTGTTCCTATTAATGACTGAAATGTATGAGGACAACTTATTTGTTCTTGTTGCTTTTTCTCTTTTTAATTAGGTTATTAAAGGGACAGAACCATACCAGCCATTTGTGTGCTCATTGTAATAAAGCTGGCAGGAATCAAATCAATTTTAAAATAGCCAATTAGGGAACCACAATTCCTAATTCCTAAGTTCAAGACAATTTAAATAGGGGCAACAGGCTTGCATGATAAATATAGTCCAATTGTTACTTCACATCTTTTTATTTAATCACACTTATAGATACTGTTCTAAGTGCTTTATGAATATTGACCGATTTATTGCTCTTAACAGACTCATTATTTTAGCCCTCCTAAATTATCACCCATTTTGCAGAAGAAGACAGAGTCACAGAAAGTTAAGTGACTTGCCTAACTTCTCACAGTTTGTAAGGAATGGAGCACAGATTTAAAACCAACCAGTCAACTTTCCATCCTGTTTGTTTTGCCCTAAACTAAGATGTTTGTTTCATCCCTTCCAACACTTTCCCCACCCCTCCCACCATAAAGGCTAACAGAGGTAGGAAAGTGAATCACATTAGCAAGAGAGAAAATACAAAGGCTCACTCACATACAGTTGACCTATATTGAAGAATGTGCAGTCCAGATGAAATTTTACCTCAAGACATGATGATGTCAGACACATGGGACAAAGGACCATAGGAGGAAATTAAGGGAGAAGTTGCCATTTTTAGAATCCATATTGAGCAAACATGATGCTGATTGAAAGGCTACTGAGTGTTAATGTAAAAACTATTTTCATCATGGCCTGGACCCTTCACCTGCTAAGGAACAAAGGATTCTTTCTACTAGAGAAATGAGCTAATATATCTCTCTAGTCATTTCAGAACATAGCAGCAGTGTCACATGAAGGACTTCTGTATTTATTCACCAAATGACCACATCAAATAGATTTATTTTTCATGTCCATCTTCCAGATGGGTTCACTGAGCTTTACAGATTTGATGTTGCTTACAGGCACACGGGTTCTAAGATAATACTGAAACCCTAAATTAAACGTAGAGCTCCTTTTTTTTTAGAGATAATCTCCATAGATGCTGTCTTGAGAACAACCAACCAACCAACCCTGAAAGAGCAATTCTGTAAAGAGAGGATAGTTTTCCACATAAAGTCCAGTGATAGATTACCTTTGGTTATTTCTCATGGCTTCTTCTTTCATGTCTATAATTATAAAAGTAAAGGCATGATGTTTAAAGTTGATTCATGGCCAATTACTACCATTCTGCGCCTATATCCTGTTCTGAACTACCCTAAAGGGAGAGTGAGTCAAAGGAATAACTTTCCCCAAAGTCTTGCAAATTAGTCAGAAGTGTAGTTTTCAGCAAACCTATTGTTTAATATAATACTCCCCTCTTCATATGTTTTTCCCCTTGATATTCCTCTGTGCCCTAAAGCTAGACTATAAACACTGCATCTACTTTGCGACCTTGGTTCCTGATTATATCTGCGATACTAAAAGAGAAAAGAAAACTCATTATGAAGCTTCACTTATGAATCTGTCATATTTGAAAATTACGGGAGCTATTGCAAACAATTTCAGATCAGCATTTTCTTTTTATCATCTTGAATGTGTAATTAATTATAGTGGACCTGAGTTACACTAAAGTTGGGACTTTCATAGTTTTTATTTCAAGCAGAGATTACTCAGATTTGAATATTATAATAATGCTTACCATTTAAAAGATCAGCATGTAATTTGGCCAAACCTTTTTGATTCTGAACAATAATGAAAGGACTAAGAGGTTAATACATGGCAGATAAGATTGTCTATGGATTTGTTTTTTAGAACTTATATTAATATTTTCTGGGTGGATAGGTATTTAAAAATATTAGTCCAGATAAACATATTGCCAGTCTTGCCTGTCATTTCAAGTGAATCCCATTTCTTTTGTTTGCATTTAAATCCACTTTGATGAGTCACAAATAAAATATATTATATCATAAGAATCATAAAATGCAGGTGTTGAGATGAAAGAGCATTTTAGCACCTGCATTTTATGGGGATATAAAGGAGATATATAATACAGTTAAAAGAAAAAAAAAGTTTGCTTTGTCTTTGTTTCCTCTGAGAAAGAATTTAAAAGTATTTGGTCCACCTAGAAAGAAACATGTCAAACTAGCAATGTGTTTAAAAATAGAAAGGGGAATAAAGCAAAGATATAGAAAGCCTTGTTTTAGGGTAAAAACACCCATGTATGCATATTAGAAGATGCTTTAATAAATGACATTATAAATATAAAAAGTGAAAATAATTAAGAATACACATGCTACAACTGCCACTTATGACTTTCTAGCTTATTTGTATTTCTAAGAAACCAAAGTGGGTACATCTCTAAAAGCAGTCACCACACCCAGAATGCATGCCTTGTCTATAAACTTGAGGTACAGGTGTACATATGAACCCTTCCAGGGAAAATGACAAGTGAGTCCTGGGTCAGCTTTTGGCATCCTCCAGGACTCCAAACAAATACAAATTTGTAGATCAAAGGAAGCCACAATCAATCCAGTGTCTGATCCTGGCAGCCAGGGCTTTAAAATAATATTAAGAGAATGTCTTGGATGAAGCAAAATCAAACAGCTCCACCAGAGAGGAAGATCCATCTATTTTTAAAAGGGCTTAACCCACAGAGTCAGGTGCTCCAGGACCAAATAAACACCTGTGAGCTTTTAAGTGGATGATTCCCTTCATGTTTGTATTTATTTGTACCTTGATTTCGAAGGGTCCTGAACCTGGCTCTGCCTTTTCCCAAGATGGGAGGTAGAATTGAACTAACATTCTGAACTTCCTTTAGCTCCTGGAGGTGGTGCCTTCAACAAATGGCCTTTCACACTGGCTGCTGAAAGCCTACAATGTTTGATGCTAAAAAGTTACTGGCAGAACTCATCTCTCACTCCATTCTTTAACTGAGCTCTTCCAAATTTAATGTTTAAAAGTGTTCAACAAAGAAGTTCTCTACTAAACGATTGATTTTCTTAAGCAAAACAGAATTCATTTACAGAATAAATTCAAGAACAAAGTTGCAAAGTTCAGTAGTAAAACTTTGCCTCTAAAATGTCTTCATTGGGGGTCCTCTGACCACATACCATGGACAAAAACTGGCAACAATCTAAATGCTACACTGGGTCTCTAGGGGACAGGATGGCAAGGGCTGGATCTGATCATTTTTTTTTTTTTTGATGTGAGAAGAACCATGGAATAAAATTAGCATGTTTAACTTCCTTTCTGGAGCAGAGAGACATTAGAGAGGAAAGTTGCATTACAAGGTTGAAGATAACTGACTCTAAAAAGTAATGGGGAGAAAATGGAGGGAGAAAAACCCAAAAGAATGATGAGTAACAATGCAACCGGGATATGCCAGATGACTCCCTATGGTCTGCTTATGTTATCTTCCCTAGTACTCACACCACCTTGTGAGGTCGGGCTAGCATCCCCTCTTACAAATGACCAACCTGAGGTTCGGTAGTGTATATTTTAATTTCAGCTGAAATTAAGTTCTTTTTTTTTAAAGATTTTATTTATTTATTTGACAGAGAGAGACACAGTGAGAGAGGGAACACAAGCAGGGAGAGTGGGAGAGGGAGAAGCAGGCCTCCCGTGGATCAGAAAGCTTGATGTGGGGCTCAATCCCAGGACCCTGGGATCATGACCTGAGCCAAAGGCAGACGCTTAACAACTGAGCCACCCAGGCACCCTTGAAATTAAGTTCTGAAAAAAGATCATCTGTCCCTTTGGGTGCAGACCTTCCCACACTGCAGTTTAGTTGTGTTTACACATGCAAGGGTTTGCATTTTCCTAATGGCTAGGATGGTGTTCACTCTGTGTGTGTTGTGGGGTGGGGATGGAGAAGGCTCATTGTTATGCAGTTTCTGATTGTCATACCACTTAGAGACGCTCTCAAAATTCTAATTTTCAGCTCTTGTTGATGTTCACATTTGAGTCACAACTGGCCTTCGTATCATTTCTAATGTGCATTCACTAAAGAGTAACAAAATAAAGTCAATCACGTGATAGTGACTGAACACGTCTCATCCATTAAATTATGGTAAAATGTTTAAAATGTAAAGATCTAAAAATTTGTTCTTAAAATGGTCACAGTTATGTAACTCAGTCTTCAGAATGAATGAAAAAAAATTGTTTCCTGGAGCCCCCATAATTTAATTAGAAGTTGTTTATATTTTTGTCAAACCATTCTAAATATTCCCTCCAAATCTGGTTAGAATCCATTAATCCATTCTCATTTCATGGGGTAACAAATGAATAGACATTAAGACAGAAACAGAACTTTATTTCTGTGCTTTGGCATCAAAACTCTCCAAAACAACAAGAGTTGGCCAGATTATTTTGCATGAGGCAAGGCGAGACCTTTTACTTTGATTCTGAAGAAAGGGAGGAAAAAGGGTTGAGAGGAAATTTAAAAGAAGTGAAGCCAGAGGAAAGGTGAGATGAAGAGGAGAGAGATACTTGAACAATGGATTGCAAGGGGCTTTTTAAGTTGGGAGTGGTCAAGTGATCCATTTCAAGTCGCATGTCTTGCTTTCCAGTCATCGCATCCATTTTGTGATAATTTTAAATTGATGTTAATGAAGGAAATGAAGTATGTGTTTGGGGGCATGCAGGGTGTGATGATGAGATGATTCTAATACTAGAAAGTAGCTTTAAGCTGAGGTGAACAGTTAATGAAGGATGCCTAGAGATGTGCTGGACATAGAAGGGGGGCTTTGAGATTCCTGAAGGAAGCTTTCATCAATAACTTTCTGTACCCCTTCTTAGTTCAGGAGCTAGAAGACAGCCATTGACATCTTGACTACATACATATTACAGGCAAGTACACATACACACTACGTCTACACATAGGATTATACATACATTTAGGTATTTACTAAGAGCCTTGTTTTCACATGCCTTATTTAACTCTTGTAACATTTTTTATGTAATTTTTGTTCATAGCCTCTTTTTATCATTGAAAAACTAGGGCCCAGGAAGATTAGATACTGTTTCATAAATATATATAGTTAGAATATAATGGACTTAAATGCAAATGTGTTTGATTCCAAAGCCCACGATTCCAAAATTCCATGATATTTAACACTAAAATTTCCTGATTTAAATAAGTAACAATAAGCATAGCAAAAACACTTTTTGTACACTTATCATGGGCCAGCACTATTTTAAGAGTATCTGTGAACTCATTATGTCTCAGTAATCATGATGTATTACTAATATCCTCCTTCTAGGAAGAGAGAGAGAGATAAGGTAACTAGCTCACTATCACCATGCTGCCTAAGTGACGATTCAGGTCGTTGCACAGGAAGTATCCCTGGAGTCTCTATTCCTTTGCTTCACAGTATCTCCTGCATGTCACAGAAACCACTTGAAAGTTCCATGTCACGTAAAAATATGTTATTTAAATATTAAATGGCAGTCTCAGTCTTTAAACCAAAGTCCACAATGAAAACCAGCGCTTCCTTTTTTTTTAATTAGTGGTTCTCAGATTTCAAAGATTTGTAAAATAAGATTTAAAAAATACCACCTAATAATATTGTACTGCATATTTGAAAGTTAATAAAGAGAGTGAATCTTAAAAATTTTTATCACGAGAAAAAAAATTTGTAACTCTGATTGGTGATGGATTTAACTCTAACTAACATGGTGATCATTTTACAATATATACAAATATTGAATCATTACACTGTACACCTGAAACCAATATAATACTATATGCCAATTATACCTCAATTCAAAAAAAAAAAAAGAATAGTTTGGGGACTACAAGTAAATGCTGATTTCAGAGGTCACTTCCAGCATCCTATCTGGTTAGCAAGAGAGATCAAACCCTGAAGGTTTTAAATTCTGTTTAACCCATTCAATTCAAAGTTAATACATTAAATGCAGCTTACAGACACCTGACATAGTAGGGAATAAATTTTAATAATGATGGTATCAGTAACAGTTATTTGATGCTACTGTTATCTTCAAAGGGTAGTGAAAGAGTCGATAATTTTCAAATAAATGTTTCCTTTCTATAGTATAGTCCGTATAGTATTGCTGGCCATAAGACAAATACAAATTTAACAGAAGTCTAAAAAAAGATTGCTTGTCAATTTTCCTTGTCAAATTTAAATAGAGAATTTAAACTCTAGAAATGAATTTATAGGAAAAAGAGCAGTAGTACTCAACATATAAATATCTCTCCCACCACCTAACTGGAATATTAACGCTTAAATCAAGAGTCCATAAATAAAGTACTATACAGCAAATGCAATAAAAAGTAAAGGAAGTCCCTATTTCCTGCAGCCTTCTGTCAGCACTAAAACAGGAACACTTCATCTCAGAGACAGAAAATCTTAAACCCTTCACATTTAACATAGTATTTTAATGTAGAGCTTAATGTTGCAGGAAGTTTCCAGACCCTAAAAAACAAAAACAACAAAAGCCACCATTTCTCCTGATCATTACATAAAAGAACACTTTAACACCAAAATATATGAAAAGGCATTCTGGGTTTAGTGGGGGTTTGTTTTCTTTGTTTGTTTGTTTCATTTTATTACGCACTGATATTCTTTGTCATCATTACCTAACCCTCTTTGGGGAGTAACTTAATTAGTGTCCTTTGATGGAAGCCTGGTGGACAGATGACCCCAGAGGAATATTAAAAAGCACATAGAGAGGGACACTTGGGTGTCTCGATAGGTTGAGTGTCTGCCTTCAACTCAGGCCATAATCCGGGGGTCTTGGGATCCAGTCCCGCATCTGGCTCCTTGCTCAGTGGGGAGCCTGGTTCTCCCTCTCCCTCTGCAGCTCTCCCTGCTTGTGCTCTCTCTCTCTGACGAACAAATAAAATCTTAAAAAAAAAAAAAACAAACACAAAGAGAACTCTCTGTGAAACCAAAAGGACAGTGGGATCACATGGGAAAAGCAGGCTAATGCACTGGCAGTGGGAAAGACGCAGGGGAGAGGCTTGAAGTGAGTCAGGGGCACCAAGGCCAAAGCTCTGTTCCTGGCACAGGCCAAGGTAGGGGAAGAGGCCCTGAACCCTCCAGGATATGCAGTTTTAGTGTCTCCAGATTTAGCTCTCTCTTTTACATGTTTTAGAGGAAAATGTGGTTTAAAAGCCCAGTGGTAAACAAATATCATCCTGCTACATCCCAGATCTTTTTCAAAAGAAAACAAGTGGCATATTTGCTCGTTTATCTCTGCACATGTACAAATTGAAGCCTTTGAAGACAACTTGAATATTGGTTCCTTGTCAGAGAAGATTTATTCATTACCCAATGGGTTTGATTATTAGATTGATATTGCAAATACTGACATTTGTTAATTAATTTTTGAAAGAGTATTTCTGCTCAGCTTTAGAGTTGAAGAAATTCATTTCACTAAATGTCACATGAGAATGGGAAGAAAGAGAACTAAAATTTGGACCTCAATACCATAATTATTTTTTCCCAAATATAGATTTCTTAGCAAAAAATAAATAAATCATAAAATTGTGCTCTTTATATGTTTCCTTTCAGAAAGACTAAGCCTGAAGAATTTAAAGGAAACGGATTTCAGCATCATTTATTAAACTAAAGAAGTAAGTACATATAAGTATTTAATTTGTGATTTTATGAATAATAATATTGCTACATTCTTCATTTATTTTCTTTTGGACATATAGAGAGTTTACTCAGAAGTCTTTAGCCATAGATTTCCACACTATTTAATAAACATGTTCCCAAGAAACACATTCAACTCTGTCTACCTTGCTCTCAACATAGGGACAGACTCCATTCTCCCTTTTTCTGAGCCTTCTTTATCTGATCCTTTGTATTCTCCCACAGATCAGCACTCTTTTGTAAATGGTGGTGATGAGATTATGCCATTCACTACTTTTGAAAATAAAAATCACTTTTTGCTTGGAGTAACAACTGAAAGAAATTACCTTATTAAAAAGCCCCATGATAGCAGATCCTTAGGAATGTCTGTGCTTCCTGTCAAATATCTGAGGGAAATTTACATTTAGTTACAGAGCCCTCTTAAAAATCCAACAGCCCCCTCTGCCACCTTTCCCTCATTTTGAGCTCTAAAACAGAGTTAAGTGACAACTAGAGATTCTAATTCAATGCCAATTTTGCAGAAGCCTTGCCCTTATAATAAACTGTGTCTCCTTACACTTCATTATTATCTGCTTATCAAAATATCCATCCACCTATCCACCTATCCATACATACATCCTTCTATTCATGATGACACGACTTGGTCTGATCTTCAAACATAGGAGAATTAGGATAAAAATGGAGAAAACCAACTCCATTATTTTTAAAAAGAAATTTTATTTTCTGACCAAGACAGATTTTTACTCCATTAAAATTATATTTTATGGAGACATAATATCATATTCTTGAAATTTCAGATTCTGTACTATTATTTGTACATTGTCTTAAATGTAATGAATTTTTTCGTCCATATCTTTATGCCACTGCCATGATCAATAGTCTTCAGTGTTTTCTTCATCATCTACTATATTTCCTGCTAGGGAGGCAGTTTTGTGTCATTCCATTCATTCCTTCATGTTTAATACATGAGCATGAACAAATGAATAGAATCATTCAACAATTGTACATTGAACCTCTACTGTATGCCAAAATTATACTAAATATTGGGGATAAAATGTTGAATGATATGCCATTTTTACCCTCAGGGAACTTTGGACTAGTGGAGACAGACAAGTCAACTTATGATTAAATTTTTGTGTGTCTCCAACAAAATTTTTGTGTGATTATCCTCTGTGCAACCCAAGATCTTGGAAAAGTACTTCCACACTATCAGAAATCATGAATAACTTCCTAGGAGAAATAAATTATGGATTAATACAATGACCTTGGACACTGGAGTCCCAAAGACCTGGATTGAATCCTTGCTAACCAAATATCTTGTCTTGGATTCATCCCTTCAACAAATCTTTATGGAACTCCTAAATATGCCAGGCATAGCAGTGAACAAAGTCCCTGCCCTCACTCTCTAATAGGGAAGAAAGGCAATAAACAAACAAGCAAATGGATATGTAATGTATGGCAACTAAAAGTACTATGAAGAAAATATTGATGGATGAGCTAGAGGTTAAAGAATGCAGTTTGAGATAAAGGACCTCGGTGATAGCATGACATATGGGCAGAATCACGAGATACTAAGATGAAGTCATTCTAGGCAAATTCAAAGGCCCTGGGATGTGAGCTTGTTTAGTCAGTTCAAAACACAGGAGAGTCCAGTGCAGTTGAACATAATGAATGGAAGGAGAACAAAATTAGAGATATTAGCAAGAGTACATTATATATGGCCTTGCACAGCTGCCTTTGAATTCTCTTCTAAGAGGGCTGGGAACTACTGGTGTGTGTTGAACAAGGGAGTAACATGATCTGATTCACAGATCTCTCTGGCTGTTGCAAGAAAGAAACCTGTGGATATGGGAAGCAAAGTGAAATGAGATTAGTTAGGAAGCTATTGCCCTTAGGCTAGGTGGGAGATGACTATTTTTTAAAAATGCTAAGTGATGAGAACTGGACAGTTCAAAGTGTGCTGGAAGGTGGTCCTTACAAGATATGCTGATATGCTAGATATGGTCTGTATGTAGCAGTGTACTGGTTAACAACCAACTTTCTGGAAATGAAAAAGCCTTGATATGTCATATTTGCCAGTTTTACTGGTGTACATACTCCCAACATGGTTGATATCAAGCTACAAATGTGATTCCACTGAACACAGAGTTGGAGAGCAATATGCACAGTCCACTCTCCTGAGTCCATGCCCATCAGCTCAGCTCAGCACAACACTTGTGGAAGGCATCCTTGAAGATGGTCCTCAGTGATGCCCACTTTCTGGTATTCATTGTCATGATGTTAACAATCCCCTCCACTAAAGGATGAATAAAACATGGCAAGAGTGATTGAATATCACTTGAAGATTAAATGACAAGAAGACTGTGACTTTCCTCTTGAGCACACACTCTTGTTTTCTCACTGACTCTCTTCTCATGGTCACTCTCACCCTCCATCTCTTGGTTCACTCATATGGGGGACAGCAGGTAGTCATATTGTAAAGGGCTCCACGGGGAGGCTCAAATAACAAAGAAAAGATCCAAGGTCCTTAGTCTAACAACCCATCAGAAATGGAAGCATGGAAAGAACTACACAAGTGAGTCTGGAAGCAAACCCCTCAAACCCAGTGGAGTCTGGAGATGACTGGAAAACATCTATCCTGTTACCTGGGGAGAGATTTTGAGCCAGAGATCCACAACCAAGTCATGCCTTGACTCCTGACTCACAGAAGTGGTGAGATAATATAACATTTAATTTAAGCCATTACATTTGGGGCAATTTGGTATGCAGCAATATGTGAGTAATATACACTGTAAAAGGAAGAGAGGGGTTAGGATAACGCTAAGTTTTGGTTCCTGAGCATCTGGGTAAATATTGCTGCTGCTTAGTGTGTGAACACTAAGAAATTTCAGGTTTGGGTATAGAAATTGAAGATTTGGTAAAATAAGGGATATCTTAAGGTAGTTTTAAACATTCTAGTGGAAATGTCAGGTAGATATTTATATGAATCTGAGATCAGGGAAGGTATTATGGATAAAGATACAAATTCGGGGGCCATCAGTTGGCCTTTAACTCCATGGAGTCATTTGTATCATCTAGAAAGTTAGAGCAGATTGAGAGGAGAGAACATCAGAAGATAAGGCAGAGAGAGAGGCTGCTGGGAAGATGGCAGAGTAGGACGTCCCTGGGCTGACCTCTTGCCACGTGGCCGCCTAGAGAGCACCCACGTCGGCATAAATAACCCAAAAAGCAGCCCGAAAACTGGCAGAACAGACTCTCCGCAGCCCGGCATAGACAAGAGGCCACAGCGAAGCAGATCCACCCCCTCTGATCGCTCTTGGCAAGATCCCGTCAAAGCGGTGCCACAAGCCTGGCAGTGTGTGCGCGGCCCAGACAAGGTCAGCACCGCTCCAGAGTGAGTCCTGCCCCAGGGAGAGGGGAAGATAACCACACACCCGTCTGACTGTGACCCCAGCAGTGGGCTGAGGGCAGGCAGTTGGTCTGACTGTAGGCCCCACCCACCAACAAAAGCTCCTCCGGGGATGACACAGGGACAGTGCCTGCAGTTTGGTGTTACTGCATCTCTGGCAAACACCTGGTCTGACTCGACTCAAGCCTGAGGCAGCCCCAGAGCAGCCCACTAACACCACGGGCACCAGACTCTGCCCACAACAGGCAGGGAACCATTGCAGACAACAGGACTGAAGGCAAACACATCCCAGCCACAATGGTAGGACACCCCCTGGAGCAACACACATAGGAGACACCCCCTGAAGCACCAGGTTCTGGGGAACAGACATTGCACTGCAGAACCTCTTCTTGATAGAGCCACTACTTTCAAGTGCAGGAGACATAGCTGACTTTCCTAACACAGAAAAACAGACAACGCAAGAGCTAGAATGAGGAGACAGAGGAATGTATCCCAAATCAAAGAACAGGACAAAATCAGAGCAGGAGACCTGAGTGAAACGGAGATAAGTAATATGTCTGATAGTGAATTTAAAGTAACGCTCATAAAGATTCTTGCTGGAATTGTGGAAGGACAGCAGGACTTCCTTGAGACCCTCCACCAAGAGCTAGGAGACGTAAAAAAGAACCAGTTAGAGCTATTGGATTTACTAAATGGAAATAAAAATAGACCATCTGGAATAAATAGCAAGCAAGAGGAAGTAGAAGAAAGGACCAGCCACCTGGAGGACAGAGTCATGGAAAGCAATCAGGCCAAGCAGATGAGAGGGGGGGAATTATACACAAAATGAAAATAGACCCAGGGAACTGAGCAACGCTGTCAGGCCTAACAGTCGCATGATAGGGATCCCAGAAGGAAAAGAGCGAGGAAAGGGGGCAGAAGATTTGTCTGAAGAAATAATAGCTGAAAACTTCCTGAATCTGGGGAAGGAAAGAGAAATCCAGATCCAGGAGGCACAGAGAACCCCCAACAAAACCAACCCAAAGAGGTCTGCACCAAGACACAAAGTAAATAAGACGGCCAAAAGTAGTGAGAAAGAGAGAATTTTAAAAGCAGCAAGAGAAAGAAAAGCAGGTACATACAAAGGAAACCCCATACGGCTATCAGTGAGTTTTTCAGCAGAAACTCTGCAGGCCAGAAGAAAGTGGCATGATAGATTCCAACTGCTAAAAGGAAAAAATCTACAGCCAAGAATACTCTATCCAGCAAGGCTTTCGTTTAGAATAGAGGGAGAGATCAAGTTTCCCAGAAAAACAAAAATTAAAAGCAAAACCAGCCACGTCCCTGTCACACACGAAGCCATCGGCCTGTGGGTCCCAAATTCATGGTCCAGCCACCCTCCTGCCCGAGTCAGCGTGCACGGCCTGCCACCTGCTAAATGCCAAGTCAACACGCCTTCACCTCAGATTTCCAAGGGCTCAAATTGACACTGTTCTCCTCAAATTTCAGCCCCTGTACCCAAGTTTGTGCACAAAAGTGGGAATAATTATAACAGCAGAATGAAGCAACCCAAACATCTATTTCTGTGGAATACAGAATGGATAAAAGGAGTGTGCTAGGCTGAGAACATCTCCAAAAAGCACATGAACAATACATGCAGCATGATTCTGGTTAGTTAAAAAAAAACAAAAACCTGGGAGGAATAAAACAAGATGAAACCAGAGAGGGAGACAAACCATAAGAGACTTCTTAAGCATAGGAAAGAAACAGGCTTGCTGGAGGGGAGGTGGGGGGGATGGGGTGACTGGGTGGTGGGCATGAAGGAGGGCACATGATGGAATGAGCATGGGTGTTATATGCAACTGATGAATCACTGAACTCTAAAACTAATTACACTATATTGTTAATTAATTGAACTTAAAATTTAAAAAAAGGAAACACTCCCCCAAAAAAGAAGATAAGGCAGAGAGGAGAGAGGGAGTGAAAGGACTATAAAACATGTGAGTCTGAGGGAAGGAACTGTTTGAAGAAAATGTGATCAACTGGGTCGAATATTGGCTCTGAGGTGAGTGGAATGAATATTGAGAATTTTCCATCATATTTCTCATTGTTGAGGCCATTAGTGAATCTGACCATGTGTGCTCAGGTAGTGTTAGAAACAAAAGCCCAAGAGAAAATGGGAGGTGAGCAAATGGAGGTAACAAATATTGACTAATTATTTTGGATAATGTTTAAATAAAGATGTGTTCAGAGAAATGGAGCACTGGTCATGGGGATAGTGTATCCCTATGAATGGGAATAAAGAAACAGCATATAGGTATGAATCAGGGTAAAGAAAGATTTAGCTGTGAGGAGATCAAAAAGGTACTCACTGATTGGTTTTATTTCCTTAGTGAAACAAGAAACAAGATCAGGAACTGAAAACAAGAAAGGGTGATGGGTTGTAGAAGTCTGAAGGGCTGTTGATAGGGGAATTAGCCTTTTCAGAAACTGAGATAATGATTTGTGAAGAGATATACACCGGACTTGCTAGACGATGCTGAGATCCCACTTGAGATTTCCATTTTAAACATTTCAGTGAGAGCAGTCAGCATTTTTTGGTTTGCTTTCTCCAAATATGGTCAGCTGTCCTCAAAAAGGCACATAGTAAGCAAAGAGTGGATTTACCCAAAGATGTTTTGCTAGGAGAATACAAGAAAAGGAAATGTTATGAGGGTGTGGAAATAGTGGATTATTTGGAAGCACTGGCAAAGAGAACCCTACTTCCAGGCAGAGCCAGCAGAAAATGAAGACTAGAGGTCAGAGCGAGCCTCCTCTTTAAATGGAAGCAACGTCCTCAGAGACCTTCAGACTTATGTTAGAGCAAGAAGGTAGAGCAAGTACTCAGAGAAGAGGTAGGAGAAACGAGGCATATTGCTGAGAGACCAAACAGCACAAGTGAAGAATTTAGGGGACCTGGGAGAGAGGCAGACTGGGTCTAATTAGGAGGTTCATATCCCTGTGCAGCTGATGGACACACGTGGGTTTGTTGTGTTTCCTTTCTTTTTTTTAAATTTTGTTGTGTTATGTTAATCACCATACATTACATCATTAGTTTTTGATGTAGTGTTCCATGATTCATTGTTTGTGTATAACACCCAGTGCTCCATGCATTATGTGCCCACTTTAATACCCATCACCAGGCTAACCCATCCCCCCACCCCCCTCCCCTCTAGAACCCTCAGTTTGTTTCTCAGAGTCCATAGTCTCTCATGGTTCATCTCCCCCTCTGATTCCCCCCCTTTATTTTTCTCTTCCTACTATCTTCTTTTTTTAACATATAATGTATGATTTGTTTCATAGGTACAGGTCTGTGATTCAGCAGTCTTACACAATTCACAGCATTCATGCTTTGCTGTGTTTTCTGAGCTAAAGGGGATAGAGACATGAGAGGATTACCCTGAAAATGTATGTGTGTACACATGTGTATTGTGGGGGAGACTGTTGTGTGTGGAAGATCAGTTCTAAGTTTACCTCCTGCCAAGGAATGTTTCTAGAGATAGGAGATGGGGAGATGGGGTCCCACCAGAGGAATAAAGGGTTCTGTGGACCCCTCAAACTTACTGGGCACTGTTTTTTAGTGTAGTTATCACAGTAAAATACATTTCTCAAAAATAATATCAGCATGAAACACTTGTACAGGAGCATGCACTAACCTTCAAAAGAATCCTGCTTAATCCCTGATGTGGGTGGATGTTATGAAAGGACTCAGGCTGTCTTGTATTTTACCTCAGATGATGAAGGTCTGAGGCAGTGCCCTTCAGCAAATTGTGTTTGCGAGACATTAAGAAGGCATGAAACACTCTCAAAATGCTTTTTCCCCATATTTGGTTCTCACTGAAGTAAAAACAACAAGAACAACAACATTTTGGAAGTCTTATCAAGTTTCTATCAGCTCATTAATATTCTTTTAATCTTCCATTTTCGGCAGTTTAATTTAGTTGATGTTTCTAATTTACATAGAGACAACATTCTTAATTGATTTAATCCCAGCTTCTGTCTTTCTAGCAAGCCTATTGCTATTTATTGATTTTCATTAATATATGCAGACCTCAGATTTCAGCTTTGAAATCCAAAAGTTCTCCTTTTGAATGGTCTTTCCTTTTGAACTAGATTATAACAGTTTTCTCTCTGCACCTGCCTATTCATTAATGTATTCATTCATTTATTCAAAACATTCATTATTTGTTATGTCCTAGGCAATATACCAGGTTTGTTTGTTGGGAGAAAATGATAATAAACAAATCATATGGAGGGATGATGGAACATATCTCTGATGAAATGACATTTAGGCTGAGACCTTAAAATGAAAACAATCCTTTATAGGAAGAGTAGGATGCGGAGATTTGCCAGAGCAAGGAGCCACACATGCAGAATTATTGTGCTTGTACAGATCCTGGTGGACCACAGGGAGAATGGGATGGAGAGGATGGGGAGATTGACAAGGATTTGTGTATGTGGAACTTCAGAGGTCATGATGGAGAATTGTGGATATTATTCTATAGGAAAAGGAAATAAATAGAAACATTTTAGGCAGGAAAATAACACAATTCTATTCATATGTGATCAAGACTGCTCAGGATGACAATTCTCCTGTCAGCCATAGCCCATGTGTTAGTACATGTAATTAAGAGCCAAAAGGATATAGTTAGAAACCCCACTCTCCCTCAATGCTTACCTGTTGCAGTGTATTTTGGTTATTTGATCTTTAGATATGTTATCTGTAGAAGAGGAATGATGATAATCCGTGGTATTGCTTAAATGATTGAAGGGGTTGTAAAGAACACAGAGTAATACTGGCACAAAGCAAACACTCAAAATGTAAATTTGGGGGAAATTTCATAATTTATATTAGCTACTTCTAGCTTTCTAATGAATGCATAGGGCATTTTATTTCATTTAAAGAAGAGAGCAAAACAAATTTATACAATCATTTAACCACAATCAAAATATAAAACAACCCATTTCACTAAAGAAATTGCCTCGTGTCCTTTTTCAATCACTCCCTTTCTTCCACCAAAGAAGAGTTTCCTGGCAATCTGATTTTTGTCTCTATTGTTCTGCCTTCCTAAAATGTCATATAAATGAAAGCAGGTAATATGCTCTCTTAACTGTAACTTCTTTCACTTAGTATCATATATTTGAACTTTATCCCTATTTGTGCACATAATCAAGTCCATTCACTTTTGCTGAGAATATTAATTGTATGGATATACCATAATTCCATCTACCAGTTGACAAGCATCTAGACTGTTTCCATTTAAGGCTCCTTTGAATAAGGTTACTATAAACATCTGTGTATAGGTCTTGTGGAAACATGTTTTCACTACCACTGGGTAAATTCCTAAAAGTGGAATTGCTGTTTTATACTAATGTTTAACTTTACAAGAAACTGTTGAAGAGCTTTCCAAAGTGGTTGTACCATTTGGCATTCACACCAGCAGTGTATGAGAATTCTAGTTGCTCTACATACTCACCAGCACTTGGATTTTTTTTTCTAGTTGATTTGTAATATTATCTCATTGACCCCTTTAATGTGTAAGACAATTCAGTATGTGACCCTACCAAACTTAATTGTTACTTATGTCAAACCATCTAATTTTCATTCATTCATTCATTCATTCTGTAGACATATACTCAACACCTACAAGGACTTTATAAGAAGTTTGTGTTCTAATGATAATAAAATGTGACAACTGCTAGAGGGAGCCAATGGCTTGATGAGAATACGAAGTTGCATAAAAGAGACTTGCTTAATTTAGAATAAGCTAAATCTTAAAATATGAGGGGGAATTTGTGATGTAGGAAGATGAAAACAATCCAGACAGATGGTAGGATAGAAATGTCCAAAGGCATTAGCTTTTTTTAAGCTACATGTAATTAAATTCAAAATTGAGTAGTACAGATATTGCTAACTGATGACTTAGTCCTCTTCATCTAAAATGTGAGAGTCTGGAGCAGTTGAACATCTCCTAAAAATGGGAACTATCTTTTCAGAATATCCTTCTGATATATATATATATATGCTTTTTAAAAAAATTTTTATTATGTTATGTTAATCACCATACATTACATCATTAGTTTTTGATGTAGTGTTCCATGATTCATTGTTTGCATATAACACCCAGTGCTCCATTCAGTACGTGCCCTCTTTAATACCCATCACCAGGCTAACCCATCCTCCCACCCCCCTCCCCTCTAGAACCCTCAGTTTGTTTCTCAGAGTCCATAGTCTCTCATGGTTCATCTCCACCTTCGATTCCCCCCCTTCATTTTTCCCTTCCTACTATCTTTTTTTTAACACATAATGTATATATATGCTTTTTCATATTACAAAAGATTTTGCCCATTACAAAATAGTTATATATTTCTCTCAGTGGCAGTGTAAAGAAACTGGCATTTTCCAACCTCTCATTTCTTTCCAAAATTTGATATCTGATATATGTTATCTATAGTGAGGATGGAGTCTCAGATCAATAAAGATGGACGAATACATGTTTTGTTCCCAAATGACTGGTTTCCTAATCATACCCCCTTAGACTTATTAAACTCATTCCAGGTTGGCTTGACTTAATGTCAGTCATTTCTCTGCTTGATGATATACAAACCTTGTGGCTGTGATCTATTTTAGATATGCAATTTAATATAATGGTTAAATAATTTATACATAGTTCTTTAATTATGCCCATAACCCTTATTTCTGAAACACTAATATAGAGGAAACTCATCATTATGGAGGGGGAAAAAAGACTTAATTTAAAGTCAGAAGAAGATTGATCTAGAACAGTGGCCATAAATGTGATAGACAAAATGTCAAATGAAATTAGATATAAACAGAAATCAAGATTAATTGAATCCATTTATCTTATGGCATTTTGAGTATATACAGTCACAAGATATGCTAAATTTAATAATATATTTTAATTCAATAACTCAATTAAATTAAATTAATCAATATTCATGGGGGGAAAATGGTAACATAGAAAATTTCCCTAAACTCCCCCTAAAACAACTGTGTAACCAGAATAAGACAAATGTAGATGAAAATCTCCATCAACATTGATATTGTATTAGTCAGATTTTGCTGCAGTAACAAATCCCCAAATTCAGTGGCTTACAACAACAAATACTTAAGTTCTCATTCACATTAAATACTGGTGGCAGTTTCGTGTAGCTCTGCTCCACATCATTTTTATTCTGTAATCTAGACCCATACCTGGAGATAACAGAGGAAAGAATCAAGAGAAAAAATCTGGCATTTGTAGAAGTGAGAAAAAAATTGTGTATGGCTCCTAAAAAATCTGCTCAAAAATGGTCCTGAGAAACTTACTAGGCTAATATTCCCTTTATTTTCATTTCATTGACTAATTCAAATGATAAACTCAATAAGAAAATAGAATAGCTCAAATAAACTATTGGGACTACATCAAAATAAAATGCTTCTGCACAGTGAAGAAAGCAATGAAACTAAAAGACAACTTACCACATGGGAGAATATATTTGCAAATGACATATCCAATAAAGGGCTAGTATCCAAAATATATAAGACTCAACACCCCAAAAAACAAATAATCCAATTAAAACTGGGCAGGAGACATGAATAGACATTTCTCCAAAGAAGACATACAAATGACCAACAGACAAATGAAAAGATGCTCATCATCACTTATTATCAGGGAAATGCAAATCAAAACTACAATAAGCTATCACCTCACACCTGTCAGAATGGTTAAAATAAAAAACATAAGAAAAAATAAGTGTTGGCAAGGATATGGAGAAAAAGGAACCCTTGAACACTGCTGAGAAGGCAAACCGGTTCAGCCACTCTGGAAAGCAGTATGGAGGTTCCTGGAAAAGTTAAAATAGAACCACCCTACAATCCAGTAATCACACCACCGGGTATTTATCAACCTCCCCAAATACTGAAACACAAATTCAAAGGGATACAGGTACCCTAATGTTTATAGCAGTATTACTTATAAAAGCCAAATTATGGAAGCAGCCCAAGTGTCCATGGATAGATGAATGGATAAAGATGAAATATATGAAATATATATATATATATATATATATATATTCTACTATATCCACTATATACATAGTGGAATATTACTCAGCCTTGAAAAAGAATAAAATCTTGACATTTGCAATGACATGGATGGAGCTAGAGACTATTAAGCTAATTGAAATAAGTCAGAGAAAGACAAATACCATATGAATTCACTCATATGTGGAATTTAATAATCAAAACAAGTGAGTAAAGGGAAAACAAAAGAGAAAGAGAGGCAAACCAAGAAATAGACACTTAACTATAGAGAACAAACTGATTGTTACCAGAGGGGAGGTGGGTGGGGGGATGGGTGATAGAGGTAATGGGGATTAAGGAAGGCACTTGTGATGAACACAAGTATGATGTATGGAATTGTTGAATCACTATATTGTACGCCTGAAATTAATATAACACAGTATGTTAACTATACTGAATTAAAATAAAAACTTATTTACAAAGTTTTTAAAAAAGAAAATAGAATACTCCAACAATCATGGCCCTGGAGAATATGGGCATGTTTTAAAAAACATATATTGAATGAAAACTTACACACATACACACACCTCTTCAAAAGTCAAAGGTTTTTTGTTTTTTCTAAATGTGGTAGAAATATATCCAAATTGAAAGGGGTTAGAATTCTTTCCACTGGGTTATTTCAACCGAAAAAAAAAAAATCCTGAGATGCTAAGACCCAACTAATATCAATGAAAGGATTAGTAAGTATTATAAAAAAATCAAATGAGGTAAATTAAAAATGCCACAGGCAAGTACACAAGAAAAAGGGGTTTTAGGAGGTATTGAAATCATTTCTCTTGAAACATAAATGGTTGCTTGACTAAGCTGCATTGTGTTTTCCTGACTAGAATTCTTAACATAGGGGTGAAATACACTGACCTTTGTGAGAAACATTTTCTAATCTCAGGGGATCAAAATCAAGAAATGAGGGAAGAACATGAGAGAGACCAAAATTCGTCTGTGTTTAGAGTCATTTTCACCTCTGCCAACCAAGGATAGTGCAGAGCAATTATTCTATCTTTGCCCAGCAGAAAACCTGCTGACCAATGGGCTTCCCAGTAAACAAAAGAAAACCACAGAAAAAGTTCCCTTGTGGAACAACTCATGAACCATGTCATTCTCCATCTTCTGAATTAATACATTTAATAATATAAACCCAAGTCATTCAGGCCTTCATATTAAATTCAAAATGGAGAACTCTAACAGTGCCAAAGAGAATAGAAAGAGGGATCCAAAAAAAAACCAAAGAGTATTTTGGGACAAATGATAGGTTTTGTTAGGTCTGAGCAATAGATATTTGAATAAGCAAAACAAAAGTATGGTTCTCATGATGAAATTGTACAATGTAAGGGAAGAAAAACAAACTTAGCATGCAAGAGACAGATGAAAAGGACCCTTGGAGACTAACTTCATAAACCAGAGTAAAATTTTACACAGACATCGCTTTACATGGACATCAAAGAAGCATGGCCTTGATGATTAATGAGACAAGACAGCAAATTGAGATGAATTTGAAGTCAACCGGATTTTAGAAAAGGAAAATATTTCCAGTGAAGAATTTACAACTACCTGAAAAATAGTAAGAGGTAGAACCGACGTGGCAGAAAATTGAGTTAGAGATATGGAGAAAGATGGCTTGAAAGAAGAGAGATTCTGAAACCCAGTAGATGGGCAAGGTTATGATGACGAGGTCATTGCTTGAGCAGGTGCAAACCTAGTTAAATACTTAGGACACGAGCATAGACTCTTCGAACTGGCGAATTATGTACTAAAAAGAACCTACTGACTAGGACCAGATATGTATCTGGAAAAAACTTTCCAGGTACCTTTCAAGATAAGATAATATCTAGAAATATGTAATTCTATTAAGAAGAAAAACCAATGAATTTAATCAAATACACAAAGATTCTGCAATATGCCTCTAATATAAGCTTGTCCTTTCTATGATTTTCAAAGATATCAAGATCCTTTGTCTATATTTAAAAAGGCCATGTGCTACCTTTGCCCTCTGAATAACTGTCCATAGCTTATTGTGATTCAGAAGACACTCTATACTCTGAATTTCAAGGAAATTTGGAAACCAGCACTTATGTAATGTAAGAAAGTGGTATGCAATTGTGAGATTTTTTTCTTAAAAGGATGTATAATAGTAAAATAAATGCCTGTTATTAAAGATCATTTAACTTTCTTTTTCCCATGTGCATTGAATGCAGTAACATATTTTACTTTTTTATTTTTTTCAGACCTATAAAATTCATTAGGCATTAATTGCAACACTATTAGTGAGAAAAGAATGTCAGCATTTACAGATTCCTGAGGAAAAAATCTTGAGCCATGAATCCTAGGTCCAGCCAGTCTAAATTCTACCCTGAGTTCCAGGCTTATTCCTCTAATTGTGTATTTGACATTCCTACTTCAATGTCCAGTAGGCATTGCAAACTAAATATGTCAGTACTGAACAAATCATCTTTTCTTCTGTACCTGCCCACCCACAGTTGATAAAAACCCCATTTCTGTTTCTTATACCCAATCTTTGGGGTTTATTTCTGACTATACCCAATGAACCAGAATCTCCTATCCTCTCTATCTTCAAGATAGATTCAGGGTCTTACCACCTTTTTTTTTTTTTTTTTACCACCTCTTCTATTATCAGTATGATCAAATAAACATTATTTCTTTTGAGATGACTGTAGGATCCTCTTAATTGTTCTCTTGCTAATTATGTTACACTCATTCTATCTGTTCTCGATTTGGTAGCAAGAGAGATCCCATAAAATATGTTAGGCCACGTCATTCTTCTGTCCAAAGCTACCCAATCACTTCTCATTCAAAGTAGAAGTCAAGGAACTTATAATGGGCTACATAACTTCACATGATGTGGCCTCAGTTCTTATTGCCTCTCCTCCAACATTACCTGTTACTCTTCCCCATGCTCCTATGCTCAAGCCCACTGGTTTCCTTGGTATCACTCAGCATGCCTGGCACTCTTCATGTAGAGCAGGACCTTCATGCTTGCTCTTCTCTCTTCTGGAACACTCCACTCGCCAATATTGGTGACTGTCTCCCTCAACCCTGGCTTGCTCAAAGGTCATTTTCTTAGCAGCAATGTCTACAGCCACCATATTTAAGGTAACCTCACTCCAACCTTCCCTGAGCTCCCTTGCTGCTTTATTTTTCTACATTGTACTTATAGGCATCTGCCCTACTTAAATCTTAAACTATTTATTTAATTTCCATCATGAACAATTAAGTATAAATGTCAGGAGAACAGCTAATTTTACCCATTTTATCTTCTCTTATACTCTCAAATCCTAAAACAGTGCCTTGAACAGTGGCACTAAAAGAAGTTGCATTGAATGAATAAATGACCCCTTCAGGGCAAACAAAGCCAAGTTTGAGATCTGTAGGACCTCAGGAATAAACTTCCTGTTCTTATCTAAAAAACAAACAAACAAAACACTCAATTTACACTTGTTTTTCTTTTCCAATTTAGTCCACACAGGCCAAAGTGATCAAGATAAAGGAAGATGAATATAAGAGGAAAGTACAGCAGGAAATTAATTATGCTATGACTAAAGACTTGATAAAATTTATTTAAGAATGTGTAGTATAAATACCAAGAATGAGCTAAAGAACATAGAGACGTATTGTAACAAGTATTAATAAAAGCTGAATATAATATTTTAAATTGCTTAAACAAAATACATAAAATTAAAAGGTGGCAAAGTTAGGGAGGAAGTAAATGTTTCACAAGTATTTCATCTTAGATAAAGGTGGAAGTTGAGTAAGTAGAATATAAACATAGTACATAAAGTATAAACATAGACATATAGTTATATTATATTATTTTGATCATTTGACCCCCAAAGTCAACCACCACTAAATGTTGCAAGCATTGTAGGATTTCAAATTAAGGGGTAGGATTGATGTGTTCATGTGATTGTGGGATGTTTAGAGAGGTGGTTGGTATGTGAAAAGGAGGAATTGAAGAAAGAGAAGAAATTGATCATAAAAAACAAAGTAAGAAAATAAAAAAAGTAAGAGACAGTTTCAAAAGTATAATAAATATCTACTATAAAATAAGACGAGACAAAATAAAGTATTTCAGTTATATTGAATATGAAAGGACTGACTTTTTCCATTGAACATAATCATACTGGCTTAAAAATATTTTAAACAAGTGTAGTTATTAAGAATGATAAATGAAAGATAAAAATAAAGGATAAACAAAGCCACAAAACTCAATATTAAAGATTTTATTTATTTATTTTAGAGAGAAAGAGAGAGAGTGTGTATGAGCGGGGGCAGGGGAAGAGGGAGAGGGAGAGAGAGAGATAATCTCAAGCAGACTTCCTGTTTATCATGGAGCTTAATGTGGGGCCCAATCCCATGACCCTGAGATCAGGACCTGAGCCCAAATCAAGAGTCAGACACTTAACTGACTGAGCCACCCGGGTGCCTTGTAAACTGAATATTAATATCAAAAATGTGACCATTTTGGAATTAAGAAATATTTTTCTTAAAAACAATTCAAGGGCAAAAATTACTTGGAAAGTAACAAAATTAGAATATTTCACAAAAAATCTTTAGGATAAAGCCTAAATATTTTCAGAAGAAAATTCCTCATCAGAAATGTTTTTATTAGTAACATAAAAACAAAAAAACAAAAATAATTCAAAATAAATCATAAGGAAATTTTAAAAAATATAAGAAATTAAGTTAGTAAGATTGGAAGAAAAATATTTCAAAGAATAGTTTATTTTTTTACTGTTTCTTTGGAATGACCAATTAATAGATAAACTCTTGACAAGACTACTTAAACTATGGGAGGGGAGCGCCTGGGTGGCTCAGTTGGTTAAGCATCTGCCTTTGGCTCAGGTCATGATCTCAGGGTCCTGGTATCAAGCCCCATGTCCAGCTCCCTGCTCAGTGGGGAGCTTGTTTCTCCCTCTCTCTCTGCCCCTCCCCCTGCTTGTGGCTCTCTCTCTCTGTGTCAAATAAATAAAAAAAATAAAATCTTAAAAAAAATAAACTATGGGAGGAATTAAAAAGGAGAATCAACCATACATTTAGGAGAGATTATAATAATTATGAGACTCGAGAGTCCTGGCAAAATGAGGAACAGACTCCAGCTTTGAGTGCTGCCCCTGCCTGCCTGACCCCAGCTAAGTACAGGGGAGGGAAGGATAAAGATCTGGAGTAGTGTAAGTACTGTGTGAAACCTAGTGGTCTGAAGAGAAGATGCAGTCTAGGATAAGGGAGAAGTACAGAAGAAGACTTCATTTTGATGCCTTTTGTTTGCACATTGTGCCAGAAGGAACATTACCTGCCCAGGTACTCCTAAGAGGTAGAAAAACCACAGGACCTGCTCAGCCTGAGGAAGGAAGATTCTCTGCTGCTGTGAGAGGCCCTGAATATATCCTCCTTCTTTCTTCCCTGTCCATAAACCTCAGATTAGGGGACTGTCCCTTTGCGAAGGCTAGTGTTAGTGAGGCAGTAAAGAGGAGGCCAGTGTTCTGTTGGGGGAAAAATAAATTCCATGTGCCCAGTCTGTATTAATGAGCTGGATATGCCCCCTCCCTTAAGTTGCTTAGTGCATATTGCCAGCCAATATAGCTGATAGTCTGAGTGAATATGACTTCACATGGAAAGACATCTATCCATTTATAAATAAAGGTAAGAAACTAAGCAACTGTTATAAAACCCAATAGAATTAATGCCACTGATATACAATTTAATTAAACATAATCCATGTACTAACATACACATGTAAGAACATTGGCAATATGAAGCAGGAACGTGAAGAAATAATGAGGCACCAAGAAGAAAAATTGAGATGATTATATATATTTTTAAAAATTTTAATTATATATAAATACATAAAATATAATAAAACATATAAAAGTTATAAATAATGTAATATGTAACTATTTTCAGTTATAATAAAGAGGCCACTATGTGGAATTAAATAGTAGAATAGATAGAGCTAGAGAATCAATTACTGAACACGAAGCCCAGATCGAATAATTCTTCAAGAAAACAGGGGGTGGGAGGGTTGGGGTGGCTGGGTGATAGACATTGGGGAGGGTATGTGCTATGGTGAGCACTGTGAATTGTGTAAGACTGTTGAATCACAGACCTCTACCTCTGAAACAAATAATATATTATATGTTAAAAAAAAAAGAAGAAGAAAAAGAAGAAGATAGCAGGAAGGGAAGAAGGAAGGGGGGAAATTAGAGGGGGAGATGAACCATGAGAGACTATGGATTCTGAGAAACAAACTGAGGGTTCTAGAGGGGAGGAGGGTGGGGGGATGGGTTAGCCTGGTGATGGTTATTAAAGAGGACACGCACTACATGGAGCACTGGGTGTTAAACACAAACAATAAATCATGGAACACTACATCAAAAACTAATGATGTATGGTGATTAACATAACATAATAAAAAAAAGACAAAAAATAAAAAAGAAAGCATCAGGAAAGGACATATAGACATTCTTTTTCAACCTAAGAAATAAGATATACGAGAAGAAATGGAAACATCTGTAAAACAGGAGTGAAAATAAATGAATATAGATGAATGGAAATAAAAGAGAGGAAGAAACATTTGAAGGAATATTTTTTAATTATAAAATGCCTAATACAATGATAAGAAAGAGATATATCCAGTAAAATTTAAGAAGGTTAAACACAAAAGGACAATCCTAAAGCCTCCAGAGAGAAAGAAACAGATATCTGTGAAGATTCAATATCCGGATGTTATCAGACATCTCATCAACAACTTTGGATGTCAGGGGAAAGACAGTGATACTTCTTCAAAGTTAAAATAACTTTGAACCTGGAATTGCATATTCTGTTACAAAGTATTCTTTAAATAAGGGAAAACAATAAAGATATTTTCAGGAATATTGCACCTTATTGTTTATAATATAAAATCTCACTTTGAAAATGCTTTGGTGAAGCTTTTCCAGCAAAATGAAAATAAAACCAAAAGAATGTTGTGAAAAAGCAAGAATGAATAAATGAATTAGTAAAGTGTGTAAAGGAGCAAGAATTTAAAAATGTATACCATATAAAATGTAGCATTACGAGTTCCATAGATAACACCAGCATAATAGAGGGGGATATAGAGTGTGGAAGGAAAAGTCAATACAGATTGAGAACATTCTGAACTGCTTGGCATGACTATGGAAGAAAGAAACTTTATTAAAGATAACAAAATTACCAGGGAAAAGACAAATAGAACAACCACTGAAGAAAAAAATAAAATATATAGTTTTCAAATTATCAGGGGCGCCTGGGTGGCTCAGTCATTTGAGCATCTGTCTTCGGCTCAGGTCATGATCCCAGGGTCCTGGGATTGAGTCCCACATCAGGCTCCCTGGTCATGGGGAGCCTGCTTCTCCCTCTTCCTCTGCTGGCTGCTCCCCCTGCTTGTGCTCTCTCTCTCTGAAATAAGTAAATAAAATATCTTATTTTATAAATAAATGTTTTAATAAATATGTTATTTTATAAATAAATGTTTTAATAAATATTTTTATAAATAAATATGTTAATAAATATCTTATTTTATAAATCAATATTTTAATAAATACATATCTTATTTTATAAATAAATATTTTTTAAATTTATTTCAGAGAGAGAGAGCACAGGGAGGGGCAGAGGGAGAGAGAGAGAGGAAGAGAATCTCAAGCAGACTCCCCGCAGGGTGTGGAGCCCATCTTGGGGCTTGATCCCATGACCCTGAGATTATGAACGAAGCTGAAATTAAGAGTCGGACACCTAACTGACTGAGCCATCAAGGTACCCCAAGAAATATAGTTTTAAATATTAAATTCATTTATCAGAAAACAAGAAATTCTGAAAATAAAGGAGCTAATTTAGGGGGAGACTGCCACTTTTCTAACAAAAATTATTCTTACCTTTGTCCATAGCAACAGAGGGGTAGTTTGAATATTAGTCTCCATGGGGACTGTAATTCCTGGTTGCTCTGGCATAATATGAGTGGGAATGACCTGGACATTCTTTTGAACCCAAAGCTACCAACATTGTTTTTGCTGTGGGTCACTGAAATCTTCCAGATTGATAAATCAATGGTCAGTTTTGCGTCCTCATTTTTCTTAGCATATCAGTAGAATTTGTCAGTTAATGATTTTTTCCTCTTGGAAACACAGTCTGTTTGCCATCATTGCATTCCATCTATTGCTCTTACTTCACTGGTTAGCTCTGGGAGCTTTAGATTCTCAAATTTGGGGAACTTATGAAGAATCTTATGAAGTGCACCTAAGAACTGTTCATCTGGAACATGTTGTCCAGGATAGCCTCACTGGGATACAGCATGTGTGAATACAGAGGTGGTCTTCTGAAGTATTTCAAGCTATGAAGATAGAGAATTCTCTGCAGCATGAATTGTGAAGTTCATGGGACAAGCTTTAGGCAAAATTTTGCCAGGCTGAACAAACACAAAAATGGTTGAAATAAGCATAAACTGGACACTGCAGAGTGGTTGGAATAAGAAGTGAGTAAAGCTAATGGAAAATGCAGACAAAATCTGTCTAATAAACTTTTATTTTTGAGGGGGGGTGCAAAGGGAGAGGAGGAGGAGATACTCTTAAGCAGGCTCTTCACCCAGTGCGGAGCCCAACATGGGGCTCCATCTCACAATCTTGAGATGATGACCTGAGCCGAAATCAAGAGTTGGACACTTAACTGACTGAGCCACCCAGGTGCCCCTGACCAATAGATGTTCTAAAGAATAAGACCAAAATTCACTTTGATCTTCTAAAATCTGTTTCACCATAGCTGTCCCCTTCTCAGTAATGGCAACTCAATCCCTCCAGCTGATTAGGCAAATAATCTAGCCAATATCTTTGGAACATTCTAAAACCATATATTCATCAGGAAATCCTGTTGGCTTTACCTTCAAAGTATACCCAGACTCTTGACAATTTTTACTGCCCTTTTCAGGCTGAACCACGTTCACCTTCTGCCAAAAAACTCCATTGTCTCTTCAGTGATTGCTCCCACTCCCCTCTCAACTCTATTCCCGATGAAGCATCCAAAGTGATCCTTTTAAAAATATAAGACAGAGCAGGTCACTACAGACTAAAAACTCTACAATGACTTCCCATCTCAGTAAAGCCAGCATCTTTGCAGTGGCATAAATGATACACATATACTAGCTGGCCCCTTCCTCCTGCATCTTATCTGTCAGTCATCTTCTGCTTCCTCCCTCTATACCTGACATCGTGCCCTCTTATTTTGCCTTAAAATACCAAGCATTTCTGTGTTTTAGGACATTATAAGTGGATGTTCTATCTCTAATGTTCTTTGCCTAGATGTCTACATCTTTCAGATTTTTGCCCAAGATTTATGTTTTAGTGAAGGCTATCCCCAGCACTCTATTCAAAATGCAACCTAGATTTCATCATTCAGCTCATTTTGCATAGCACTTATGCCTTTCTCCCTTACTCTCTATGGTAATAAATTACTATATCTACCATTTACTGTAGGTCCTCCTTTATAAGAACATAAGCTCCATTAGGAGTAGGAGTCTGTCTATTTTGTTCACTGTTGTATTCCAAATGCCTTAATATTTTCATATAAATGTATTATCTGAAACACTGACTGGCACAAAATAGGTGCTCAGTAAATATCAGTTGAATGAATAAACAAATGGTAAAATGTGCTGCATTCAAAAAATAATGTTGGGAGAATTGGTTAATAATGTGGGGAAAATAACAGGAAATAGTACTCTGACTTCATACCATTCCACATGTTAATTGCTATTGTATTAAAGAATAAAACAAAACGGGGGGGGGCGGAGCAAGATGGTGGAGGAGTAGGAGACCTGGATTTCATCTGGTCTCAGGAATTCAAGTGGATAGGGAACAAACCATTCTCAACACCTACGAATTCAACAGGAGATCAAAGAAAAGATTAGGAACAACTCTGAACAGAAAAGCGACCACTTTCTGGAAGGTAGGATGTGTGGAGAAGTGAATCCAAGGTGATACTCGGGAGGATAGATGGCGGGGGAGGGGGCCTCCGTCAGCCACTTCTGGCAAGTGATAGAGCAACAGAGCACAAAACTGGAACTTTTAGAAGTTGGCTCCACTGAGGGACATCGCTACAATGGCTAAGCACCAGGGTGGAACCCTCGTGGGACAGTGTGGTCTCAGGACCCTAGGCGTCACAGAAAGACCAGGGGTGCCTGCGTGCGGCAGAGCTCCTGGGTATCAGAACAGGGAAGCTGAGTGTAGAGACAGAGCCAAGGCGCGGGCTCTCAGCTCAGGGTTGCCATAAACCATGATCCACGGCACAGTCGGGCAACTACTTCTTCAGCAGGGACCCAACAAGTGGCAGATCTGGGGAAACTCCCCTTCCTCCCATGGAAGAAGTGGCATGGGAGCACACCACAGGGATCTGTTGGGTTTGGAGACTCTACACGGGCTCGGGTGCCAGAGATAGAAACGCTCGGACACAGGCCGGGTGAGCACGGAGTACAGAGAGAGACTGGAGAAACAGGAGTGATTGACTGCTTTTCTCTGGCAGTGCACTGAGGAGAGGAACCCAAGTTCTCGGTTCCTCCGGGGTGGACATTTGGAGGCCACCATTTTCACTCTCATCCTCCAAAGCTGTACCGAAAGCGTGCAGGGAACAAAAGTTCCCAAGAACAAACCCGAACAGATTACTTAGCCCGGACCGACAAGGGCGAGGCAATTCCACCTCAGGCAAAGACATTCGGGAACCACGGCAACAGGCCCCTCCCCCAGAAGATCAGCAAGAACAGCCAGCCAAGAACAAGTTCACCGATCAAAGAGAACGGCAGAACTCCAGTCCTAGGAGAATACTGCACATAGAATTCATGGCTTTTTTACCATGATACTTTAGTCTTTCAAAGTTAATTTTCTTTAACTTTTCTTTTGAATTTTTCTTTTTCCCTTTTTCAACCGACATCTTATCAATCCCTTTTTAAAAAAAAATATTTTTATTTTTCATTTTTAGAGTCATATTTTATCCCTTCATAGTAGTTACCCTTATTTTTGGCATACATATATAAATTGTTTTCTCTTTAAAATTTTGAGACACAGTTTCTTCTAACAGATAAAAATACACCCTAAATCTCTAGTGTATGGCTTTGTCCTAGTCTCCACCTGATCACATTCTCTCCCCCCCTTTTCTTTCTTTCTTTCTTTCTTTCTTTTTTTCTTAAATCCTCTTCTTTCTTTTTTCAAACAACATCTTATCTTATCAATTCCTTTTATAAAAGTTTTTATAATTTTCATCTTTACACTCATATTCCATCACTTCATTGTATCAACCCTTAATTTGTACATATACACAATATGGACATTAGTACAATATTGGAAAAAGAGTTCAGAATCATGATTTTAAAGATACTAGCTGGGCTTGAAAAAAGCATGGAAGTTATTACAGAAAACCTTTCTGGAGAAATAAAAGAGCTAAAATCTAACCAAGTCGAAATCAAAAAGGCTATTAATGAGGTGCAATCAAAAATGGGGGCGCTAACTGCTAAGATAAATGAGGCAGAAGAGAGAATCAGTGATATACAAGACCAAATGATGGAAAATAAAGAAGCTGAGAAAAAGAGAGATAAACAACTACTGGATCACGAGGGCAGAATTCAAGAGAGAAGCGAAACCATAAGATGAAAAACATTAGAATAATTGGGATCCCAGAAGAAGAAGAAAGAGAGAGGGGCAGAACGTATATTGGAGCAAATTACAGCAGAGAACTTCCCTAATGTGGGGAAGGAAACAGGCATCAAAATCAGGCAGGCACAGAGAACCCCTCTCAAAATCAATAAACATAGGTCAACACCCCGACATCTAATAGTAAAACTTACGAGTCTCAGAGACAAAGAGAAAATCCCAAAAGCAGCTCGGGAGAACAGAAATGTAACCTATAATGGTAGAATATTAGAATGGCAAACGACTTATCCACAGAGACTTGGCAGGCCAGAAAGGACTGGCATGATATATTCAGAGCACTAAACGAGAAAAATATGCAACCAAGAATACTATATCCAGCTAGGCAGCAATTGGAAAATAGAAGGAGAGACAAAAAGCTTCCAGGACAAAAAAAAACTAAAGGAATTTGCAAACATGAAACCAGCCATACAAGAAATATTGAAAGGAGTCCTCTAAGCAAAGAGAGAGCCTAAAAGCAGCAAATATCAGAAAGGAACACAGACAATATACAGTAACAGTCACCTTACAGGCAATACAATGGCACTAAATTCATATCTTTCAAGAGTTACCTGGAATGTAATGGGCTAAATGCCCCAATCAAAAGACATAGGCTATCAGATTGGATTAAAAGACAAGGCCCATCAATATGCTGTCTGCAAGAGACTCATTTTAGACCCAAAGACAGCCCAGATTGAAAGTGAGGGGGTGGAAAACCATTTACCATGCTAATGGACACCAAAAGAAAGCTGGGGTGGCAATTCTTATATCAGACAAATTAGATTTTAAAGCAAAGATGGTAATAAGAGATGAGGAAGGACACTACATCCTACTTAAAGGGTCTATGCAACAAGAAGATCTAACAATTGTAAATATCTATGCCCCTAACATGGGAGCAGCCAATTATATAAGGCAATTAATAACAAAGGCAAAGAAACACATTGACAACAATAAAATAATAGTGGGGGACTTTAACACCTCCCTGACTGAAATGGGCAGATGATCTAAGCAAAAGATCAACAAGGAAATAAAGACTTTAAATGACACACTCGACCAAATGGACTTCACAGACATATACAGAACATTCCATCCCAAAGCAAAGGAACACACATTCTTCTCTAGTGCCCATGGAACATTCTCCAGAATAGATCACATCCTAGGTCAGAAATCAGGTCTCAACCGGTTGAGATCCCAAAAGATTGGGATTATTCCCTGCATAATTTCAGACCACAATGTGCTTTGAAACTAGAACCCAATCACAAGACAAACGTCAGAAAGAACTCAAATACATGGAGGCTAAAGAGCATCGTACTAAAGAATGAATGGGTCAACCAGGAAATTAAAGAAGAATTTAAAAAATTCATGGAAACAAATGAAAATGAAAACACAACTCTTCAAAATCTTTGGGATGCAGCAACGGCAGTACTAAGAGGAAAGTATAGAGCAATGCAAGCCTTTCCCAAGAAACAAGAAAGCTCTCAAATACACAACCTAACCCTACATCTAAAGGAGCTACAGAAAAAACAGCGAATAAAGCCTACAGCCAGCAGAGGAGAAATAATAAAGATCAGAGCAGAAATCAAGGAAATCGAAACCAAAGGAACATTAGAACAGATCAATGAAACTAGGAGCTGGTTCTTTGAAAGAATTAACAAGATTGATAAACCCCTGGCCAGACTTATCAAAAAGAAAAGAGAAATGACCCGAATCACAAAATCAAGAATGAAAAAGGAGAGCTCACAACCAACACCAAAGAAATACAAACAATTATAAGAACATATTATGAACAACTCTATGCCAGCAAATTAGATAACCTGGAAGAAATGGCTGCATTTCTAGAGATGTATCAACTACCAAAACTGAACCAGGAAGAAATAGAAAACCTGAACAGACCTATAAACACTAAGGAAATTGAAGCAGTCATCAAAAATCTCCCAACAAAGAAAAACTCAGGGCCAGATTGCTTCCCAGGGGAATTCTACCAAACATTTCCAGAAGAATTAATACCTATTCTTCTGAAACTGTTCCAAAAAAAAACAAATGGAAGGAAAACTTCCAAACTCGTTTTATGAAGCCACCATTACCTGGGTCCCCAAACCAGACAAAGACCCCATCAAAAAGGAGAATTACAGACCAATATCCTTGATGAACACGGATATAAAATTTCCCACCAAAATACTAGTCAATAGGATCCAACAGTACATTAAAAGGATTATTTACCACGACCAAGTGGGATTTATCCCTGGGCTGCAAGGTTGGTTCAACATCCACAAATCAATCAATGTGATACAATACATTAACAAAAGAAAGAACAAGAATCATATGATCCTCTCAATAGATGCAGAAAAAGCGTTTGACAAAGTACAGCATCCTTTCTTGATCAAAACTCTTCAGAGTATAGGGATAGAGGGTACATACCTCAATAACTTAAAAGCCATCACAATGGGGAAAAACTGAGAGCTTTCCTCCTAAGGTGAGGAACACGGCAGGTATGTCCACTATCGCCACTGCTACTCAACATAGAATTAGATGTCCTAGCCACAGCAATCAGAAAAAAAAAAAAAGAAAGAAATAAAAGGCATCCAAATCAGCAAAGAAGAAGTCAAACTCTCACTGTTTGCAGATGATATGATCCTTTATGTGGAAAACCCAAAAGACTCCATCCCAAAACTACTAGAACTCATACAGGAATTCAGTAAAGTGGCAGGATATAAAATCAATGCACAGAAATCAGTGCATTCCTATACACCAACAACAAGACAGAAGAAAAAATGAAGGAGTCAATCCCATTTACAATTGCCCCCCAAAACCATAAGATATCTAGGAATAAATCTAACAAAAGAGGCAAAGGATCTGTACTCAGAAAACTATAAAATACTCATGAAAGAAATTGAGGAAGACACAAAGAAATGGAAAAACGTTCCATGCTCATGGATTGGATTAACAAATACTGTGAAGATGTCAATGCTACCTAGAGCAATCTATACATTCAATGCAATCCCCATCAAAATATCATCCAAAGAAATGGAACAAACAATCCTAAAATTTGTATGGAACTAGAAAAGACCCCGAATAGCCAGAGGAATGTTGAAAAAGAAAAGCAAAGCTGATGGCATCACAATTCCGGACTTCCAGCTCTATTACAAAGCTGTCGTCATCAAGACAGTATGGTACTGGCACAAAAACAGACACATAGATCAATGGAACAGAGTAGAGAGCCCAGAAATGGATCCTCAACTCTACAGTCAACTAATCCTTGAGAAAGCAGGAAAGAATGTCCAATGGAAAAAAGACAGTCTCTTCAACAAATGGTGTTGGGAAAATTGGACAGCCACATGCAGAAGTATGAAACTGGATCATTTCCTTACACCACACACAAAAACAGACTCCAAATGGTTGAAAGACCTAAATGTGAGACAGGAGTCCATCGAAATCCTAAAGGAGAATACAGGCAGCAACCTCTTCGACCTCAGCCGCAGCAACTTCTTCCTAGAAACATCGCCAAAAGCAAGGGAAGCAAGGGCAAAAATGAACTATTGGGATTTCCTCAAGATAAAAAGCTTTTGCACAGCAAAAGAAACAGTCAACAAAACCAAAGGACAACTGACAGAATGGGAGAAGATATCTGCAAATGACATATCAGATAAAGGGCTAGTATCCAAAATCTATAAAGAACTTATCAAGCTCAACACCCAAAGAACAAATGATCCAATCAAGAAATGGGCAGAAGACATGAACAGACATTTTTCCAAAGAAGACATCCAAATGGCCCACAGACACGGGAAAAATTGTTCAACATCGCTCGGCATCAGGGAAATGCAAATCAAAACCTCAATGAGATACCACCTCACAGCAGTCAGAATGGCTAAAATTAACAAGTCAGGAAATGACAGATGTTGGTGGGGATGCGGAGAAAGGGGAACCCTCCTACAATGTTGGTGGGAATTCAAGCTGGTGCAACCACTGTGGAAAACAGTATAGAGGTTCCTCAAAAAGTTGAAAATAGACTTACCGTACGATCCAGCAATTGCACTACTTGGTATATACCCCAAAGATATAAATGTAGGGATCCGAAGGGGTACGTGCACCCCGATTTTTATAGCAGCAACGTCCACAATAATGCAATATATGTTAAGAAAAAGAAAAAAAAAGAAGATAGCAGGAGGGGAAGAATGAAGGTAGGAATCGGGGGGGGGCGAATCATGAGAGATGATGGACTCTGAAAAAAAAACTGAGGATTTTAGAGGGGAGGGGGGGTGGGTGATGGTTTAGCCTGGTGATGGGTATTAAAGAGGGCACGTTCTGCATGGAGCACTGGGTATTATACACAAACAATGAATAATGGAACACTACATCAAAAACCAATGATGTAATGTATGGTGATTAACGTAACAATAACAATTAAAAAAAATAAAACAGAACAAAATTAAAATCCAAACTATAAATAGGAACAAAATATTTGCCATAAATACATCTTAAAGCAGGATTAGTATTCAGAATATGAAAGGAATTTTTATAAATCTACAAGAAAGCGAAAAAATGCAATATAAAATGCAGAAGGAATTTCACAGGAAATGAAATAAGAAGGCCCTTAAATGTATAAGAAAGTGCTCAACCTGACTCTCAATCTTAGAAATGCAAATTAAATCAAACTGACATCAGTTTAGATATTAGTTTAATAAATAAATATATAAAATAAAATGTCAGCCCACAACCAATGCAGAATGAGAGGAACTTTCATACAATGTTAGTAGTGATATCAGTAGCTACATGATACACTTAAAAATATCTGTTACTCCATTATATGAAAATGAAAGTTTCAGAGTTATAAGTAGTGTGTAATCCATTTTTATTCTTAAAAGTATCAAGAAAAGCAAACAAATAATAACAAAAATCTCAGAAATTCAAAATATAAGAAATTTTAATTTTATGGATATTTTTTGAGCAGTTTACATTGATGCCTGTATTAGATTGAGTTTAAACCACAGTATAGAAGTGTTAATATTTTCTTTGTGTATTTTTATTTCACTTGTTATTGTATACATTAATTGATATGCAAGAAAAATAAAAATTAATACTTATAAAATAAAAATTTTCAAAACATTTTATTTTTGTACTTGGGCAGTAAATCAAAACAATGCCTGAATATATGAAACAAACAGATTTAAAAAAAATGCCTTGAAATTTTGTTCATTAGCTAAACAAAATCAGCAATTACACAAATATAAAGTTTGTTACATCTACTAACCTCGTAATCAATATATGTTTTTATAATGAAAGTATAAATAAAAGAGCTAGACCATTTGGAAATCAGGATTGTTTTAAATAACTTGCATCACACAAGACATCAAACTTGCCAGTATAGAATATTTAGATTATAAATTAAAATTGGAACAGCATAAATTGATACCTTTGTGATGTGCCCCAAACTATACTTCAATAAAATCCATATGCTAAAACAAAGACACAAACAAAAACAACAACAAAAAACCCGATATGCTAAAGCCCTTTCAGTGCTAAAGTAGAGTAATTTGAAGCATAGGTTAGCTACCTATTTCATGTTTGACATAGGAAAAATTGATAAATCTAATTAGTTAAACTTTGAAAATCATCAGACAAGCAAATGCTAGTATAAATAAGTAAAAGAAAAGCTAGAAAGAAAAAATACATAAAACAACAATCAAGATAAAAAGTATAGACACATAAATCAATGGCAAAGAATAGAAAGCCCAGAAATAGACCCACATAAATATAGTCAGCCAATCTTTGACAATGAAGGAAACACAATAAAGTAGAACAAAGATAGTCTCTTCAACAAATGGTGCTGAGACAACTGGACATCCACATGCAAAAGTATATAAATAAATCTAGACACAAAACTGATACTCTTCACAAAAATTAACTCAAAATGGATGATACATCTAAATGTAAAATGCAAAACTATAAAAATCCTACAAGATAACAGCAGAGAAAACCTGGATGACCTTGGGCATGGCGATGCCTTTTTAGATACAACACTGACATGTGGCACAATCCATAAAAGAAATCATTGATGAGCTGGACTTCATAAAAATTTAAAACTTCTTCTTTGTGTAAGATCCTATTAGGGGAGTTAAAATACAGACCACAGACCAGGAGAAGATATTTTCAAAAAGACACTTTTGATAAAGGACTATTATTCAAAATATACAAAGAATTCTTAAAGTACAAAAATGAAAAAATGAACGACCCTATTAAAAAGTGGGTCAAAGACCTGAACAGGCACCTCACCAAAGAAGATGTACAGATGGCAAATAAGCATATAAAAAGATACTCCACCTCATATGCCATCAGGGAAATGCAAATTAAGATAATCATGAGATATCACCACACAGCTGTCAAAATCAAATGCTGATAACAACAAATGTTGATAAGGATGTGAAGCCACAAGAGCTCTTATTCTTTGCTAGTGGGAATGCCAAATTTTATAGCCAGTCTGAGAGACAGTTTAGCAATTCCTTACAAGACTAAATATACCCTTATACATTGAATCCAGCAATTGCGGTCCTCAGTACTTATTCAAAGGAGTTGAAAATGCATGTCCACACAAAAACCCTCAAGTGCATATTTATAGTACCTTTATTCATGATCGTCCACAGTTGAAAGCAACCACGATGCTCTATAGTAGGTGAACTGACAAACTGGTACATTAAACAATGGAATAGTGTTCAATGCTAAAAAGAAATGAGCTATCAAGATATAAAAAGACATAGAGGAAACAAATATATATCACTAAGTGAAAGCAGTCAATTTGAAAAAGCTACATATTGTATGATTCCAATTATATGATATTCTGGAAAAGGCAAAACTGGAGACAGTAAAAAGATCAGTGCTTGCCGGGTTGGGATAGGTGAGAGAGATGAATAAACAAAGCACAAAGGATTTTTAGGGTGGTGAAAATATTCTGTATGATACCATAACGATGCATATACATGTTATACGTATAATGTATAACACCAGGGGTGAACCCTGCAGTAAACTATGGGTTTTGAATGATTATGATGTGTCAATGTAGGTAAATCCTTAGATTAAAAAAATAAAAGTACAATTCTGGTGAGCGATGTTGAAAACGAGGGAAACTATCCATGTGTGGGGGGCAGAGGTAGATGGGAAATTTCTGTACTTTCCTCTAAATTTTGTTGTAAAGCTAAAACTCCTATAAAAAAATAAAGACTTCTAAAAAATAACTAAGCTAGAAGTTAATACACAATTAAACAACAGATACAATAAAATAAAATATTCAAAAGGAACTTATCATACTAATTCATGTTAATGAATTTTAGGGTATGTATGAAAAGATTACTATATGAAAAATATAAACTACTTGCATTAAATAAAGGTGGAAATTCTGAAGGATATATAAGCATAAATAAATTGGGAAAAAATAAAAATTAACCCCCAAGAAGTCTTAACAGATGAGTTTTTTATAAACTTTTAATTAAAAAAAAATCATTTAGTCATTAAGAGCTCCCAAGAATAGAAGTTAGATTCACAATATTATTTTGAAACTTGTAAAATTTTTCATAACAAACTTACAAAGATGTGGATAAAAGAAAAAGAAAAATATCACGTTTCATTTGTTAATAGAAATTCAACAATTCTAAATAAACTACAGAAAATAAAACCCATTAATGTATTAAAGTAATACTCTCTGACCAAGTAATATTCATTTTGGAGCAAACAAATGATTTATTACCATGATATCTATTAATAACATTCATGATATCTTTAGGCAAAATTTAGGATTGTTTTGAGATACTGAAAAAGCATAATGACATTCAATATTTAATCCCTTTTAAAAACACACTCTTAGCAAACTAGTGAAATGTCCTATAATGTGATTTTTAAAAATAATTATTTAAGAAAATAATAATAATAATAGTAAAAGGATAAATGATAATACAAAATGGTAGCCAACCCAATTTTACAAGTAAGTTAAACTGAAAAAAATTAATATAAACAAAATGAAGGAAATGTTATTTGAAAGAAATCTAATTCCCCATTGAAATATATAGAAAAACAAATTGATAACATACATAATTCTGGCGTCAGCAAGGAGTCAATGTCAGAGCAAAAATACTCAAATCATTCCATTTCTGAAATATCCTTAGTAACTAAGTATACAAAAATTGATAGAGACAGACTATTTTAAATAGCAATGAAATTATATATATTTTAATCTTCGAAAATATGCAAAACTTAGGTTTATGTTCATATGGCTTTTTTTCTGAGGTCATGCTCTAGAACATACAGCATAGAGCCCTTTTCTGGGGCTGCCAGAAAGCTCTAAATGAAGGTGTAAAATTCCAGCAAAGTAGGAAGCCACAAGAGAACACCTGAAATCTTTACATGAACTGATCTCATACCTATATCTGATCCGTGAACTGTGCATACATGGGGAAGACAGCAGACAGTCTGATGAAAATTAAAAGCCAAAACCTGAAAAATATGCACAGAGACTTCAACTATCATCTACCAAAGAGAAAATAGTATTTATAGTTTTAATCCCACCAAGTTAGAGGAGCAATTCACCAAGCTTCCTACTGAATCCCAAGAAAGGCTATACATAATGATTAAATAATTTTCTATGCCTAAGAATTTTCCCCAAGACAATGGGCAAACCTGAACATAGCCTCACTAACAACACATGAAACCAAGCATCCAGAAGTTCAAGGTTGTCAACCAATAATTTATCTTCTTATTTAAACAAAAAACGGTATCATTCAGAGAACAAAAACAAGAAGCATAAACTCTTTCTCTCTCTCTCTCTTTATATATATGTATATATATAATGTTTATCATACAATTAAAACAATATACATGAGAAGAAACATGAAAATCAAACCATAATTAAGAGAAAAACATCAGCCAATGGAAACAGATCTATAATTCACATAGATGTTCGAATTATCAGTCACTTTGAAGAACCTATTACAAATATGCTGAATAACTTAAAAAAGATGGCATAATGAACAAACAGATGGAAAATAGCAGCATAGTAATGTAAATGATAAAAAAGACCAATTTTGTATTCTGAAATTAAAAAGTAAAATATCTGAAATAAAAGTTCAATATATTGGTGTAACAGCAGATAGATGGCAGAAAAAATAATCAGGGAACCAAAAGGTGGAAAAATAGACGTTATGCAATCTGTATCACAGAGAGAAATAAGATGGAAAAATTAATCAACGGAGCCACAGTTCTCTGTAGAACAATAGAAAGTCATTTAACATACATGTAAACAAAGTTCCAAAAGGAGAGGAGACAGGTACAAAAAAGGGCAGAAAATGTACTTGGAAAAAAAATAATAAAATAAATAGCCAAAAATTTGTCATGAGGCCAACAGTTAATACATCCAAAAATTTCAGCAAACCCTGAGCAGGATAAATTCAAAGAAGACCATTCTGAGACACGTCAGTCAAGATGCTGATAGGTGGAGATCAAAAATAAAAAATGAAAGGCACATTTTATACATGAGAACAAGTATAAGAATGATGGCCAATTCCTTGCCTGAAACAATGGAGGACAAAAGATAATGAAGGGACATTCTTAAAGTTCTGGAGGATAAAAAAATAAATTCTATATCCAGTGAAAATAAAATTAAATAATTTTCACATAAAAGAAATTCTAATAGTTGCCTTCAGATGAAGTAAATTGGCACTAAGTTGAGACTTTGATCAACTAGAACAGAAACCAGACATTTTTGGTTATAACTAACCAAAGAAAAATAAAGGGCTGCAGGTTTCACCAGTGAATTACATCAAATATTTAAGAAAAATCCTAATCTTATATAAACACTTTCAGAGAATAGAAACAGAGGGAACACTCCCAACTCATTTTATGAAATCAGCATACCTTCATACTAAACCCTAATCAAGACATTATAAGAAAGACAATTATAGATCAATATTCTTCATGAATATAGACACAAATTTCCTTAACAAAACATTAGCAAATTGAATCCAGAAATATATAGAAAGAAAAAAAGATTAATACATCATGGCCAATTGAAGTTTATACAAGGAATACAAGTTTGGTTTAACATTTGAAAATCAATTGCATTATCCAGAGTAATAACAAAATAATTTTTAGAAGAAAATAGTTTAAATGTTAATTTTAATTTAAGTAATAATACTGATATTCAGAAAAGAAGTATTTGAAAAAATTCAACACCCAATTATGATTAAAACTATCAGCAACTATGGGGCGCCTGGGTGGCTCAGTCGTTAAGCGTCTATCTTCGGCTCAGGTCATGGTCCCAGGGTCCTGGGATCGAACCCCACATTGGGCTCCCTGCTCAGTGGGAAGCCTGCTTCTCCCTTTCCCACTGCCTCTGCTTGTGTTCTCTCTCTCGCTGTGTCTCTCTCTGTCAAATAAATAAATAAAATCTTAAAAAAAAAACTATCAGCAACTAGGAACAAAAGGGAACTTATGCAATCTGAGAAAAAGTATATATGAAATTATGCTAGCACCATACTTAACTGGAGAAATATTAAGTGCTCTCTTTCCCTCATTACTTTTATTGACACTTTGCTGGAGATCCTCATCAATGAAATAAAGAAAGAAAAACACAGAATGCATTAAGATCTTAAATAAATGATTAAAAACAGTCCCTATTTGAAGACTGCATGATAATTTTCATAGAAAATCTGGACAATTCTATAAAACAACCACTCAAAGTTCTTAGTAAAGTTAACAATGTCACAAGATACAAAGTCAAAATACCAATAATAATTGTATTTTTTATACTAGAAGAGATATATTAGAAAATATAAGAAATGTATTTTTTGGACAACACAAATAAATCTGGAAAGCCTTAAGTACACAACATGCCACATCGGTTCTGTGAAAAATACAAAATATTGCTGAAAGAAATTGAAAAATATAATTTAGATTAGAATACAAATTGAATAAAGGATTCCATTTTTATGTCAAATTTTCAAACTTATCTGTATATTAAACACAATTCAAAATATTATATTGGAAGTTTTTAAAAATATAAGTTGACAGGAACATTCTAGAAGTCATGTGAAAATGGAGAGGACCTAGAAGAGCCAAATCAATCACAAACGAAAGATATTAAAATAATTAAGACAGTAATACTGGTATAAGGATATACAAATAAATAGATAAGATAATATAGGGAAATAAAGAAAATAAATCCACATTTTTGCTTAACAATTTTCACAAAGAAGACTACAGAATTCAATAGAGAAAGGAAAGTATTTTAATAAACTGTGCTATAACACCTATATAAATGTACAGAAAATAATGAACCTCAATCTTCTTTTATCCATATATGTGAATATTAATTTATGATAGAGTATAGACCTAAATATAAAAGCTAAAATATGGGGGCACCTGGGTGGCTCAGTCGTTAAGCGTCGGCTCAGGTCATGATCTCAGGGTCCTGGGATCGAGCCCCACATCGGGCTCCCTGCTCCGTGGGAAGCCTGCTTCTCCCTCTCCCACTCCCCCTGCTTGTGTTCCCTCTCTCACTGTGTCTCTCTCTGTCAAATAAATAAATAAAATCTAAAAAAAAAAGCTAAAAGTATGAAGTTTCTAGAAGAAAATATTTTTCTTCCTCATCAAGGAATGATGAATAAGCAAATGAAAAGATACTCAATATCATTAGTCATCAGAAAAGTTCTAAATAAAACCATAATGCTAAACCACTTCATACCTACAACAAATCTTAGTGAAGAGGTGGAGGACCCAAATTCTCATACACTGCTGGTGTGATTGTAAAATGGGGCAACCTTTCTGTAAAAGTTGTGGCAGTTTATAACAAAATTTGATATACATTTCCTTATAATCTGAATTCAAGAGAAATAAAAACATATGTACATAAAAGATTTGTCCAAGAACATTTATAGAAGTTTTATTCATAATGGCCAAGAACTGGAAATAATCCAAATGTCATCAACTGAAGAATGGATAAACAAATTGTGGTAGATTACTACAATGGAACTCTAATAAGCAATACAATTAATGGAACACAGATATATGCAAGAACATGTAGGATGCTGAAAAAGATTATACTGAGGTAAAATAATCTATAGTGATAAATCAGAAGTTGCCTGTTGAGGGTTGAGACTGACTGGAAGGAGCATGGTGGGTTTTTCTATAGTAGACATTTATAAAAAATAGAATCATATAATATGTAACCTTTTGTAATTGACTTTTTTCACTTAGCATGTTTTCAAAATTTATCCATGGAATATCATGCACAAACACTTTATTGCTTGCAATTGCCAAATAATCTGTTACATGCATATCTCATTTCTAACTTATCCATTTATCAGTTGATAAAAATTTGAATAATTTTCAACTTTTTGGATATCATAAATAATGCTACTATGAAAATTCATGTAAAAGATTTTGTATGGATATATGTTTTCATTTTGGGGGGCAATATATGTGAGTGAAATTACTAGGTCGTGTGATAACTCTATGTTTAAACGTTTGAGAAACTGCCAAAATATTTTCCAAAATGACTGCATCATTTGACAGTCCCACAAGCAGTGTCTCAGAGCTCCATTTTTCCACGTCTTTGTCAATATTCAGTATTATCTATTTAATTATAAACAACATTTATGGTTATCTATTTTTTTTAATTGTAAGTATCCTAGTGAGTATAAAGTTGTATCTCATTTTGGTTTTGATTTGTATTTCCATGATGACAAATGATGTTGTACATCTCTTTTTGCTTATTGGCCATTTCTATATGCTGTATGCAAAAGTATATATTCAGATCATGTAATAATTTTTAAGTTAATCTACTTGTCTCTTTATTATTGAGTTATGGGAGTTATTCCTATATTACATATGAGGCATAAGTCTGATATCAGATATATGATTTCCCATGATGACTCTAGTTAAGAAGATGGTCCTCTCAACTTTTCCAATGGTATCCTTTAATGCACAAATCTTTTTGTAAAACACAAAAGCTTTTAAGTCCAATTTATCTATTTATTATTTGGTTACCATGAATTTCTGTTGTCATATTTAAGAAACCACTGCAAAATCAAAGGTACTGAAAATTTAACCCTAGGCTTTAATGTTCTTTTTGTCTTTTAATTCCTTGTCTTCTAACTAACTGGATTATCCATTATTGAAAGTGGAATATTTAAATCTCCAAATGCTGTTAAATTGTCTATTCTTCTTACAATCTGTCATAGGTATATTGATAATTGTTGTATCTTCTGGACTGTTTGGTGCTTTTATCATTTAAAATGTCTCTCATTAAGTCTATAATATTTTCGTTTTAAAATCTATTATATTTGGTTACTATAATTACATTATCTTTCTTATGGTTGCTATTTTCATGATAACTTTTTCCATCTTTTACTTTCAACCTATTTATATATTTTAGTGTAAAATATCTCCTTTAGACAGTATATAGTTGAATTGACTGTTTTTTTAACCGAATCAGACCTTTGCATTTTAATTGGATTATTTTATCCACTTATGATTTGATGTGATTATTGACATACTTTGATTTATATCTAACATTTTACTTTTTTGTTTCTTTGTGTTTTTTTATTTTTTTATTATTATGTTATGTTAATCACCATATGTTCCATCATCAGTTTTTGTTGTAGTGTTCCATGATTCATTGTTTGCGTATAACACTCAGTGCTCCATGCAGTACGTGCCCTTTTTAATACCGATCACCAGGCTAACCCCCCCCCCCCCCCCCTCCCCTCTAGAACCCTCAGTTTGTTTCTCAGAGGCCATAGTCTCTCATGGTTCATCTCCCCCTCAGAATTCCCCCCTTCCTTTTTCCCTTCCTGCTCTCTTCTTCTTTTTTTAAAACATATAATGTATTATTTGTTTCAGAAATAGAGGTCCGTGATTCAATAGTCTTACACAATTCACAGCGCTCACCATAGCACATACCCTCCCCAATGTCTATCACCCAGCCACCACATCCCACCCAGCCCCCACCACTCCAGCAACACTTTTTGTTTCCTAAGATTAAGAATTCCTCATATCAGTGAGGTCATATGATACATGTCTTTCTCTGATTGACATATTTCGCTCAGCATAATACCCTCCAGTTCCATCCACATCATTGCAAACGGCAAGATTTCATTCCTTTTGATGGCAGCATAATATTCCATATATATACCACTTTTTCTTTATCCATTCCTCTGTCAATGGGCATCCTGGCTCTTTCCATAGTTTGGCTATTGTGGACATTGCTGCTATAAACATCAGGGTGCACGTACCCCATATGATCCCTACATTTGTATCTTTAGGGTAAATACCCAGTAGTGCAATTGCTAGGTCGTAGGGGAGCTCTATTTTCAACTTTTTGAAGAACATCCACACTGTTTTCCAGAGTGATTGCACCAGCTTGCATTCCCACCAACCATGTAGAAGGATTCCTTTTCTAGCATCCCTGCCAACATCTGTTGTTTCCTGACTTGTTAATTTTAGCCATTCTGACTGGTGTGATGTGGTATCTCACTGAGGTTTGGTTTGGATTTCCCAGGTGCTGAGTGATGTTGAGCACTTTTCCATGTGTTCTTTGGCCATTTGGATGTCTTCTTTGAAGAAATGTCTGTTCATGTCTTCTGCCCAGTTCTTGATTGGATCATTTGTTCTTTGGGTGTTGAGTTCGATTAGTTATTTTAAAGATTTGGATACTAGCCCTTTTTCTGATATGTCATTTGCAAATATATTCTCCCATTCTGTCGGTTGTCTTTTGGTTTTGCTGACTGTTTCCTTTGCTGTGCAAAAGCTTTTTATCTTGATGAAGTCCCAATAGTTCATTTTTGCCCTTGCTTCCCTTGCATTTCGTGATGTTTCTAGGAGGAATTTGCTGTGGCTGAGGTCGAAGAGGTTGTTGCCTGTGTTCTTCTTTAGGATGTTGATGGACTCCTGTCTCACATTTAGGTCTTTCAACCATTTGGAGTCTATTTTTGTGTGTGGTGTAAGGAAATGGTCCAGTTTCATTCTTCTGCACATGGCTGTCCAATTTTCCTAACACCATTTGTTGAAGAGACTGTCTTTTTTCCATTGGCCATTCTTTCTTGCTTTGTCGAAGATTACTTGACCATAGAGTTGAGGGTTCATTTCTGGGCTCTCTGTTCTGTTCCATTGATCTATGTGTCTGTATTTCTGCCAGTACCATACTGTCTTGATGATTACAACTTTGCAATAGAGCTTAAAGTCCGGAATTGTTATGCCGCCAGCTTTGATTTTCTTTTTCAACATTCCTCTGGCTATTTGGGGTCTCTTCTGGTTCCATACAAATTTTAGGATTATTTCTTCCATTTCTTTGAAAAAAGTGGATGGTATTTTGATAAGGATTGCATTGAATGTGTACATTGCTCTAGGTACCACTGATATCTTCACAATGTTCGTTCTTCCAATCCATGAGCATGGAACGTTTTTCCATTTCTTTGTGTCTTCCTCAATTTCTTTCATGAGTATTTTATAGTTTTCTGTGTACAGATTCTTTGCCTCTTTGGTTAGATTCATTCCTAGATATCTTATGGTTTTGGATGCAATTGTAAATGGGATCGATTCCTTCATTTCTCTTTCTTCTGTCTTGTTGTTGGTATATAGGAATGCTACTGATTTCTGGGCATTGATTTTATATCCTGCTACTTTACTGAATTCCTGTATGAGTTCTAGCAGTTTTGGGGTGGAGGCTTTTGGGTTTTCCACGTAAAGTATCATATCATCTGCAAACAGTGAGAGTTTGACTTCTTTGCCGATTTGGATGCCTTTTATTTCCTTTTGTTGTCTGTTTGCTGTGGCTAGGAATTCTAGTAGTATGTTGAATAGCAGTGGTGATAGTGGACATGCCTGCCGTGTTCCTGACCTTAGGGGGAAAGCTCCTAGTTTTTCCCCATTGAGAATGATATTCATTGTGGGTTTTTCATAGATGGCTTTTATTATCTTGAGGTATGTACCCTCTATCTCTACACTCTGAAGAGTTTTGATCAAGAAAGGATGCTGTATTTTGTCAAATGCTTTCTCTGCATCTATAGAGAGGATCATATGGTTCTTGTTCTTTCTTTTATTAATGTATTGTATCACATTGATTGATTTGCAGATGTTGAACCAACCTTGCAGCCCAGGGATAAATCCCACTTGGTCGTGGTGAATAATCCTTTTAAGGTATGGTTGGATCCTACTGGCTAGTGTTTTGGTGAGAATTTTTGCATCCATGTTCATCATGGGTCTTTTTGATTGGGTCTTTCTGATTCTTTTTGATTGGGTCTTTCTCTGGTATTGGGTTCAAGGTAAAGATGGCTTCATAAAATAAGTGTGGAAGTTTTCCTTCCATTTGTATTTTTTGGAACAGTTTCAGAAGAATAGCTATGACTTCTTCTTTAAGTGCTTGGTAGAATTCCCCTGGGAAGCCATTGACCCTGGGCTTTTGTTTCTTGGGAGATTTTTGATGACTGCTTCAATTTCCTTAGTGGTTATAGGTCTGTTCAGGTTTTCTATTTCTTCCTGGTTCAGTTTTGGTAGTTGATACATCTCTAGGAATGCCTCCATTTCTTCCAGATGATCTAATTTTCTGGCATAGAGTTGCTCATAATATGTTTTATAATTGTTTCTATTTCTTTGGTGTTGGTTGTGATCTCCCCTCTTTCATTCATGATTTTATTTATTTGGGTCATTTCTCTTTTCTTTTTGATAAGTTTGGCCAAGGGTTTATCAATCTTGTTAATTCTTTCAAAGAACCAGCTCCTGGTTTCGTTGATTTGTTCTACTGTTCTTTTGGTTTCTATTTCTTTGATTTCTGCTCTGATCTTTATTATTTCTCTTTTCCTGCTGGGTTTAGGCTTTATTTGCTGTACTTTCTCCAGTTCCTTTGGGTGTAGGGTTAGACTGTGTATTTGAGACCTTTCTTGTTTCTTGAGACAGGCTTGTTTTGCTATTTATTTTCCTCTTAGGACAGCCTTTGCTGCATCCCAAAGATTTTGAACAGTTTGCTTTCATTTTCATTTGTTTCCATGAATTTTTTAATTCCTCTTTAATTTCCTGGTGGACCCATTCATTCTTTAGTAGGATGCTCTTTAGCCTCCATGTATTTGAGTTCTTTCGGAATTTTCCTCTTGTGGTTGAATTCTAGTTTCAAAACATTGTGGTCTAAAAATATCAGACCAGGGAATGATCCCAATCTTTTGGCACTGGTTGAAACCTGATTTGTGCCCTAGGATGTGATCTATTCTGGAGAATGTTCCATGGGCACTCGAGAAGAATGTGTATTCTTTTGCTTTGGTATGGAATGTTCTGAATATATCTGTGAAGTCCATTTGGTCCAGTGTGTCATTTAAAGTCTTTATTTCCTTGTTGATCTTTTGCTTAGATGATCTGTCCATTTCAGTGACAGGGCTGTTAAAGTCCCCCACTATTATTGTATTGTTGTTGATGTGTTTCTTTGCTTTTGTTATTAATTGGCTTATATAAATGGCTGCTCCCATGTAAGGGACACAGATATTTACAATTGTTAGATCCTCTTGTTGGATAGACCCTTTAAGTAGGATATAGTGTCCTTCCTCATATCTTATTACAGTCTCTGCTTTAAAATCTAAATTGTCTGATATAAGGATTGCCACCCTGGCTTTCTTTCGGTGTCCAGTAGCATAGTAAATGATTTTCCCTCCCCTCATTTTCAATCTGGGGGTGTCTTTGGGTCTAAAATGAGTGTCTTGCAGACAACATATCTATGGGTCTTGTTTTTTTATCCAATCTGATAGCCTGTGTCTTTTGATTGGGGCATTTAGCCCATTTACATTCAGGGTAACTATTGAAAGATATGAATTTAGTCCCATTGTATTGCCTGTAAGGTGACTGTTACTGTATATTGTCTGTGTTCCTTTCTGATCTCTGCTGCTTTTAGGCTCTCTCTTTGTTTAGAGGACCCCTTTCAATATTTCTTCTAGGGCTGGTTTCATGTTTGCATTTCCTTTAGTTTTTTTTGTCCTGGAAAAAAACTAGCAATCAGTCACTCCCATCTTCCTGTCTCCGGCTGCACTCTGTGCTTACCTACCCTGTGACTGAGCATTTCTATCTCTGGCACATGACCCCGTTTGGAGTCTCCAAACCCAGCAGATCCCTGCAGTGTGCTCCCATGCCACTCCTCCCAGGGAAGGAAGGAGAATCTCCCCAGATCTGCCACTTATTGGTCCCCAGTAGTTTTTTGGCTGCATATTTTTCTCTTTTAGTGCTCTGAGTATATCATGCCAGGCCTTTCTGGCCTGCCAGGTCTCTCTGTACAGGTTTGTTGCCAATCTAATGTTTCTACCATTGTAGGTTACAGATCTCTTCTCCCGAGCTCCTTTCAGGATTTTCTCTTTGTCTCTGAGATTCGTGAGTTTTAATATTAGATGTCGGGTTGTTGATCTATTTTTATTGATTTTGGGGCGGTTTCTCTGTGCCTCCTGGATTTTGATGACTGTTTCCTTCCCCAAATTAAGGAAGTTCTCTGCTATAATTTGCTCCAATATACCTTCTGCCCCTCTCTTTCTTCTTCTCCCTGGATCCCAATTATCCTAATATTTTTTCGTCTTATGGTTTCACTTATCTCTCGAATTCTGGCCTCGTGATCCAGTAGTTGTTTATCTCTCTTTTTCTCATCCTCTTTAATTTCCATCATTTCGTCTTCTATATTACAATTCTCTCTTCTGCCTCATTTATCCTAGCAGTTAGAGCTTCCATTTTTGATTGCACCTCATTAATAGTCTTTTTGATTTAAACTTGGTTAAATTTTAGTTCTTTTATTTCTCCAGAAAGGGTTTTTCTAATATCTTCCATGCTTTTTTCAAGCCCAGCTAGTATCTTTAAAATCGTCATTTTGGACTCTAGGTCTGACATCTTACTAATATCCATATTGATTAGGTTCCTGGCAGTCGGTACTGCCTCTTGTTCTTTTTTTTTTTTTTTTTGAGGTGATTTTTCCGTCTTTTCATTTTGTCCAGAGGAGAATAGGTGGATGAGAGAACAAAATGCTAACAGGGTGACAACAACCCCAGAAAAATATACACACTAAACAAATCAGAAGGGTCTAGAAAACAGGGGAAAAGAAAGGGAAAGAAAGAAAAAATGAACAAACAAACAATGGAAAAATCAGAATATGATCAAATATAATCAGGCTGGTACATAGATCAGTGCCACACACTAGATTTGGGGCATATTTTGGCCTGGTAGAAAGTGCCTCCCAAAATTTTAAAGAAAGAAAAACTTATACATGTACAAAAATAAGGGCAAATATGATGAAGGGATGGAATATGACTGTAAAGATGAAAATTATAAAAGATTTTATAAAAGATTTTATAAAAGTAATTGATAAGAAGTTGTTTGAAAAAAGAAAGAAGAGGATTTAAAGAAAAAGGGAAGGGAGAATATGATCAGGCAGGAGACTAGAACAAAGCCGTACACTAGAGTTGTAGGGTATATTTTGGTCTGTTAGAAGAAACTGTATCCCATAATTTTAAAGAGAGATCACCTTATATATATATATATAAAATAAAGTTAACTACTATGAATGGATAGAATATGACTCTATAAATGAAAAATAAAAAAGATTTTTTAAAAAGTTATTGATAAGATATTGGTTGAAAATGGGAAAAAGAAAAATTCAAAAAAGAAGAAAAAGAAAGTTAAAAAAATTAACTTTGAAAGACTAAAGAATCATGGGGAAAATAGCCATGAGTTCAATGTGCAGTATTCCCCTAGTGCTGGAGTTCTGCAGTTCTCATTGGTCAGTAAACTTGGTCTTGGCTGACTATTCTTGATGATTTTCTGGGGGAGGGATCTGTTGCAGTGATTCTCAGATGTCTTTGCCAGAGGTGGAATTGCCCCTCCCTTGCCGTTCCGGGCTAAGTAATCTGCTCGGGTTTGCTCTCAGGAGCTTTTGTTCCCTGCAAGCTTTCCGTACAGCTTTGGAGGATGAGAGTGAAAATGGTGGCCTCCCAATCTCCACCCCTGAGGAGCTGAGAACCCAGGGCGCCACTCCTCAGTGCACCCCCAGAGAAAAGTAGTCAGTCACTCCCATCTTTCCGGTCTCCAGCTGCACTCTGTGCTCACCTAGCCTGTGACTGAGCATTTCTATCTCTGGCACATGACCCCGTTTGGAGTCTCCAAACCCAGCAGATCCCTGCAGTGTGCTCCCGCACCTCTCCTCCCAGGGAAGGAAGGGGAGTCACCCCAGATCTGCCACTTATTGGTCCCTGCTAGAAGAGCAGTGGCTCGACTGTGCCTCAGATCATGGTTTATGGCAACCCCGAGCTGAGAGCCTGCACCTCAGCTCCGTCTCTGCAGCCGGCTTCCCCGCTCTGATATGCAGGAGCTCTGCAACACTCAGGCACCCCTGGTCTTTCTGTGATCCCGAGGGTCCTGAGACCACACTGTCCCAGCGAGGGGTCCACCCCTGCTTAGCCACTGGAGCAACATCCCTCAGCAGAGCCAACTTCTAAAAGTTCCGATTTTGTGCTCTGCTGCTCTATCACTTGCCGGTAGCGGCTGATGGAGGCCCCCTCCCCCTCCATCTATCTTCCCGAATATTGCCTCAGATTCACTTCTCCTCACATCCTACCTTCCAGAAAGTGGTCGCTTTTCTGTTCAGAGAGTTGCTGCCATTCTTTTCTTCAATCTCCTGTTAAGTTCGTAGGTGTTCAGAATGGTTTGATCCCTATCTAGCTGAATTCCTAGGACCAGATGAAATTTAGGTCTCCTACTCCTCCACCATCTTTCTCCTCCACTCCTGTTTGTTTGTTTACAAATTTCTTTTGGTTCCTCTATTTATCTGTTACTCTTTCTTTTAACTCAAGTGGGTATTTTTATATTAATATTTGAATTCCCTTAATTTTTTTCTCTTTTTTGAATTATTTCTTAGTAATTAATCTAAGACTTTCAAAATGCATCTCATCACAATCTAGTATACCTCTACATTAATTTAATTCAAGTGAAGTAAATAAACATTAGTTCTATAGAACTTTATTTTCCCCCTTTATGTGTTATAACTGATATGTATGTTTATATCTATATATGTTACATGCCCCAAAATAGATTATTTTAATTATCACCTTATATAATTTTACATCTTTTAAAGTAGTGGAGGAAAGGAAAGAGAGCAAGTATAAATGCAGAATATTTGTTACATTAATTTTATAATTTATCATTTCTATTTGTCTTCTTTTGTTGCTATAAATTTGAGTTACCTTTTAGTGTCACTTCCTTACTCTAATACAACTTTGCTCCCACTCATCTTATTTGTAATGTTATTCACAAATATAATTTATTTCCATATCTTATAGTTTCAACAATACCGAAGGATAGATAGATAGATGATAGTTATATAGATAGATAGATGATAGATAGATGATAGATTTTATACAATTACTTTTTAAATTATTTAGAAAACAGAAGACAGATGGATTTATATTGTCTTATAATTATATAATTCTACTTACTGTTGCCCCTTTTATTAATGTGACTGTATATGAATTATTGTTTGGGATTATTTGCCTTCATTTGAAGAACTTCCTTTAGCATTTTTTATAAGGTGGATCTACTATCAATGAATTCTCTTGTTTTTGTTTATCTTTGATTATCTTCATTTCACCTTCATTTTTTTTTTAAAGTTGTATTTCTTTTTTTTTTTTAAAGATTTTATTTATTTGACAGAGAGAGATAGCGAGAGCAGGAACACAAGCAGGGGGAGTGGGAGAGGGAGAAGCAGTCTTCCCGCGGAGCAGGGAGCCCCATGTGGGACTCGATCACAGGACCCTGGGATCATGACCTGAGCCGAAGGCAGATGCGTAACGACTGAGCCACCCAGGCACCCTTCACCTTCATTTTTGATAACCAGTTTTGAGATATAGGAATGTGGGTTGAGAGATTTCTTTTATATATTAGCTATTGTTATTATTTTATATTTGAGCATATTAAATATCATCCCACTAATTTATCAACTCAGTTGTTTCTGATGAGAAGTCACCTGTTAATATATTTATTTCTCTTGTATGTAACAAGGTGATTTCTCTTGATGCTCTTTATATTTTCTCTTTCTCTTTGTCTTTCAACATTTTCACTCTGTTGTGTCTGTGTGTTAATCACTGCAGTTATTCCACCTGGAGTTTGTTGAGCTACATAAATGTATTCATGAGTGTTTTCCATCACATTTGGGAAGACTTTAACCATGATTTCTTTGAAATCATTTTTTTCTTTTCTTTTCTTTTTCTCCCCTCTCCTTCTGGTACTTCCATTATGCATATATTGATGCACTTAATGGTATCCCAAAGTTTTCTGAATCTTTGCATTTTTTTCTTTCTTTTTTTTCGTCTTTGTTCTTTGAATTGCATAATCTCTGTTGATCTATCTTCAAGTTTGCAAATTCCTTTGCCTGCCAGCTCACATCTCCTCTTGAGCTCCTCTAATAACATTTTTCATTAATGTTGTACTATTAAAATCCAGAATTTAATTTTTTAAATAAATTTTATCTCTATTTATGAGTCATTGTAAAGGATTTTTTTTAAGCATGGTTTCCATTAGTTATTGAATATATTTATAATGGCTACTATGAAGTCTTCATTTCTTCCATATCTGGGCCCTCTCACATTTTCTTTTTTTTCCTTTTTTCCTGCATATGGGTCAGACTTTCTTATTTCTTTGCATATTTCCTATTTGTTTAAACCTGGACTTTATAGATGACATATTGTATAAATTCTAATTTCTTGTCTGCCTATTTCTGCCTACTTATTTCTGTTTACCTTTGTTTTGTTTTGTTTAGGGACTAGCTGAACTGTTTTAATGATAATCCATTTCTCCTGCAGGTGAATCCTCTAATGTTGTTCCTCAAAGTATGCAGACTGGAATATCTGTAAATTTACTCTAGGATGACAGTGGTTTTTAATAAGGCTCTTCTCTCTGTTTACTGGCCACATACAGCTATTAAATTCCACTAATTGTCAGCTGATTGTTCAATTATTTCAACAATACCCTGGGGTCTAACTTGTTCCACAGACTGTCTGGCATCTTCTGCACTGCTAGTTTGTGAGATCAATCTTTGTGCTTTGTTATACTCCTGGCAGACTCTTCTTAGATCTCTTTCCCTCATTCTCTCTGGTAAACTAGCTATCTTATCATTTAGTTTGCTTACTATCAAAGTCTCTTTTTTTTCCCCCATAGGCCTGAAATTCCCCTTATATTGTTTTAAATGAGTTCAGCTTTTTAAGTGAGAACTTCAAAGCTCTGTTTTATCAGCTGCTTCTACTCTTGATCAAAATATCTAAGCCACAGCACTGGAGCTTATGTCAGAGACAATGCCACACTTCCTTCTGATTGACACCCTTGCTTTAGGGGCAGGTTAGGGCAAAGCAGTAACCTCTGTTCTTTTTGGCTTTTCTCTCCCTGCATAGGAAAGTGTACTACCAATGCACTAAGTGCCCCATGGATATACTAAGGTGAAGATGATTAGGGTTCCAGTGTTCTTACCCTGACACATCTTGAGTGGAAATACTACCTGTCAGTAGAAGATGCATGGAAAAAGAGAGTCCCCAGAATCTCAGCCACACTAACTTTGAATTAAGCCTCAGTAACTCAAAATTGGAGGGAAGAGGAATTTGGGGAGGTGCCCCCCAGGGGGGATACCATAGCTTTTGACTAGGAGCTAAGGATAGAGAGAGTGCTATGTTCATGATTGTACCCACCTGATTTGGAGTTTCATTTTGATATGGGAGGATGAAAAGGAGGGAGTAGGTCATTTTCAGAATACCACAGACTTCTGCTATTTTATTAAGCTTTAGTAGATTTTCTTAAACAAATGTTTCTTCATTTTCTGTATGCTGTTAGGACCATTTCCAGAGACTTAAAATAGTTGACTTTTTTTAAAGATTTTATTTATTTATTTGACAGAGAGAAAGACAACTAGAGAGTGAACACAAGCAGGGTGAGTGGGAGAGGGAGGAGCAGACTCCCCACTGAGCAGGGAGCCCGACAAGGGGCTTGATCCCAGGACCCTGGGATCATGACCTGAGCCAAAGGCAGATGCTTAACAACTGAGCCACTCAGGCGTCCCTAAAGTGGTTGATTTATAAATATGTTTTTCACCAGTTATACTCATTTCACTGGAGAGTGTATCTGTAGATCTTTGGAACTCTGGAAATTTCCAAAGTGAAGAAAATGTTCTATATTTAAATTAGGATAGTAATCATAAAGTTGTATACTTTTATCAAATGAATAAATTGTAAATAAAATTTCTGCATTTCTTTATATGTCATTTTTATCTCAATTAAAAATATGCAGTGTCTATATGCAGACTAACAAAATTCTAATGTAAAACACTAAAAAAATAATGCCATGAACACAAAACAAAAACACACTATGATCTTGGTTGATTTATTAGGCTCCAAACAAGAAAAGTGACAGCATACATAAACATAATAAACAAAGGGATTTAACATAAGGTGTTTTGTTGTTGTTGTTATTGTTGTTTTGCCCAAATGTCATAAATGCAGAGAAATTAAACAGGAAACAACAAAACAATCAATACCAAAAGTGCCTTCTATCTCTAGATTGGAGAGAGATAATCCCTAAATGGAAGCTGAAACACAATGGGTTTTTAACACTGGAGTTCAAGCCAAAGAGCAGATATAATCTAAGGCAGAAATAAGTAAAGCAAATACCCTGGCTCCTCTCTTCCTCTCATTGCCCAGTCTTAACACTGGTGGATTACAGAAAGAAACCTGTTGATTTTTTTTTTTTTAGATTTTATTTATTTATCTGAGAGAGCAAGAGTGAGAGAGAGAGAGCATGAATAGGGGGAGGGGATAGGGAAAAGGAGAAGCAGACTCCCCTGCTGAGCAAGGAACCCAATGTGGACCTTGATCCTAGGACCCTGAGATCATGACCTGCACTAAAGGCAGAAGCCTAACTGACTGAGTCACCCAGGCACTGAAAGAAACCAGTTGAAATGGAAGGTTAGGACACACAACCTGAAGAGATTAGATCAGAAAACAGCAGAAAAAAAGGGTTAATACCCAAAATATATAAAGTCCTACAACTTAACAAAAAAGAAAAAAAAAGCCCTGTTAAAAAATGGGCAAAAGTCTTGAATAGACATTTCTTCAAGATGATATACAAATGACCAATGTACATATGAAATGACACTCAGCATCAATAATCACCAGGGAAGTGTAAATCAAAACTGCAATGAGATTTCACCTCACAATGATTATGGCAATTACTCTAAAAAGAAAAAAGAAAAACAGAAAATAACAAATGTTAGTGAGCATGTGGAGAAATTATAGCCCTGTGCACTTTTTGTAGAATTGTAAAATGGTACAACTGCTGTAGAAAACAGTATGGAGTTTCCTCAAAAAAAATAAATAAATAAAACCACTGTATGATTCAATTTCTTAAATCAACACCAGAGCTCTCCTGGAGCTGTTTTTGTTCATGGATAGCCATCTAATTTTAATCTGTGCAGGAAGATGGAGGCTGAGGTCTCTCATGCCACCATCTTGGTAATGTCATCTCTGTTTGGCAGACTAAATGAGACAATTTTGTCAATACTTAATAAAATGTCTGGCAAATGTAAAGTTCTCAGAAAGGTTACCTGCTATCAGCATTCCTATTACTAATGCTTTAACTCTTTTGCAAAACATCCATGAACTACCTTAAGAACTGTTCTCCCCATCTCCCATCAGAACCTAAGCTATTTTTACCTCTATACTGTCTGTACAGGTAAACTACTGCCTTCCCTCCATCAAACCTGGGCAGTCTGACCCTGATTGTTTGATTCTGTATATGTTTATGGAAAGACAAGTTAAAATATGCTAATATTTTGACCTAAGAAAATGAAAAACTAAAGTATTCTTCTGTATGTATTATTTCCAAAACACTAGCAAACTGAGTTGCAAACATGGGCTAATATACACAGCATTTACTTTTTGAGAGTGAGAACCATGACAATAACTAAATTAACATAGAGTATGTGTAATATATTACTGCATACAAGAATGCTATCACATTTGTTCCTACTATAATAATGAACGTAAATTGTGGTAAAACTTATTTATGAAGGAAGAAAATGATTATATTCCCCAAAGGTGGAGAAGCATGGGATATGTATAAGTGTTTTTCATTTTCATAATCGAAATTTGTAATTTTTTAAAGTTGAATGGAAAATATTGAATGGAAAACATTGTTTTGAATGGAAAACATTGCCATAATCTGGAAAATTTATTTATGAAAAGTTTTATCTCTCCATAATACAAAATAAAGAACAGTTAGTATATTAAGCATTTTTCTTCAAAAGGTGAATAGCAAAAGCTTTTTTAGAAAAACATCTCTCTTACTTGAACAACAAATATCTCTGCTTTGCATGCTCTGAACAAGAGTCTTTGGCTCTTTTCAGCATATCTTTTGCTATTTTGAATTTACACATTATTGCAGCAACTTAATTCTCCAGTAACAAGCTCTTGGCCAGCTTCCCTCCTCCTGCACACTTGTCCCCTGTTCAAGGAAAGGGCATTACTTTCATTTTATCATGATGTACATGGTTTTCATTTGCAGTGTGTGCTCACTTAACTTTGTATTCCCTGACCTTCTACTTTTACTTTGTTTTCTCCTTTCTTTTCACCACCATCTACACATTTGCTTATAAGTGTCATATCTATTTTGCATACTCTTCAGCTGGTAGGCTCATTTAGATATATACAATTAAAATCTACTCTCCAGAACTGCCATTTTGGGAGCTTCTCTCCATATCACTTAATCAGCTTCCTTTGGTTGGCCTTATCTCCCACTTACCTGTCCTTTGGACCTGTTCCATCTGGAATCCATCAGCTACCAGACTCTGCATATTTTAATAGTGTTCAATGAATCTCTCATCTGTTATTCATGAGCTTTCTTTTCATCTGCATTTGTTTATCATGTTTATAGTGTGCTAACACTGCTTTGTAGAATTCATGTTTGATCTCCTTCCTCAGTACTTGTGGATCAAATGTGCTGTCTGTCACTGCCCATTTAGGCCATTGTGTTTATGCTAAGCAACTTTCATTTAGAACATAAAAGTGAACAGAAAGCCTGCTCAAGACAAGTTTATTTTAAGTGAACTGAGGTCACTTTTATTAATAGTTAAAGAGAAGGTTGATCATCCAGCAGACATTTTGTCACTAACAGCAGTTCTACAATTGCCTAAGTTTTATTTTATCCTCTTTGAAGAAAGGGCACAATATATATGTAAAACCTTCCAGTTATATGGAGAGGAATTCTTCCTCAATCCAAACTAGAATATATATTATATTTCATCTGCTTTTGCTGTTCTACAAAGTCCTATGCATTTCTCCAGTGCATGAGAATTTTACATCATTGAAATCAAACATAGGTACATTTTTCAAAATTTACCTTAATAGTAAGTATGCTGCATATGAATACAAGAAACCCAGGACTTCTGGATGTAGAGGCGAAAAAAAAACACTCTTGCTCTCCACTAATCACCTTTATTTTGTACTACTTGAGTCAGTTAAAGAGAAAAGGACATACCAAATCTTAAAAGAATTGCCCCTGAGTGGGATCCTGAGGTATAAACTGGTTTAAGAGGTCTACTGGAGAAATGGAATTAACAAACAAACAAACAAATAACAACCACACTGATTTGTTTACTGCTCAACAAGCATCCAGTTTCCTAAGTATTTTACATTTTACAATGTACCTTGGACGAGGTCTCTGACTACAAAATAGAGAATACTGGGACTCACGGGCTGCATTTTGTGTGAAGTCATTGTGCTTAGCATTTTACTTAGATTGTCACATTAGTAATTTATTTCCAAAATAAATTAAAGTGATCCTTAGTGGCCTGAAATTTCCATTTAGAATTTTGGACTTTTCTGACACATTACTTCAATCATCTAACACCTAGCCCCGTAGTACATTTCCATTTTCCATCAATTACTACTTTGTGCTTTATAACTTGTAAAGCCTATACACAGACATATCATCTGACCTTCATAATAATTTTGTGAGTTAAGCAAGTCCACATTTAACAACAAAATTAACTGAGGCACAACTAGATAAGATGGCATGGCCAAGAGGGCATGGTAAGTCCAAAGCTGTGGCAAGAGCCCAAGACTGAAACTTCCAGCCTCCAGCTGTCCACCTTTCCCTCTAGTGTTTCTTTAACATCACCCACTGTAACATCCATGCCCCATTCCTCCATGAAACCAGCCACATTTCCTCTGTCATTCTATTTATTCTGTGCATACAAATCACATCAGCTCATCTAGACTCTACACTGATATTTCTTTCCTTTCTGTCTGGCACAGACCAGAGAACAGAGTAGACAGATTTATAAGTAGAATTTCTCAACCCTCCAAATGAAATTAAATCTAACACCAAGCAGGTCTTCTGTTAGGTGGTTTCATTTTCCCATCTCTACCGCCTGCATTGGCTACATTTCCCCTTTTTCCCTCTGGTAAGTTAGAAGAGTGATGTTCCAAAGCAGAGACAGAAAAAAATCTATCAAAATATACAAAACTATTTTCAGTGAAATCCCCCAAATCAAATAAAACTTTAAACTTAAAGGTCTACCTTGGGTCTGTAGGGATTCCAAATATCATAACCCATTGAACCAGGTCAGATGAAATCATTCTTTTTTTTTTTTAAGATTTTCTTATTTGACAGAGAGAGACACAGCGAGAGAGGGAATACAAGCAGGGGGAGTGGGAGAGGGAGAAGTAGGCCTCCTGTGGAGTGGGGAGCATGATGCTGAGCTCGATCCCAGGACCCTGAGATCATGACCTGAGCTGAAGGCAGACGCTCAACGACTGAGCCACCCAGGTGCCCCTGATGAAATCATTCTTGTATAAATACTGAAACTTGCCAATTTTCTCATCATGATTTTTAATACAAGTTATGCCTCTCATCAACCCAATGGTGGGCCAGACTGTGTAACCGGTCTTATCACCACATCCCAGATCCCCTCCTCAGCATTGATGCACCCATTCCATGGCTGCTGGAATATCCCACAGCTGACAACTTACAGATGCACAAACCTGTCTTGTCCAGGGGCAGCCCACAGCAGCTGACTGGCTGGAGCAGCAATGCACAGTTCTCAGCCCATGTTCCCATTGGGAATACCTCTATAAGACTCTACAGCTCCAGAGCTTCCTGTAGAATGATGAGGCCTCATCACAATTCAACTTCTCCCTGCCTCCCCCCTTTCCTTGAAGGTATATCTCCCAAGAGTTTTCCCTAATAAACTCTCTGCAGACAGCATTTGGTTTCAGAGTCTGTTTCCAGGGAAACCAATCTAAGACACCATATAGAATAGTGTTGAACTAATAAAGCACTATGGCTAAGATGAATTGAACAATAATCAAAACTTTTTTAAAACTTCATTAAAACTGTTATTTTATTACTCATTGCCAATTTCTTATGAACACCATGTGTGTCTGGAGGGTGGGGATATACTCCTACTCGTACCCGCAATCACTTTCTCGTCTAATTTAGTAATGATGCGCTTGGTTCCCAAGAGTTAATCTTATTATTTTCATTTCTTTCAGCTTAATATGTCAATGGAACTCAAGTATATGTAACAATTTAGGTGAGCTATTAACACTGGTAACACCTGAGACTTGTAGTCTTCCTGATGAAGCTCCCTGTTTGATCATCTTGAGGGGGTCTTTTCGGGTGATCAACCATGAATTGCTCAGGTGCCTGTCAGTGTTTTTGTAGTCTTCAGATGGATTTCAGGGTGCAAACACATGAATGCTTCTGATTTGTGTAAGAATGAATGGATTAGACTTAACTCTTAGCTTTACTTTACTTACTCCATCACAGAAGATTTTATTTTTCTGAGAAAACATGAATATTTTTCCTTTGAGTTCGACTATTCTGAGACCACTTTGTTCTGAGAAGACAAACAGAAGAAAAGTCTGAAAAAATCACCAGTGTTTATTAGGGATGTACTATTCTCCATATAAAAGGAGACAGAGAAATTAAACAATTTAACAATCATCCTGAAATATAGAGTGGGGAAGAGCAGTCACTGGATTGAAAGTTGTGCTTATTTCCTGATGCTGAGGGACCCCCAGATAACCCACCACTTGCATCCTCCATCTCTGGGCACCATATCTACCACACGTCTGCCCCCCTGCTCTGGTAATGCCCGGTATACCCCATGCTGCTCACTGCTTCTTGGCCTCTGTCCATGCTCTTCTGGATGCCTAGAAAGCCCTTCCTCATATTTCTTTGTGGGATGACCTCTCACTCTATTAGGATGAACACAGGTTTCTTCTTTCTGTATGCCAACTTTTTATTTAAAAAATAAAATTTTACAAAGAACACTTCAGTATTTACATAAATAGACAAGAAAAAGATGCCTCATCACCCCTATATTCCACCTATCATAGCTAGCTATTACTACAGTTAGGTATCAATCCACCTGTCTAGCTACCTTCAAGACAGAGTGAATGGGTATCATCTTCACCAGGAAGCCTTCCCCCAACCTAAATTTCATGTCCCCCTAGGTTCCTATTTTTAGCCATGCATACTTTTGTCTTTTCCTATACCATAATATATTGAGAGCATTAATTTCCAGGACATCGATAGTAAAAAATCAAGACTGGAGGCCATGCATTATTCATTTTTCTGTCTCATGAATCCAGCAAAGTTCTAGGCTTATAGTATATGCTTAATAAATGTCATTTGACCTGAACTGAGTTGATGTGGAAAGTTTTTTTCCATTTATACTTTTCAATTTAAGTTGAGGGGATTTGGGTTAAAAGCTCCTGGAAAATATTACCAAAGTCTTTGTGAACTCACTTCCTCATAAGTCATGTCAGAGTCCTGCCCAGTCCTGCCGTCACTATTGTCATCAAAGAAAAGGTGCAAGAGGAAGAGACATGAGAAAGTAGGGCAATAATTTGGGCCAGTCAAATCATTAAATTAAAAATAAAAAAGAAGAGTGGAAATGCAGAAGGACTTTGAATGCCTGGGGAACAATCGATTATATCTTCCAATCTTGCTTTCATTAGTAACAGCCAAGGTCAGACAGTCTCCACATGTCCCCTTTACCTCCATGATCAAGTCTTTAAACCTGTCTGTCTGTTCCAAGCTCTTACCTGTTTTTTCATCCTACTGACCCCTCCTTTACACCTCCAGAGCTGCCATGGCCTTGCACACCTGCTTCTTCATTTATGCCACCCCCCGCCCCAGCCCCGCCAACTGTTCGAAATGCCCACTACATTGGAGGGTCAAACTCCTCCTTCAAGATGGAAAGCAAATTCTTTTTAATTTGAGAGAGTGGATATTCTGACATTCTGTAAACATTATATATTCTGCTAATAATGCATTGTGACTTTTGGCATTATTAATAATATTTACTGTATGTGTGCCTACCTGTCTCTCTGTATGTCTGTCTACCCTACTTTCCAGTTTGACTGTAAATCTCTTAAGGGCAAGAGCAGTTCTAGTTATCATGCATCCCTGAAATCTCTCAGTACAGTGCCAAGTACTAGTGGCATCCATCACACACTCCTTGCTTGGTTGACTGACTTCTCTGGAGGGCTCATTGCAAATTAGCTAACTTTCAAATTGGCTTACTTTGCTTATCATTCCTTTCCCTCTCAACCTTGACCTTCAAGTTCCCCAGGGCTCAGTCCTTGGTTCTTTTCCTTTCTCTCTTTATAGAAATCCTCCTTGTATTCTTATCAAATCTCATGGTTGAAATGCCATGAACATGCCAATCTCTCTCAAATTTATATTTCTATCTCACACCTCTCGCCTGGCATTCGGACACATATTACCTTTTGTTTTATTAACACTCCACATAGACACCTGATCATCCACAACTGAATTCTTTTTTTTTAAGATTTTATTTATTTATTTTGACACAGAGAGAGATAGCGAGAGAGGAAACACAAGCAGGGGGAGTGGGAAAGGGAGAAGCAGGCTTCCCGCCAAACAGGGAGCCCAATGCGGGGCTCAATCCCAGGAATCTGTGATCATGACCTGAGCCAAAGGTCAGACGCTTAATGACTGAGCCACGCAGGTGCCAACACAACTGAATTCCTGATCGTCTTCCTTCATGGATGGAAATGGGCTTCCCATTCCAGTAAATGGTGAATCCATTCTTCCAGTTGCTCAGGACAATATCCTGAGAGTCATCCTTGGTTCCTCTCTATATCTCATTCACAATAAGGTAACCTATTGACTCTGTCTTCAAATAACCAAACTATGAATCCTTCATGCAATCTTTATTGCAGTCCCCCGAATCTGAGCCTTTTTGCATCTCTCATTTAGACTCACCTGCAGTCTCTTATTAACCCTTCTGGCCTTGCTTACAGTCTATTCTCAACACAGCATTCCTTATAAGCACAAGATAAATCATGCTCCTTTTCTTTTTGAAGTTCTATAATGGCCCCCCCTTTTTTATTATCAAAACCAAAACCCTACAATGGCCTGCAAGGCTTTATGCAACCTATCTCCCTTGATCTTCCTACATACACACACTCTTTGTCACACACACACACACACACACACACACATACACACACACACACACACACACACATCTATTGCATCTCCAATATCAATTTTCTTTCACTCTCCATCTGTTTCCACCATACTGCCCTCCTTGCTATTCCCCAGAAATGCCTCCTACACCTTCTGCTGGCTGTTGTCTTTACTTGGAAAGACCATCTCCCAAATTTCATTGTCCTTAACTTTGTGTCTCTATAGTGTTTGCTCCAATGCCACTAGCTCAATGAGGCAACTCTTAACCACTCTGCTCAAAATTACAATCAATCCTCTCATATTCCAAAACACCTTTATGTTGCCCTATGTTTTCTCTTCCTAGCATGCATCATTCTCTAACATATTAACCAATTCCCAATGCTCTTGTTCCATTCTTTATTGATCTCTTGTATTGCTAGACTGAAAGCTTCATGGAGGACAGAGATCATTGATATTTTGTTCACTGATATCTCCTAAGAACTTGGAACCATGCCTAACACATAGTACATACATCCTTGGAAAATATTTTTGAATGAATGAAGTTTTAAAATAAATTGTATGAGCATTTTATCCCTTACCATTTCTGTTTAGTATATTCTGATTACTACTGAAGTGGAAATGGTTTAATTTTATTCAGTTGACTTCAGTAAATTTCTTTAATGACTTACTATGTATAGTTACATTTGGTCATGTTTTTAAGAAGTTTTGCTGGAACTCTCCTAGTGATAAGATAGATAAGCAAATAAGAAACTAAGGAAATACTGAGTGTGCTGAAAAAAATAAATTAAACAAAGGCATAGAGAAAATGGTGGTTAATCCAAATGATGATCACTGACTAGAGAGCACGTCAAGTGAAGAAAGCTTATAAGGGCAATCTAACTTCAATAGTGGAGAAGAGAGGGAGGGGACTCTCCTAGTAGGAGAGCACCTAGTGTGTGATTAGCACAGTGATTATTTGGTGATTTTATGGAGATGAAACAGAATGGGGCTGATCTAAAAGGTCCTCTCTTCCATTTGAGACTGATCCTGTAGGCAGTCAGGAAAAACTGGATGTTTTCAAAATTAGGGTGAAAACAGAAGGAAGTGTGGGATTTGAACTCACTAACCCTACCCAGGATAAATTCTACTCAAGGCAGCCCCACTACACTAGCAAGTTTGCCCTTTTAAATTGGGTTTATGTCCCTTGAATTTATTTCCTTCATTTGGATCTGAGAATAGGCCATGCTTGTGTGATCTTAATATAAACTGCAGTCTTAAGTTTGTTAATTAAAGAAATGAATTTGTTATGAGACGACATGAAGACATTATCACATATAAACACTGTATCAAATGAGTCAGAGGTATTTTAGAGTTTTTTCCCACCTTACAGTCTGCCCACTAATTACTTTTTATCCTGATTAGAAACAATGATCCCTCAGGCTTCTAGAAATAATTCCAATTAAGCATCACATTATACCAATTTAAAAACTTGGAAACCGGTGTAGATACCCTTTGACTCAGGTTGGCTTTCCCTCACTACCTCAGGGGTATGCAGAGCTTGAGAGGAACCTTTGTGCCCTGTCTGTCCCTTGGTTTCAAGGTCCTTGAAGCCTCAGGCAGAAAGGAGGACAGTTGAGAAGACAGTAAATAGGCCAGCTGCCAGACACCTGTGAGAATAAACAGTACAAGAGCTGTGATCTGTGGAAACTTAGACAGGATCAATTTGAGCTTATATATATTTATTCCCATCAAAAAATGGTGCACTTCTCAGTCTGTAGTGTGGCATGCTGAGGGAATATATATGTGGTAAATATGCCAGTCCTATGTCATCAAAAAGACAAGAGGTAAAAAATGTTGGTGTATGTAGAGAAAGGGAACTTCTGTGCACTGTTAGTGGCAATGTAACTGGGCACAACCATTATGGAAAAAAGTATGGATCCTCAAAATGTTAAAAATAGAACTGCCATATGATCCAGCAATTCTGCTTCTGGTAACATATTCAAAGGAAATGAAAATACTAACTCAAAAAAGGTACATACACCCCATGTTCATCACAGCATTATTTACAATAGCCAAGACATGGAAAACTTAAGTGTCCATCATGGATGAATGGATAAAGATGTGATATTTATATACAGTGCAGTATTATTTAGCTATAAAATTGAGGAAATCCTAGCATTTGCAACAAAATAGATGGACCTTGAAGGCATTTTGCTAAGTGAAATAAATCAGACCAACACAAAAAAACAAAAACAAAACAAAAACTTACTGAGATCAGACTGTGGATACCAGAGGCAGAGTATGGGAAGAAAGGGGCATATGGAGGAAAGTGGTCAAAAAGCACAAACTTCCATTTATAAGATAAGTAAGTACTAGTGTTGTAATGCAACATAATGAATACAGATAACACTGCTGTATGCTGTACAGTATAGAGAAAAGCTAAGAGAGTAAATACTAAGAGTTCTCAACATGAGATTTCCCCCCTTTTTATTGTATCTATTTGAGAAGATGGATGTTAGCTGAACCTATTTTGGTAATTATTTTACAATATGTGTAAATCAAACCATCATACCATATGCCTCAAACTTATACAGTGATATATGTCAATTATTTTTCAATAAAACCAGAAAGAAAAAGAAGAAATATATATGACTTCCCTCCTTTGGAGGCTGAGCTTTAGTGTGACAAGCAGTATGGTGATGTTCATAAAAACAGACTTTAGTGTATAATGTGTAGGCTGATTTCGTATTTTTTGGCAGCATGCTTTATTGTGGTATCTTCACAATTGCCTTTGTGATCATCCTAAAGCAAGCCATTCACTGTCAAATCAGTTTTGTCCCCTCAAGACAGACCTTAATTTTCAACTCTCACAGAGAGAAAGAAAAAAAAAAAGATTCTAAAATCACCAGATGAACAAACAAGGCCAAGTAAATCATACTCAGGGACCTTCTCTTGTATATTTTAACCACATAAAAGCAAGTATTGAAGGCATCTAAGAGGGATAAAGAGAGACAGGGAAGGGTACAATGTGACAGGAGGCATATTTGGAGTGAAAGCCAGTCTCATGGGGGTAACTAGTGAGCATTTGGTTGTGGAGGCAGAGTGGGTGACTTGTCAGTATATGAGCTACACAGGTCAATCAAACCTTCTTCCTACCTGGTGACCTTGTGTCAGCATTGGTGGTTACTTCTGTAAGGAATGCCTTTATGCTGATCTATCCATTTCCACGGTGCTGAAGCCCTGCCCCTAAGGCTTCTCCGTGAATGCCTTTCAGAGACATTTGGTACATAGACTGGCTATGATCTGTTTATCATACAGTCTTTCCCACTGGACAGTGATCTGTGGGAGGACAGGCAGTTACCCAGACTTCACTTTCCCAGACTGCATCCCTAGCACCTAGCACATTACTTGGCATATAGGAGATGCCCAGCCATGTTTATTAGACACATGTCAGGGAGCCTGGGTAGCGTAGTTGGTTGAGCATCCAACTCTCGGTTTTGGCTCAGGTCATGACCTCAGGGTCCTGGGATTGAGCCCCACGTCGGGCTCAGGCTCAGGCCAGAGTCTGCTTGGGACACTCTATCACTCTCCTTTGCCCCCCCCAAAATAAATAAATCTTAAACAAACAAACACATGTCTCCATGTGGGCAAGCCCCCATCTTCTCTTTGTTATGACATAAGCACAGGGCACATATAGCAAATGCACTAAAGTTTGGTTTTGCCTGTTTAAATGCTTTTCAGCCTCAGCCTCTCTCTGGCCTTTGGAAAGTCAAACAGCCTGATGACAAACAATATCAGCACCTTTTCTGGCTGGTATCCCTAAGATTCTATGTGACCAATGACTACGTGATCTTGCAGGTGACATCATGATTATCGTGACAATGTCAGGATTACAAACAAGCATATGATTTTGATTTATTGTTAATATCTCAATATTCAATTTGAAACAGAGGAAAGCACCAGAGACATAACTTTAAATGAAATCTTCTTATGTGATTTATATGGAAAAAATATCAGTCAGATGAATTATTTATCATTGCAAAATAAAATAACTCAACCATTAATAATTATGGTAAGAGCTGTTAGATTTATGTTCTAGAGTCATTATTAAAAACTTTGAAATCATTACAAATGGAGAGTAATATTGACAGTTAAATACATTATATCTATTAAAACTGTTGAAAGTTTATGCTAACCAGGTAATTTTAGGATGAACATTTTGTTCTTTTTCAAACAACAAATATTTCTGTAAAAATTTAAAAATAATATGGGTTAGAAAAATAAGAAATAAATAATCTTATAATTTAACATGTGTAGAATTAAATAGTAAATTAGATACATAACTTAACCAAAACCACCATGAGGAGCTATATTTTTATTAAGATTGTTCGATTCTATGTAAACCAGGAATCAAACAATTAAAAGAAAACTGCGTGAGAATTTTTATCATGAATAAAATACCTGCTTTACCTTAAAATTTCAGTAGTTGTGAAAGTTCCACATTCATTTATAACAATACTTATGGTAAATGATGCTTATAGGTTTGAGTCTAAATATTTAAATAAAAAGTTCAATGAAATAATTATTAAAGAATTGTCAACCACTTTCAACAAAGACAAATGATTTTTGAGTTTTCCTCAAAATAAATCCCAGGTAACATATTCTTTCTAGAAAATATGCTAGTAAAACAATGCTTTTGTCTAATGATAATATACTGTGCAGAAAAATCAAGGGATTTACTCAACGTACTACTTCTGTCTAATAAGATATTTGGGAGAAAAAAATGAAAGCCTTTTTTCAAAAAACTCTGGAGCAAATTAATGATTATACTTTGTGGTCTACTTCCTTGGCAAAAGATTTCAGGATCTCAGGCAACTAACTACATAGTAACTATTTGAGAAATGCTTTAGAATGTCTTCTAAACTGACAGATAAATGTGCCATGCAATGATATTAACAAGGGGAAATGGTTTTGAGTAATTCAAGAATTCCAAGGGTACAGTGTCTTCATTACATTTTTCATTGTGTATTTAGCACCACTAACGTTAAAGAAATACTGACCATAAGTGTATATATATATACATATATATATATATATACACACACACATATATATATGTATATATAGTCATGTTTATTGTTCTTCTTTAGTCAAAGACAAATTACATGATTTTTGACCTTCCACAGCATATGCAAAATATTTAACCAATATGAAATGGAAGCCATTGCATTTTAAAAAGGCTGTTTAAACAAAAGAAGCCTTAATATTGTACCATGCAGTAACAAAAATGCAGGGCTTGCAGGGAAATAAGTTTATTTGCTGGAACCTGCTGAATAAGTGATCAAATTGCTGTGCTTCAAGAGTGCAAGTATTTCTTACACAAAATCTGCTGTAAAGATGTACAAATCATTCCACTCCAGGGAAGAGGCTAAAATTGGTGTCATGCAATGAAAGCTGAGATGCAGATGGAAATTCAGAAGCGGTATTTGTGTGCCAATTATATTGCCAGACTCATTTCTAGATATAAGAATTAAGGACAAATTTGTTTCAAGTCACTGTGAAGCAGCAATTGCACACAGAGATATTACAAATAAAAAAGATGGGAGAATAACAATCCTAACCCTACTTCTGTAGATATTCACACACCAGTGCACAAAACTTTTAGGTGTGGAGTGATTTCACTGAAATCCCATGACTACTATGGGCCAAATCTCCAAATCCAAGAGTTGAAAGTAAATTTGTCTTCATGTGATTCAGTTATAATTAGAGAAGAAGAATAGTTTCATGACTTGATGGACAACATCACCATCTCCAGTGTCTTACAAAGGCAGAGCTGAACCACAAGAGTCAGAATCCCCATTGACCTTAGTGGAAATCCTGTTTAGTTTTGCAAATGTGCCATGTAAACAGTACAGAGCCATCTAGCCACTAACAGTGCTGAGAAGTGGTATCAAATTTTGATCACACGACATTTGCAATTGTAACAATAATGGAGTAACAATAATTTTGTTGGGTAAAATTTAGAATTTGCCCTTGTATTCCAAAAGCTTATTATCAAATGGTGATAGGAAACTTCAGTCGTGGTCTTGGATTTGGCTAAATATTGACATTTACACTTAAACATTAGGCATTTGATCAAAATTCATATTCTTGTTTTTTCCTCTTTCTATTTCTCTCTTTCTAAAAGTTGACTGATGTATGTGAAAGTAAAAGAAGGTAAGGTATGCTCATTTCAGTTCAACTCAGCTGTACCATCTCCGACAATACTAGATTCTGTGATAGAAAATAAGGAACCTAATTAACAAAGGGAGCCTTAAGGGTATCGTCGGCTCTCCCTCTCCTTCCACCCCATTCCATTTGTACCTCTTGGCTTCTTTCCTTCCTGACTCTCCTATCCTTCGTAGTTTTCTTATTTTCAAATAAAATTATAATTGAAGACTTTTGAGCTATAAAAGACAGCATGCTGATTGGAAAAAAATTGAAAAAGAAAAAATTATAATTTTGAAAATGTTATTTTTCTATATAGGGATAACCATCTAATGACTTGAGCACTTAACTTCCTATTACCAAACATATAGGCCCATAGATTTAGATCCTGAGTGTTTGCACAATTTGGCTGTTTATTTTCAGTTTGTATTAAATAATGAATATTATTCTATGTCCTTAAGTATTTCTCAAACTCTTTTTTTAAATGTCTGTAACCTATTCAAGTATCTATATATATCATAATTTAAAAATTATTATGTAGTTTTGGATATTTGGGTAATTTTTTTTTACTTTTCTTAACTAGGTAATGCTGTCAAGAACTTCTTTTTGCCAAAGACAATTAAACTTGTAGTAACTCATGTATATATTTCTAAATTTTCTGTTAGGTTTAAAGATAAAAGTGGAATCAAAGTATATGAACTTTTGAAATTATACTTATGGCTATTCTCATTTAATTTTCCATTTTGTGCACCACCAAAAATATATCAGAATGCTCAGCTCATTACCTTCCAACATTAACAAAAAATCATATTTCCTATTACTGTTCTTTCTCTTGTTTTCTTCTGTCTTTGCCTTATGATTAATAGAAATTAATTTAGACCTTATAAATTTCCCTCATATTGTTCAAGTCTATAGCAGGCACTTGGACTTTTATTTAGTGATAAAATGCTTATCACATTTTGCATTAGTTAGGGCTTAAGAGAGAGAGAATTAAGAAACTAGCTATGTGATTGTGGACACTTGTAAGTGTAAAATCTGCAAGGTAGGCTGACTTGCTGAAGACCAGGGAAGAACTGATATCCCAGCTCAAGTCTGAAAACAGTCTGGAGGCAGAATTCCCTCTTCCTTAAGGGACCTCAGTCTTGTTCTCTTAATACTTTCAGTTGATTGGATGATGCCCACCCACATTATGGAAAGTACGCTGCATTCATCAAAGGCTCAAAGATTTAACTGTTAATTCCATTAAAAAAATACAGCTTCACAGCAACATGCAAACCAGATTTGACCACGTATCTGGGCAACCTAGTCAAGTTGCCACATAAAATTAAGAATCATAAGTGTTCCAAAATATCAAACTCAGCATGAAAATTAAAAAACAACCACCACCACAACAACAAAACACACAACGCTATAATTAATTTAATCCAGCTACTAAGAAAACCATCTCTGGTATTTCTTTGAGAGGAGAATTTGCAAATTTAGCTATGGGGACATGACAAATACCAGCAACCACCTAATAAAGGTGCTCTATCCCAGAATTGTCCTTGTGAACAAACATCACCTTATACCATAATGAAGCCAAACTACATCCTAATGATAATTTCATAAAACCCTGATTTCTTCCTTCTGAAACACTTTGGGCCAGAAATTTTAATTTATCAACTCCAGGATCCTCAGTATAATAAAGGATTCTCATATCTACCTCTTAGCATTCTCTTGACCATTATATCACAGAAGGTCTCTGCCATAGTACCTGGCGCAGAGTAGGCATTCAACAAATTGCATGTTCCTCCCTCTCCATGTTACCTTTCTTAAAACATCTGTCCCTTAACATTGAGTCAGAAGCAAGCAATATGATTATTCATTAAAAATTAGCCCAGGCTCCCTGCTCAGTGGGGAATCTGCTTCTCCCTCTGACCTTCCCCCCTCTCCTGCTCTCTCTCTCTTTCTCATTCTCTCTCACAAATAAATAAATAAAATCTTTAAAAAAAAAATTAGCCCAGGTATGTGTCTTCCTGTCTCTTCAGCTTTGTGTGCTTGAGCCAAATGATTGGAGGAATATATTTCCAATAAATAGTAATAGTCAAAATGTTAGGGATGTCTGTATCACACTTTGCCACATGGAACATACAGTGACTAACTGGATATTTTAACTAGATATTTTCTATTATGATAAAACATTATTATTATTAATATTATTATTATTTTGGAATACAGCTAACACTTGGCTACTGCTTAAGCTGACTCTACATATTTATCCAATGATATGTGAATTATATGTATGTATATATGTTATACATATATAAAACTAATAAATACATATTTTCGTTATACCATAGCCAGGTGGAATCACATAGTAGTTGTTTTAAGTCTGTCTCCAAATCAAAACTTCATTCTAGATACACTCTTCTCATCCCCCATTACAGGTGGAAGTACATTATCAGAGGACCAACTCACAATTTAGTAAGTGCAATGAGAACCTAGTAAATGGCAGTTATTGACAGGGAAGACTTCATTGGAAAAAGAATTCAATATTTGATTGAAGAGCCAAAAAAATGCTTCATTTATATCTTCTAGATTCACTGAAGCATTTCACTGTTTGTCTCATGAAGCAACTTATATAAGCTACTGATTAACAGAGAATATTGTGTCCATCCTGATATTGTCTGAATACACTTATTTTAGAATATATATGATTTTTTTAAAAATCACTTGCCTGTAGGTCAGTGAAGGGTAAGGAAACCTCATATGCCCCTTAGGTGCTTAGAGCTCAGATCACTAATCTATTAAATGGGGATTCTAATATCCTTTTCCTGAAGCTTAACCAAGAGAAGCAATCATGGGGTTTGAGGTCTTCATGCTGATATATTACTCTAAAAAGGAAAAATCAAATTAGGTTTGACTCTGGCTAGCAGAGGAAAGAAGGAAAAAATATAACTGTTTAGTTGTTGGTGATACTGATTTTAAAAATAACTAGATATAGATAGATGATAGATGATAGATGTTAGATAGATGATAGAAGATAGAGATAGTAGATAGATAGTGGAATGCATGCTTTTGCACAGAAACCAAGAAAGTTTAAAGATTATGGAAGTGGTATATATCAGAAATTTGTAACATGTAGTACAAGAAAGTTCAAGGAAAAGAGAAAGTAGAAGACAAGCGATAGCAGTGTCAGGATCTCGGCCAGGTTAGGAAGAAACACAAATGAGACCCCATAAAGAAAAGCTGGCTTTCTGAGTCCGGAACCAGGGGGCAAGGAAGCAGATAAACAGATGGTGCTATTGGCCAGACAACAAATGAAGTGTGAGGTGATCTAAAGATCTAGAAAATATGTGTGAATTACAAGAGTGTATGTGCTCCATGCCTGGCCCTATGCCTTCTTCTGAGTGCTTGTTTTAGGCTGTAAGCGTCTTGAGTGCCTCGCATGCTTTCCTGATGGTCAGCCATTTCTCTGAACAGTCATTGCTATGGTAAATGACCCTGAGGCCTATGAGTTTCTATCATCTGAAGGTAAATGCCCAGAGTTTGCTTCTCCCATTACTTCTTCACACAGAGGCCCACAGTACAAAGATGGATGTAGTTTCCTCCTTGCTGTCTGAGAAGCTATGTGAAATCACCTGGAAATGTGGGTATGTGTGTGGATAAGGAGTGTCATAGGAGACAAAAGGAAGTCAGTGGATAGATTGCCTCTTCAATGTTCCTTCCACTGGGTGGGTCTTAAACTTAGGTTTCCATGCACCTATTAGAAGACATGCTGTGTCTGTTGGTGACCTAGTGCCTGGTTTTATAACACACCATCTGGTATTTGTTTTTCTGCCTTATTATGCCTCACTTACATTTCCTTCAGTCTTGCTGATCTAGGGCTGCCCTTTAAAATAATGCTTTGGCACATTAGCTTTGTTTTGAGCTGTTTTTGGGAGAACTTGAGCTAACACAGTAGTTCTACAAATAGTAGTAGAAAGCAGACACTGAGGATGAGGGTTTGGACTCACATTGCCTATTCATCTGAGACCAATAAGATCCCATTCTTGGTGGGCACCAGAGTAATTATTATCCTAGCATGTAGTGAGTGGCCTCAAAATTACTAAAACTTTCACCTTTGGTTAATTGAGATGAGAGGCAAGTGAAAGGCAGGTCACTGGAAGAACAAATAGCTGTGATGTTTAATCAGCATGACATAAATACATACTTAACAACCTCCTTTTGATAGCACTGGAGGCTTGCAAAAGGAAATTGATGGGCTTAGGGGAATTCACTTGCCAATTTAAGGCATGCTCTGAGAGTCAGAGCTCCTTGATGGTAGTCTTAAAAGACTTTCAATCTTTCCTTCAGCTTCAAGAAACATTGAAGTTAAAAATCAACCCCAGACTCTTATGTTGAGGGTCCAGGAATGTAAAGGAGACAAAAATATGCATCCTTAACGGGATTCTTAGACCAGGGATAGGGACATTTTAGTGGATGAGTCCAGCTTTATTGAGGTATAACTTAAATATAATGCACTACATGTTCTCTATAGTGCACAATTTCATAAATGTTGGCATATGCATAGGCTTATGAAATCATCACTAAAGTCTAGAAAATAAACAGATAAATCACCTTCAAAATTCTCCTTCTTTTGTGATTCCTCCCTCCTGCCCCTTTGCTGTGCAATCACTGATTTGCTTTCTGTCACTAGAAAGAAGATTGTATCTTCTAAAATTTTATAAAAGTGAAATGAAACATTATGAACTTTTTTTTTTTTTGCATGCTTCTTTTACTCAGTGTGACTAGGTTGGGATTCATCCAGATTTTTATGTGTATCAATAATCCATTCCATTTTATTGCTGAGTAGTATTCTATTATACAGATATAGCACAGCTTGTTTATACATTCACTTCTTGATTGATGCTGGAGTTGTTTCCAATTTGGAGCTATTATAAACAAAGTGTTATGAAAACTCATATACAAGGCATTGGATGGACACATGCATTTATTTTTCTTGAATAGATGCCAAGGAATAGAAAGACCAGGTCATATAGTAGGAATATGTTTAACTGGCTATCTTGTTTTGAAAATAGTTGAATCAATCATTTTTTTTTCCACTAGCAATGTAAGGGAATTCTAATTGCTTTACACTGTTGCTTAAACTTGGAATAGCTAAATTTTAATGTTAGATATTCTATTGGAGTGTAATGGAATATCATTGTTATAATTTGTATAATGTAATTGTTATTTGATATAAGCATATCTTCTTTGGTGAAAATCTTTTCAAATCTTTTGTTCTTTTTTTGGCTTGTTTTCTTACTACTGAGTTTTAAAATTTTTTCATATATTTTGGATACAAGTCATTTATTGGATAGGTGACACATAAATATTTTCACCTAGTCCGTTGCTTGTCTTTTCTTTCTCTTAACAGTGTATTTTCAAGAGAAAAATATTTATTTTGATAAAGCCAAATTTTTCTTTATTTTTTTCTTTTATAGGTAGTGATTCTGGTGTTGCAACTAAAAAGTTGTTGCCTAAGTCAAGATTACAAACATATACTCATATATTTTCTTCTAGTACTATAGTTTTTTAGGTTTTTATTTAGGGCTATGATTCATTTTGAGTTAATTTTTATATGGTCAAAATTAAGGATCAATTTTTTTATTGTTTTTTAAGGATTTTTTTAATTTCTTTTTAAAGATCGATTTTTTTTTCATGGAGTAGTCAATTATTTCAACTCTGTGGAAAAGTCTGTCTACTAGGTAATGGAATGGCATTTTTCCTTTAAAAAATAAATTGATTGTATAAATGTATTTCTGCACTTTCCTCCTATTCCAATGACCTATTCAAATAGCTTGATGCCAAAATAACACTGTCTTGATTATTATAGCTTTATAATAAGTGTTGAAGTTAATGTAATTCTTCCAGGTTTGCTCTTTTTTATTATAATTTTTTTGACCCTTTACATTTCTGTAAGAATTTTGGGATCAACGTCACAATTTTTATAACAAAATCCCGCCAGGACACTGATCTCACGTTGAATCTAGAAATTCATTTGAGGAGGTATGACATCTTAAAAATATTGATTCTTCCATCCATGAAAACAGCCTTTCTCTCCATTTACTTATGTCTTTTTAAATTTATCTCAACATTGTGTTTTAGTTTTCAGTGTACAGGTCTTAAACATCTTTAATCATATTTACCCCTATTATTTCATAATCTTGATAATGTTGTAAACAGTATTTTTTTTACTTTAACTAAATTTCTGATTGATTTTTGTGTTTTGTAAAACTGCAGTTGTTTGTTTAACGATCTAGGATCCTATACACAAACTAAAACTCAGTTACTTTTTCTAGTAGGACTTTATTTTTTTAATTCCATAGGATTTTCCTCATAAATGATCATGTTATTTATGAGCTAGGACAGTCATATCTTTTTTGTTTGAAAGCCTTTCTTTTATCTTCTTTCTTTCTTTTTTTCTTTGTCTTACTGCAATGGCTAGAATGTTCAGCACTAGGTTAAGTTAAAGTATTGAGAGGAGACATTTGTGCCTCCCTTATATAAGTATTATGTTAGCTTACAGGTTTTTCATAAAAGCCCTTTATCTGGTTGAAGGAATTTTCTTCTTTTTGTAGTTTGCTGAAATATTTTTATGAGAATGTTGGATTTTTTTTTTGAAGATTTTATTTATTTATGTGACACAGAGAGACACAGCGAGAGAGGGAACACAAGCAGGGCGAGTGGGAGAGGGAGAAGCAGGCCTCCAGCGGAGCAGGGAGTCCAATGCGGGGCTTGATCCCAGAAACCTGGGATCACGACCTGAGCCGAAGGCAGATGTTTAACAACTGAGCCACCCAGGCACCCAGGATGTTGAATTTTGACAAATGATATTCCTACATATGTTGAGATAAATTTTGTTAATATTGTGAAGTATAGTGATAGATTTTTGAATGTTAAATCAGTCTTGCAGCTCCAAGATAAGCTTTAGTTGGTGATGGTGTATTATCTTCTTAAAAATAGTTGTATTCAACTGGATGAATTTTGTTAAGAATTTTTGAATTTGTGCTCTTGAGTGCTTTGAATTTGATATTGATATATAGTTTATTTGTTGTTTTTGTATCAGAATTATGCTGACCTCATAGAAACAATTGAGAAGTCTTCACTCCTTTTTTTCTTTTTGAAAGATTTTTATTGATTAAGAATTATTTATGCCTTTAAGGTTTAGTAGAATTTTGTAGTGAACCCATTTAGGCTTGGAGTTTTCTTTGTTGAAAAGTTCAACCTACAAACTCAGTTTCTTTAACAGATTTGGGACAATTCAAGTTATCTCCTTATTCCTGGTGAGTTTTTCTAGTTAATGACTTTCAAGGAATTTGTTAATTTTATGTAAGTTGTTGACTTTATTGGCATTAAATTGTTCAAAACTCTCAACTAAGTCGTTGTAAAAGAAATGTGCCTCAACATAATAAAAGCCATATATGACAAACGCACAGATGACATCATATTCTTCAGTGAAAAGCTGAAAGTGTTTCGTCAAAGATCAGAAACAAGACAAGGATGGCCATTCCCATCACTTTTATTCAACAGGGTATTGGAAGTCCTGGCCAGAGCAATTAGGCAAGGGGAAAAAAAGTAAACGGCATTCAAATTGGAAAGGAGGAAATTAAAAGAAAAATCGTTATTTCTAGATGGCATGATATTATATATAGAAATCCTAAATACTCCACTCAAAAATTGTTAGAACTAATAAATGTACTCATTAAAGTTATAGGATACAAAATCTTAATAGAAAAATGTGTTGCATTTCTATATGTTAGTAATGAATTATCAGAAAGAAAATTTAAGAAAATAATCTCACTTAGAATTGCATAAAAAATGCCTAGAAATAAATTTGGACAAAGAAGGAAAGATCTGTACACTGAAAACTATGACATTGATGACAGAAATTGAAGAAGACACAAATAAATGGAAAAAGTGTTTAGTGTTCAAGGATTGGAAGAACTAATATTGTTAAAATGTCTACACTACCAAAAGTAATCTACAGATTCAGTGTAATCCCTATCAAAATTCCTATGGAATTTTTCACAAAAATAGAAAAAAAATTCTAAAATTTCTATGAAAACAAAAAAGACCCCCAAATAGAGCAACCTTGAGAAAGAACACAGCTGGAGGCATCACACTTCCTGGCTTCAAACTATAGTATAAAGATATATTAACCAAAATAGTATGGTATTGGCATAAAAACAGATACATTGATCAATAGAACAGAATAGAGAGCCCAGAACTAAACCCATGCATATACAGTCAATTAATTTATGACATAGGAGCCAGGAATATACAGTAGGAAAGGGACAGTCTCTTCAATAAATTGTGTTAGGAAATGTGGACAGCCACATACAAAGAATGAAACTAGAACTCTATCTTACATCATATAAAAAAATTAACTGAGGGGCACCTGGTTGGCTCAGTTGTTTTGGTGACTGCCTTTGGCTCAGGTCATGATCCTGGAGACCTGGGATCGAGTCCCACATCAGGCTCCCTGCTCAGTAAGGAGTCTGCTTCTCCCTCTGCCCCTCCCCCCTCTTGTGTGCTCTCTCTCTCTCATTCTCTCTCTCTCAAGTAAATAAATAAAATCTTTAAAAAAATTAAGTGAAAATGAATTAAAACCTTGAACTTAAGACCTGATACCGTTAACCTACTATAAGAAATGTAAGCAGTAAGCTCCTGACATTGATCTTGGCAATGAATTTTTGGGTGCAATACCCAAAGCAAAGGAAACAAAAGCAAAAGTAAACAAGTAGGACTACATCAAACCAAGAAGCTTCTGTATAGCAAAAGAAACCATCAACTAAATGAAAAGGCAACATACTGAATAGAAGTAAATATTTGCAAATCATATATCTGGTAAGTGGTTAATATCCAAAATATATAATGAACTCCTACAACGCAGTGCAACTCTACATACAACTCAAACAATGCAATTTGAAAATAGAGGATCCAAATAGACTTTTTTTTTCCAAAAAAGACATACAGATGGCCAAAAGGTAACGAAAAGATACTCAACATCACTGATTATTAGGGAAATGCAAATCAAAACCACAATGAGATATCACCTCACACTTGTAAGAAAGGCTATTATCAAACAAACAAGCAAACAAGAAGTAGAAAGTGTTGGTGAGCATGTGGAGAAAAGAGAACCCTTGTGTGCCATTGTTGGAATATAAAATGGTGTGGTCATTAAGGAAAACAGTATGGGGATTCCTCAGGAAATTAAAAATAGGGGCACCTGGGTGGCTCAGTTGGTTAGGCACCCAAATCTTGATTTTGGCTCTGGTTATGATCTCAGAGTCATGAGACTGAGCCCCGTGTCAGACTCCACTCTGGGCATGGAGCTTGCTTAAGATTCTCCCTTCCTCCTCCTCCTCCCTTCACTTTCTTTCTCTCTCTCTCTTTCTCTCCCCAAATAAAATAAAATAAAATAATAAAATATAAAAAAGAAATTAAAAACAGAATTATCATATGATCCAGCAATTCCTTTTCTGTCTATTTATCCAAAGGAAATGAAAGCACTCAATCAAAAAGATCTATGCAACCCCAATTATTACTGCAGTGTTATTTACAACAGTAAAAATGCAGAAAGAACCTAAGCATCCACCAGTGGATGAATGGATATATCATACACACACACACATACACACACACACACACAACAGAATATTATTCATCCAGAAAAAAGAAAATCTTGCCATTTGTGGCAACATAGATGACCTTGAAGGCATCATGCTAAGTGAAATAAGTCAGGCAGAAAGAGATAAGCCCCACATGATCTCATTTATATGTGGACTCTCAAAAAAATGAAAGGCAGAGGGCGTGTGGGTGGCTCAGTCAGTTAAGCATCCAAATCTTGATCTCAGCCTGGGTCTTGATCTCAGGGTTGTGAGTTTGAGCACCGTGTTGGACTCCACAATGGACGTGTAGCCTACTTAAAAAAAAAAAGACAAAAACTAAACTCATATGTGCAACATAGTGATTATAGTTAATACTCTGTTGTAAATTTGGAAATTGCTAAGAGAGTAGATCTTAAAATTTCTCATCCCAAGAAAAAGAATTTTAACTACATATGGTGATGAATGTTAACTAAGATTATTGTGGAGATCATTTTGCAAAATATTGAATCATTATGTTATATACCTGAAAATATCATAATGTTATATGTCAATTATATCTCAATTAAAAAATATTTATTGAGGATCTAATTTATGCCAGCCACTTTTCTCAGTGTTGTGGATGTAAAAATATCTACTTTCCCTATATCTATGAGGAATCACTTCGTCTTTAAACGTTTTTTTTCAAAATGTTAATTATTGAACTGGTTGTGGGGTATATGGAGAGTCTCTGTAATATTCTTGTAACTTTTCTGTAAATATAAAACTATTCTAAAATATTACTTATTAAATGTTTAAAAAATTCAAAATAGTCTCTTATTATCATTTTACTACCTTTAGAATTTATCATGATGTCAACCCTCTCATTCTTGATGTTAAAAAATCTGTGTCTTCTCTCTTTTTCCTGATCAGTCTGAGTAGGGTTGTCAATTTTATTAACCTTATCAAAGAAAAAGCTTTTGGCTTCAACAGTGTTTTGACTATTTGTCTGTATTCTATTTCATTGGTTTGTACTCTGATCTGTATATATTTTCTTCTCCTTTCTTGGTGTTTTATTTATTCTTCTTTTTGTAGTTTCCTAAAGTAGAAACAAGGGCCACTGTTTGGAGACCATTCTTTTTGAATATTGTGTTTAATTAAATGCAATAAACTTTGCATTTGGGTAAATTTTGCTTTACCTGAATCCCATAGATTTTGGCATGATTTGTTTTTATTATAATTTAATTCAAATACATTCTGATTTCTATTTTTTAAAGATTTATTTATTTATTTGAGAAAGAGAGTGCATGAGAGAGCATGAGAAAGAGAGGAGGAGAGAACCTCAAGCAGATTTTGCACTGAGCGAGAGTCCTGGGGCTGATGCCAGGACACCAAGATCATAAGCCCAGCTGAAACCAAGAGTCAATGCTAAACTGACAGCCACCCAGACACCCCCTCTAATTTCTATTTTGAATGTAACTTTGTACAACAGGTTATTTAGAAATTTTTTTTATTTGGGAATTTCCAGATATCTTTCCATTCATTGATTTTTAATTTAATTCCATATTGGTCAGAAAACAAAACTTTAGTTACTTGATTCAATTTAAATTTATTGTAAATTATTTAATGATTTAACATATGATCAATAGGTCAGATTTATATGACATAATATGATATTATATTATAGAATAAGATATGATAGATCAAGATCATATCATTGATAAATGATTTGTGTGAATATAAAACAATGTGTATTCTGGTGTTATTGGATGAAGGGTTATATAAATGTCAATTTGATTAAGTAGGACAATAATGTTTTCAAGTTTTCAGAGTCCAAATTGATTTATAAACACTTGTTTAATAAATTATTAAAACTATATGTTGAGGGGCGGAGCAAGATGGCAGAGGAGTAGGAGACCTGGATTTCGTCTGGTTCCAGGAATTCAGCTGGATAGGGATCAAAACATTCTGAATACCAATGAACTCAACAGGAGATCAAAGAAAAGAATAGCAACAACTCTCTGAACAGAAAAGTGACCACTTTCTGGAAGGTAGGACATGTGGAGAAGTGAATCCGAGGCAATATTCAGGAGGATAGACAGCGGGGGAAGGGGCCTCCACCTACTGCTTCTGGCAAGTGATAGAGCAGCAGAGCACAAAATAGGAACATTTAGAAGTAGGCTCCGCTGAGGGACATCACTCCAGTGGCTAAGCAGGGGGTGGAACCCTCACGGGACAGTGTGGTCTCAGGACCCTCAGGGTCACAGAAAGATCGGGGGTGCCTGAGTAAGGCAGAGCTCCCAGGTATCAGAGGAGGGAAGGTGGCTGCAGAGACGGAGCCAAGAAGTGGGCTCTCAGCTCGGGGTTGCCATAAACCATGATCTACGGCACAGTCAGGACACTGCCCCTCCAGCAAGGACCCAAAAAGGGGCAGATCCAGAAAGACTCCACTTCTTCCCCTGGGAGGAGCAGCACAGGAGTGCACTGCAGGGATCTGCTGGGTTTGGGGACTCCACACAGGGTCATGTGCCAGAGAAAGAAATGCTCGGCAACAGGCCGGGTAAGCATGGAGTGCAGCTGGAGACTGGGGAGACGTCAGTGACTGACTGCTTTTCTCTGGGGGGGTCACTGAGCAGTGGGGCCCCAAGTTCTTGGCTCCTCTGGGGCTGAGATTGGGAGGCTGCCATTTTTACTCTTGTCCTCCAAAGCTGTGGGAGAACTTGCAGGGAACAAAACTCCCGAGAGCAACCCCGAGCAGATTACTTAGCCCAGACCGGCAAGGGCGGGGCAATTCTACCTCTGGCAAAGACATTTGGGAACCACGACAAAAGGCCCCTCCCCCAGAAAATCAGCAAGAACAACCACCAAGACCAAGTTTACCGATCAATGACAATGGCAGAACTCCAGCGCTAGGGGAATACTGCACACAGAATTCATGGCTTTTTTACCATGATTCTTTAGTCTTTCAAAGTTAATTTTTCTTTAACTTTTTTTTTAATTTTTATTTTTCCCATTTTCAACCAACATCTTATCAATCCCTTTTTTAATAAACATTTTTATTTTTCATTTTTAGAGTCATATTCTATCCCTTCATAATAGTTACCCTT
>NW_027397064.1:106251051-106317836 GCF_003265705.2 Callorhinus ursinus
TCTAACAGATCAAAATATACCCTAAATCGCTAGTGTATAACTTTGTTCTAGTGTCCTGCTTGATCATATTCTCTCCTTTTTTTTAAAATCCTCTTATTTCTTTTTTCAAACAACTTCTTATCTTATAAATTCCTTTTATAAAATCTTTTATAATTTTCATCTTTACAATCATATTCCATCCCTTCATCATGTTAACCATTATTTTTGTACATATGTAAGTTTTTCCTTCTTTAAAATTTTAGGAGGCACTTTCCTCTAACAAACCAAAATACACCCAAAATCTAGTGTGTGGCACTGATTTATGCACCAGCGTGATCATATTTGATCATATTCTGTTTTTTTTGTTTTGTTTTGTTCTGTTTTTGTTTGTTTTTATCTTTTTCTTTTTTTCTTTTTGTTTTTTTATTTCTTTCCCTTTCTTTTCCCCCAGTTTCAAGTCTTTTCTAATTTGTTTAGAGTATATTTTCTGGGGACATTTTTACTCTGTTAACATTTTGTTCTCTCATTCACCTATTCTTCTCTCGACAAAATAACAAGATGGAAAAATTCACCTCAACAAAAAGAACAAGAGGAAGTACCGACTGCCAGGGACCTACTCAAAATGGACATTAGTACAATGTTGGAACTAGAGTTCAGAATGATGATTCTAAAGATACTAGCTGGGCCTGAAAAAAAACATGGAGGTTATTAGAGAAACCCTCTCAGGAGAAATAAAAGAACTAAAATTTAACCAAGTCAAAATCAAAAAGGCTAAAATGAGGTGCAATCAAAAATGGGGGTCTAACTGCTAGGATAAATGAGGCACAAGAGAGAATTAGTGATATAGAAGACCATATGATGGAAATAAAGAAGCTGAGAAAAAGAGAGATAAACAACTACTGGATCACAAGGGCAGAATTCGAGAGATAAATGATACCATTAGATGAAACAACATTAGAATAATTGGGATCCCAGAAGAAGAAAGAAAAGACAGAAGGTATATTGAGGCGAATTATAGCAGAGAACATCCCTAATTTGGGGAAGGAAAAAGTCATCAAAATCCAGGAGGCACAGAGAACCCCTCTCAAAATCAATGAAAGGAGGTCAACACACTGACAGCTAATAGTAAAACTTACCAGTCTCAGAGACAAAAAAGAAAATCCTGAAAGCACCTTGGGAGAAGAGATATGTAACTTACAACAGTAGAAACATTAGATTGGCAACACACCTATCCACAGAGACCTGGCAGGCCAGAAAGGACAGGCGTGATATATTCAGAGTACTAAATGAGAAAAATATGCAGCCAAGAATACTATATTCAGCTAGGCTGTCATTGAAAATAGAAGGAGAGATAAAAAGCTTCAAGGACAAGGAAAACTAAAGGAATTTGCAAAAACAAAACCAGCACTTCAAGAAATATTAAAAGGGGTCCTCTAACCAAAGAGAGAGCCTAAAAGCAACATAGACCAGAAAGGAACACAGACAATATACAGTAACAGTAACCTTACAGGCAATACAATGGTACTAAATTCATATCTTTCAATAGTTATCCTGAATGTAAATGGCCTAAATTCCCTAACAAAAAAGACACAGTCTATCAGATTGGATAAAAAAAGAAGACCCATCGATTTTCTGTCTGCAAGACACTCATTTTAGACCCAAAGACACGTCCAGATGGAAAATGAGGGGTGGAAAACCATTTACCATGCTAATGGACACCAAAAGAAATCTGGGGTGGCAATCCTTATATCAGCCAAATTAGATTTTAAAACAAAGACTGTAATAAGAGATGAGGAAGGACACTATACCCTACTTAAAGGGTCTATCCAACAAGAAGATCTAACAATTGTAAATATCTATGCCCCTAACATGGGAGCAGCCAATTATATAAGGCAATTAATAACAAAAGCAAAGAAACACATTGACAACAATACAATAATACTGGGGGACTTTAACACACCCCTCACTGAAATAGATCATCTAAGCAAAAGATCAACAAGGAAATAAATACTTGAAATGACACAGTGGACCAAATGGACTTCACAGATATATTCAGAACATTCCATCCCTAAGCAAAAGAATACACATTCTTCTCGAATGCACATGGAACATTCTCCAGAATAGATCACATCCTAGGTCACAAATAAGGTCTCAACCAATACCAAAAGATTGGGATCATTCCCTGCATATTTTCAGACCACAGTGCTTTGAAACTAGAATTCAATCACAAGAGGAACATCGGAAAGAACTCAAATACATGGAGGCTAAAGAGCATCATACTGAAGAATGAATAGGTCAACCAGGAAATCAAAGTAGAATTTTAAAAATTCATGGAAACAAATGACAATGAAACCACAATTGTTCGAAATCTTTGAGGTACAGCAAAGGAAGTCCTAAGAGGAAAGTATATAGCAATACAAGCCTTTCTTTAGAAACAAGAAAAGTCTCAAATACACAACCTAACCCTACACTTAAACAAGCTGGAGAGAGAACAGCAAATAAAGCCTAAACCCAGCAGGAGAAGAGAAATAATAAAGATCAGAGCAGAAATCGATGAAATAGAAACCCAAGGAACAACAGAACAAATCAACAAAACTAGGAGCTGGTTCTTTGAAAGAATTAATAAGATTGATAAAACCCTGGCCAGACTTATCAAAAAGAAAAATGACCCAAATCAACAAAATCATGAATGAAAAAGGAGAGCTCACAACCAACACCAAAGAAATACAAACAATTATAAGAACATATTATGAGCAGCTATATGCCAGCTGATTAGATAACCTGGAACAAATGGATGCATTCCTAGAGATGTATCAACCACCAAAACTGAATCCGGAAGAAATAGAAAACCTGAACAGACCTATACCTACTAAGGAAACTGAAGCAGTCATCAAAAATTTCCCAACAAACAAAAGCCCAGGGCCAGATGGCTTCCCACGGGAATTCTACCAAACATTTCAAGAAGAATTAATGCCTATTCTTCTGAAACAGTTCCAAAAAATACAAATGGAAGGAAAACTTCCACACTCGTTTTATGAGACCACCATTACCTAGATCCCCAAATCAGACAAAGACACCATCAAAAAGAACAATTACAGACCAATATCCTTGATGAACATGGATGCAAAAATTCTCTCCAAAATACTAGCCAATAGGATCCAACAGTACATTAAAAGATTATTCACCACGACCAAATGGGATTTATCCCTGGGCTGCCAGGTTTGTTCAACATCTGCAAATCAATCAACGTGATACAATACATTAATAAAAGAAAGAACAAGAACCATATGGTCCTCTCAATAGATGCAGAAAAAGCATTAGGAAAACTACAGCATCCTTTCCTGATCAAAACTCTTCAGAGTATAGGCATAGTGGGTACATACATCAATATCATAAAAGCCATCTATGAAACGGGCACCTGGGTGGCTCAGTTATGAAGTGTCTGCCTTTGGCTCAGGTCGTGGCCCCAGGGTCCTGGGATCGAGCCCCGCATCAGGCTCCCACTCTGCAGGAAGCCTGCTTCTCCCTCTCCCACTCCTCCTACTTGTGTTCCCTCTCTCGCTGTCTCTCTCTCTGTGTCAAATAAATAAATAAATAAATAAATAAATAAATACCTTAAAAAAATAAAAAAAATAAAGCCTTCTATGAAAAACCTGCAACGAATATCATTCTCAATGGGGAAAAACTGACAACTTTCCCCCTAAGGTCAAGAATGCGGCAGGGATGTCCACTATCACCACTGCTATTCAAAATAGTATTAGAAGTCCCAGCCACAGCAATCAGACAATAACAACAACAAAAATAAATAAATAAATAAAAGGCATCCTAATCGGCAAAGAAGTCAAACTCTCACTGTTTGCAGATAATAGAATACTTTATGTGGAAAACCCAAAAGACTCCACCCCAAAACTGCTAGAATTCATACAGGAATTCTGTAAAGTGGCAGTATATAAAATCAATGCACAGAAATCACTGCATTCCTATACACCAACAACAAGGCAGAAGAGAGAAATTAAGGAGTCGATCCCATTTACAATTGTACCCAAAACCATCAGATACCTAGGAATAAATCGCACCAAAGAGGCAAAGAATCTGTACTCCGAAAACTATAAAATACTCATGAAAGAAATTGAGGAATACACAAAGAAATGGAAAAACGTTCCATGCTCATGGATTGGAAGAACATATGTTTTGAAGATATCAATGCTACCTAGAGAAATCTACACATTTAATGCAATCCCTATCAAAATATCATCCACTTTTTTCAAAGAAATGGAACAAATAATCCTAAAATTTGTATGGAACCAGAAGAAACCCCAAATAACCAGAGGAATCTTGAAAAATAAAAGCAAACCTGGCGGCATCACAATTCCGGACTTCCAGCTCTATTACAAAGCTGTCATCATCAAGACAGTATGATACTGGCACAAAACAGACACATAGATCAATGGAACAGAATAGAGAGCCCAGAAATGGACCCTTAACTCTATGGTCAACTAACCTTCAACAAAACAGGAAAGAATGTCCAATGGAAAAAAGTCTCTTCAACAAATGGTGTTGGGAAAATTGGACAGCCACATGCAGAAGAATGAAACTGGACCATTTCCTTACACCACTCACAAAAATAGACGCAAAATGGTTGAAAGACCTAAATGTGAGACAGAAGTCCATAGAAATCCTAAAGGAGAACACAGGCAGCAACCTCTTCTACCTCAGGCACAGCAACTTCTTCCTAGAAACATCACCAAAGGCAAGGGAAGCAAGGGCAAAAATAAACTATTGGGATTTCCTCAAGATAAAAAGCTTTTGCATAGCAAAAGAAACAGTCAACAAAACCAAAAGACAACCGACAGAATGGGAGAAGATATTTGCAAATGACATATCAGATAAAGGGCTAGTATCCAAAATTTATAAAGACCTTCTTAAACTCAACACGCAAAGAACAAATGATCCAATCAAGAAATGGGCAGAAGACATGAACAGACATTTTTTCCAAAGACATCCAAATGGCCAACAGACACATGAAAAAGTGCTCAACATTGCTCGGCATCAGGGAAATCCAAATCAAAACCTCAATGAGATATCACTTCACACCAGTCACAATGGCCAAAATTAACAAGTCAGGAAATGACATATGTTGGCGGGAATGTGGAGAAAGGGGAACCCTCCTACACTGTTGGTGGGAATGCAAGATGGTGCAGCCACTCTGGAAAACAATATGGAGGTTCCTCAAAATGTTGAAAATAGAGCTACCATACGATCCAGCCATTGCACTACTGGGTATTTACCACAAAGATACAAATGTAGGAATCTGAAGGGTCATGTACCCCATTGTTTATAGCAGCAATATCCACAATAGCCAAATTGTGGAAAGAGCCAAAATATCCATGGACAAATGAATGGATAAAGAAGAAGTGGTATATATCTATACAATGGAATAGTATGCAGTCATCAAAATGAATGAAATCTTGCCATTTGCAACAACATGGATGGAACTAGAGGGTATTATGCTGAGCGAAATAAGCCAATCAGAGAAAGATGTGTATCATATGACCTCACTGATATGAGGAATTCTTCATCTCAGGAAACAAACTGAGGGCTGCTGGCATGGTGGGGGGTGGGTGGATGGGGTGGTTGGGTGATAGACATTGGGGAGAGTATTTGCTATGGTGAGTGCTGTGAATTGTGCAAGACTGTTGAATCACAGATCTGTACCTCTGAAGCAAATAATACATTATATGTTAAAAAAAAAAAGCAGAAGATAGCAGGAGTGGAAGAATGAAGGGGGGAAATTGGAGGGGGAGATGAAACATGAGAGACGATGGACACTGTAAAACAAACAGGGTTCTAGAGGGGAGGGGGTGGGAGGATGGGTTAGCCTAGTGAAGGATATTAAAGATGGTACGTTCTGCATGGAGCACTGGGTGTTACATTCAAACAATGAATCATGGGACACTACATCAAAAACTAATGATATAATGTATGGTGATTAACATAACATAATAAAAAAAAACTATATGTTGAAGTCTTTGCTATAATTGTGGATTTATTTATTTATCCTTAACGTTTTATTATTTTTTGTTTTATATATTTCAAAATTCTATTATCATATACATAAACATTTAACATTGTATGTGCTCTTCAAAAACTGAACTTTTATCATTATGAAGTTACCCTGTTTATCCCTACTAATGTATTTTCCTTTATTATGTCTGATAGCAATATAGCTATATAAGATTTTTCTTTATATTAGGGTTAGCATAACATGTCTTTATCTTTTTACATTTTTTTAATCTGTGTCTTTATATTTAAAGTGGATTTCATGTAGACAGTATATAGATTTTATCTAATCTGACAATCTTTACCTTTGTAGTTTTGATTTGCATTTTCTTGGTGATCAGTGATGTTGAACATCTTTTCATTACCTTTTGGCCATCTGGATATCTTCTGTGGAAAATGTCTATTCATGTCTTCTGCCCATTTTTAACTGGATTATTTGTTTTTCTATTCTGTTCTATTGATCTGTGTCTATCTTTTTGCCAGTACCATACTGTTTTGATCACTACAGCTTGGTAGTATAACTTGAAGTCTGGAATTGCAATGCTTCCAGCTAGCATATTGGTTTTCATAGACATGTTACAATAATAGAAATATTCAAAAATCACAATTTAAATTTCACTTGCAAAAAGCTAGAAAAAGAACAGCATATTAAACCTCAAGAAAATAGAAAGAAATTATAAAAATAAAAGTTGAAGTTATTGAAATGGAAAATACCTATAATATGGAAAATCAGACATTCCAAGAGGTGGTTATTTGACAAAATTAATAAAAGTGAACAGCTCCTAGTAAAACTGAGCAATAAAAGAAAGAAGTGAAATACAACTATTATTATCAATACTAGTTCAAAAGTGTACATCACTAAAAATCTTGTGAAAAAAGATTTGAAAAATAATACATGAATAAATTTGGCAAATTAAATAAGCACAGTTCTTGATATAACTTGCCAAAAATTGCAATGAGATGAATATATGACTATTCCTGTATATTTAAGAAATGAAAAGTATTACTAAAAATATTATTGCAATAAAATTATAGGTCCAGGTACCTAACCTGAGCAATTCTTCCAAACATATAAGAAAGTTATATATTTACATATAAATAAACATATAATAAAAAATGTAATAACTAGGAAACTGAAAGTAGGTAAAGTGAAATTATTTTTAAAAAACTGATTAATTAAAATAAAGGCAGAAAATGAGTATCAGAGAAGGAAAAGCAAAAGGGGCAAATGGAAGAGAAACTAAACAGTGTAGCCTCTAACCCAAATATATAAATAGTCATGTTGAATGTAAATAGTTTAAGCAATTAAATTAAATGTAAAGATTGTTCTATTGGTGAGGGAAAGGTTTAATAATACCTATTTATTTGAAATGCACTTGAAATTTAAAAACAAATAGGTAAGAGTAAGCATATGGAAAAATTATACCATAAAAAGTAAGCATCAAAAAAGTCATGCAGCATATTAAGTAGATGTCAAAACAAGGAGTACTACAATAATTAAAAGAATAATTACATAATGATAAATTAGAAAATTTATGAGAAAGACATACTTGTGCATCTCAAGTTTCAATATAAATAAAATGTAAACTTACAGAGCCAAAGGAAGAAATAGACAAATGCAAAAATCATAGATTTAGATCTATCAGCAACAGACAAATTAGGTAAATTCAGTAAATATATAGGGAATCTCAACAAAACCTCAATCATCATGATATAATTAGCATCATTGAGCTCCACCCTCCACAACTACAAACTATGTATTCTTCCCAAGTGAATATGGAATAGACATATGTTTGGCATAAGATAAATCTCACTAAAGTTCAAAAGATTGCAAAGTTCAGAGGGTTCTTTATAGTAGCATTAAGTTACAAATGAATAACAATAAGTTATCTAGAAAATTCTGAACTATTTAGAAATTACATATCACACTTCACATATCATATTGTTAAAGCAATGTTTAGAGGGAAATTTATAGTTTTAAATGCCTATGCAAGAAATGTTTAAAAGCAATTACCTATTATTACAAAACAAAAGGCAACCAACAGAATGGGAGAAGATATTTGCAAATGATATATTGGATAAAAGGTCAGTATCCAAAATCTATAAAGAACTTATCAAACTCAACACCCAAAAAACAAAAAAATCTAGTTAAGAAATGGGCAGAAGACACGAATAGACACTTTTCCAAAGAGGACATCCAGACATAGAAAAGATGCCTACCATCATTCATCATCAGGGAAATACAAATCAAAAATACAATGAGATACTACCTCACACCTATCAGAATAGTTAAAATTAACAACTCAGGAGCAACAGACATTGGTGAGGATATAGAGAAGGGGGAACCCTCTTACACTGTTGGTGGGAATGCAAACTGGTGTAGCCACTCTGGAAAACAGTGTGGAGGTTCCTCAAAAAGTTAAAAATAGAACTACCTTAAGACCCAGCAATTTCACTACTAGGTATTTACACAAAGGATACAAAAATGCTGATTCAAAGGAATATATGCACCTCAATATTTATAGAGCTCTATCAACAATAGCCAAATAATGAAAAAGGCCTAAATGTCCATGAATGGATAAAGAAGACATATATATATATAAAATAGAATGTTACTCAACAAACAGAATGAAATGTTGCCATTTGCAACAACATAGATGGAATTAGAGTGTATTATGCTAAGTGAAATAAGTCAGTCAGAGAAAGACAAATACCATATGATCTCATTAATATGTGGAATTTAAGAAACAAAACATATGAACATAGGGGAAAGGAAGGAAAAGTAAAACAAAAGTAAGGAGGCAAACCATAATAGACTCTTAAATGTAGAGAGAAAACTGAGGGTTGCTGGAGAGGAGGTGGGTGATGGGCATTAAGGAGGGCACTTGTTGGGATGAGCGCTGGGTGTTATATGTAAGTGATGTCCTGAAACCAATACTACACTATATGTTAACTACCTTATATTTAAATTAAAAGAAAAAGTAATTACCTATTTTTTTACCAGAAAAGGTAGAAAACCAAAGCAAATTGAACTCAAAATAAGCAGAAGACAGAATAGTAATTAAACACACACACACACACACACACACACACACACACACACACACATAAATGAAAAAACAAATAGTAGACAAAATTCGCAAAGCCAACACTTGTTTTGTTTTGTTTTGTTTTGTTTTAAGATTAAAAACTACTGAGCTCCTATCAAGATTGCTCAGGGGAAAAAAATAGAGTAAACACAAATTCTCAATATCAGGATTATATCATTATAGATGCCATAAATGTTAGTATATGATGAGGATATATTATAAAGAAATATTCTAGAAGCTTAATAAATGAAATGGACATATTCTTTGAAAAACATGACATCAAAACTGACTCTAGAGAAAGTAAAATATCTGAATAGCCCATAGCTAGAAAAAGAAATTGAACACATACAAAAGACCCCAGGCCCAGTGGTTTCCTTCTTAACTTCTATAAAGCATTTATAGCAGATATGATAATAGTCTTACAGAAATAGGCATCCTGCCTTTGGCCATGGTTCCAAAGGACTTATTGTATATGATTGGTGAAAGGATGTGGGTTGCACATTTCTTTTTCTTTGGATTTCAGCTTGTCCTTCTGTTTTCATCACCCATGCTCACCCTTGCTTTGATGTTCATTAACCACTGAAATTCTGGCCATTTTAGAGGGCTTGTTTGTGTGGCCTTCACCCTCACCCAAATGGGCACTTCAATTTCTGTGCTGTACCCTTTACTAGTACATGTAACAATTTAGTTAAATATAGTAGTCTAACTTGTCAATGTTTTATCTGAGAAAATTAGTCATCTCCCTTTCTTTCCATACTAGTGTCAATAATAATATCCTCAGCTCAATTTTAAATTTCTTGTGTAAAATGTCATGTTTTTGTTCTTCACTGAGTTTATTTTTGTGACAATTTTCCTTTTTTTTAATTTAATTGGTTACTTTTTCTAAGGCTTTGGATTTCTTTAATATCTACATATTTTTGATATCCATTCCTTACACATTACAGATTGTTCTAATGTTTGGTCCTGAAATGATTAATCTCCTATATTAGAGGACCTCTAGCATATAAATATATGCTTCTTGATGCATTTTGTATTTGAATTTGTCAACCCTGGAGGTCTTCCTATAGGAATCCATAGTGCATGGGTTGTAGGTGTTTCTGTACAAAAAGTTTCCTTTCTCCATCTACCAGGTATTACAGGCTTGTTATAGTGCTGAACTTCTTTGTCATATCAATAATTTATGTGGGTGTTTCCCAGACTTCTGTGTAGTGAATATCACAGGCTGTTGAATAAGAAAAGGGACAGAGCTGAAATAAAATAAAAGTATTTATTTGGGGTCTCAGAATTGCAATTCCGGGAGCACAGATTCAGGTAACAACGCAAACTGTGCACCACTCTCCCACCCAAAAAGCCAAGGGTTTTTAAAAACAGAAGGGAGGGCGTCTGGGTGGCTCAGTTGGTTAAGCGAATGCCTTTGGCTCAGGTCATGATCCCAGAGTCCCTGGATCGAGTCCCGCATCAGGCTCCCTGTTTGTCAGGGAGTCTGCTTCTCCCTCTGACCCTCTTCCCTCTCGTGCTCTCTATCTCTCATTCTGTCTCTCTCAAATAAATAAATAAAATCTTTTAAAAAATAAAATAAATAAAAACAGAAGGGAATGCTTGAATGTGCTGTTTATAAAGAATTCTGATTGCTGTTGACAGCAGAAAACTAGTCTTGGCTGAATGTAATTGGTTGCTAAGGCTATTACTAACCAAAGTTTCTTGTAGTAAGTTGCTGGTGTTCAGGCTGAGTCCTTGGAATATGTACAATTTGGTTCAGTTTAAAGTTCATGGTTTCATCTGGTGAGGATGTGCATAAGATCTCCTTACTTAATGGCCTATCAACTATTTTAAAATCCCTGGATGGCAGGGAGTCCATTTTATTTTATCTTTTGCAAGGCTAAGAACTTGATAGTTAATAATTTAATAGTATACAATTTTTGATTGTATCAGTTTATTTTTTTTTAGGATTTTATTTATTTATTTGACAGAGAGAGACAGCAAGAGCAGGAACACAAGCAGGGGGAGTGGGAGAGGGAGAAGGAGGCTTCCCGCTGAGCAGGGAGTCTGATGTGGGACTCAATCCCAGGACCCTGGGATCATGACCTGAGCCGAAGGAAGATGCTTAACGACTGAGCCACCCAGGTGCCCAATATCAATTTATTAATTGATCAGACCAATTTATCATTTGAAACAAATATATAATATTATCATTATTATTGACCTTTTAATTCCTTATTCAGACACTGGTAAATTTTCATACCTTATTAAGTAGAATTATGAATATTTAGATGAAAACATGGTCTCTGTCCTAAATATAACACATGTATACTTAGCTATATTCACCCAAATTCATAAGTGCACACACACATACACCATTATTGTAAAGGCAATGTTGGTGACTAATCCATGATGAAAATGTGTGTTATAGAAAATAGGGACAATAGTTTATTACTCTTTAGGGAATTTTCCAGATGGAGAAAATACTTGGGTCACTAAAACATGAACAAAGTTTAGTTAGTTTGTAGTGATTTCCCTTTTAAAAAGCCACTCTTAAAGATTAAATGAAGCTTAGCTACGAAAGGAAATGTGTAGACTCTGAGATTAAAGAGGAAACTCTCTATCCTTGGAATGTATTTTCAGTTCATTTTTGAATGATGACAGATTTATTTTTAATTCGTTTTTCTTGAGATACAATTGACATATAACATTGTGTAAGTTTAAGGTGCACAATATGCTGATTTGACATATTTATATATTGCAATATGATTACCACCATAGTGCTAGCTAACACCTCTAGCACATCACATAATTATCATTATGTGTGTGTGTGTGTGTTAGAAATAATTAAGATTTAGTCCTTTAGAACCTTTAAAGTTTATAGTAAAGTATTGTCTGTAATCACTATGTTATGCATTGGATCTCTAGGACTTATCTATCTAGTAGTTGCAAGTTTGTACCTTTAAACAACACCTCCCCCAAAACCCCCACCCCGTGGCCCTTGTTAGCCACCATTCTACTCTCCTTTTACATGTTCAGCTTTTTTAGAGTCCACATATAAATAATATCATACAGTATTTGTCTTTCTCTGTCTGACTTATCTCACTTAGCGTAATGCCCTCAAGGTCCATCAATAAATGACTGGATTTCCTTCGTCCTCATGGCTGAATAATATCCCATTGTATGTATATGCCACGAGTTCTTTATCTATTCATCCACTGATAGACACTCAGGTTGTTTTCATATCTTGGCTATTATAAATATACTAAAATAAACATAGTGCATATATCCCTTTGATATCTTGTTTAAATTTTCTTTGGATTTATATCCATATGTAGAATTGCCAGATCACATGGCTGTTCTATTTTTAACTCTCAGATAAAACTCCATACTGTTTCCATAGTGACTGAACCAATTTACACTCCCATCAACAGCATGCAAGAGTTCCATTATCTCCTCATTCAGGTTCAACACTTGTTATAGGTTGTCTTCTTGATAACAATCATTCTGACAGGTAGAGGGTGATATCTCCTTGTGGTTTTGATTTTCATTACCCTAATAAGTAGTGATGTGGAACATCTTTTTCAGGTACTTGTTGACTGACCATTTGGATGTCTTCTTTGGCAAAATGTCTGTTTAGGCCCTCTGTCCACTTTTTATTTGGGTTGTTTTTTGTTATTGAATTGTGAGTTCTTTACATATTTTAGATATTAACCACTTATCTGATAGATTATTTGCAAATATTTTCCTCCTATTTTGTAGGTTACCTTTTCATTTTGTTGTTTTGTTTTGTTTTTTGTTGCTTGTGATGTTGGTGTCATATCCAAAGCATCATTGCTTAGGCCAATGTCAAAAAGCTTCCTTGACATCTACGTTTTCTTCTAGGGGTTTCATGGTATTAGTCTTAAGTTTTAGTCTTTAATCCATTTTGAGTGATGTAAAATAAGGGTTCACTTTTATTTTTCTGCATGTATTTATCTACTTTACCAACATCATTTGTAGAAGAGACTATCCTTATGCCATTGTATGTTCTTTGCTCCCTTGTCAAATATTAGTTGGGGATATATACAGGCGTTTATTTCTGGGTTCCTGATGTGGTCTATGTGCTATTTTTTTTTCTAGCACCATAGTATTTTAATTACTATAGCTTTGTAATGTAGTTTGAAATCAGGGAGTGTGATCCCTCCAGCTTTGTTGTTCTTTCTCAGGATCACTTTGGCTATTTGGAGTCTTCTGTTGTTCCACAAAGATTTTAGGATTTTTTTTCTATTTCTGTGAAAAAAAAAGTCATTGGAAATTTGGTAGGGATTGCACTGAATCTATAGATGGTTTGGTTATTATGGACATTTTAATAATATTAATTGTTCTGATCCATGAACATGGACTACCTTTCCATTTGTTTGTGCCCTCTTCAGTTTCTTCCATCAAGGTCTTGAGAGTTCATTGAATAGATCTTTCACTTCCTTAGTTAAATTTATTCTTAGGTGTTTTTTTGTTTGTTTGTTTGTTTGCTTGCTTGCTTTTTATGTCATTGTGAATGAGATTTTTATTTCTTTTTCAGATGTTTCATTGTTAGTTTACAGAAACATAACTGATGTTGATTTTATATCCTGCAACTTTACTGAGTTCTTTGATTTGTTCCAACAGTTTTTGGATTGAATCTTTAAGATTTTCTATATATATGATCATATCTGCAAATAATGACAATTTTGCTTATTCCTTCCCAATTTGGATGCCTCTTGTTTCTTTGTCTTACCAAATTGTTTTAGCTAGGATTTCCAGTACTCTGTTGTATAAAAATGGCAAGCATGGGTTTCCTTGTCTTATTTCTGATATTAGAGAAAAAGCTTTCAAATTTTCACTGTTGAGTGTAGTATTAACTGTGAGTTTGTTATATATAGCTTATATTATGGTGAAGTATGATCCTTCTATACCCAATTTGTTGAGTATACAAATGAAATACATGAATATGCCCATGAGTATACCCATAAAAGGGTCTTATATTTTGTCAAATGCTTCTTTTGCATCTATCATAATGATTATATGATCTTTATCTTTCATTCTATTAATGTGGTGTATCTCATTTATTGATTTGTGTATGTTGAACCATCCTTGCATCCCAAAAATAAATCCCACTTGGTCATGGTGTATAATCCTTTTAATGTGTTGTTGAATTTAGTTTGCTAATATTTTTTTGAGAAATTTTGCATGTATATTTATCAAGGATATTGCCCTAGGGTTTTCTTCTCTTGTAATGTCCTTACATAACTTTGGTATTAGGGTCATGCCACTAACCTCATAAAATGAGTTTGGAAGTGTTCTCTCCTCTTCAATTTTTTGGAAGAGTTTAAGAAGAATTGACATGAATTATTCTTTAAATGTTTGGTTTCCTTTACCAGTGAAACAGTCTGGTCCTGGGATTTTCTATGTTCGGAGGTTTTTGATTACTAAGTCAATCCCCTTACTTGTTATTGGTTTATTCAGATTTTCTATTTCTTTCTGACTCAGCCTTGATAGGTTGAATGTTTATAGGAATGTACCCATTTTTTCCAGCTAATCCAAATTGTTTGTGTATTGTTCATAACAATCTCTTAAGATCCTATGTATTTATGTAGTATCAATGGTAATGTCTCCTGTTTCATTTATAATTTTATTTAAGTCTTCTCTTTTTATTCATTAATCTAGTTAAAGATTTGTTAATCTTGTTTAACTTAAAATACAAGTCTTAATTTTATTGATTTTTTTCTATTGATTTTCTGGTCTCTCTTCTATCTATTTGCATGCTGATTTTCATTATTTCCTTTCTTCTGCTAAATTTGGGCCTAGTTTTTCCTCTGTTTCTAGTTCCTTGAAGGATAAGGTGAGACTTTTTTTTTATTTGAGATGGTTCCATTTTCTTAATATATGCATCTGTCACTATAATTATAATGGATTTAGCTTTAATCTGGAGCCCCGTATTCTGTTTCATGCATCGTTACATATTGTATTTGGCGGTGGAGGTAAGCAAAGACTGTGTTTCTTGTGCATACACAAATGGGAACTGACTTTATCCTCAAAAAAGCTATTTGTTTAGGTTTAAAAAAACAAATGAGTTAAATATGTACATAGGTGATATACTTCATTCACAATTAAAGAAATTTTAAAAGTTAATAATTTCCAAGATTTTTCAAAGGAAAACTATCTGAAGATTCTTCTTAATCCCTAAAATTACCTCCTTTACCTCTTTTCACAGGACAGCTTCTGAGCTCTTCAGTAAAAATCCAAAACAATCATTGAATACCTAGTCAGTTCTAGAATATGCTGGTACAAGAGCCCATCTGTGTATTGCTCTTCACTCTTCTATGACTACTTTATATCCTTGATTAATAAATGAGGATGTTTGAGGCCAGTGTGTATGTATACACACACACACACACACACACACACACACACTTATATACATATATCCACACATAATATATACACATAACTGTAAAAAATACTGGCAAATTATTTTTTTTATGAATTCAGAAAATACTGTTAAGTGTCAGTGGAAGATGACTTGAACTGAAAAAAATAATTAAGACTGTTCATGAATCAAGAATAACAAGTAGTAAAACAGGAGAATAGTAAGTGAAAAGTGATTTGGTGGTAAATGATGGTGAAGCTTGAGAATTCTGAACTTAATTGTTGGAAGAAAAGAAAAAACAACAAAGCTGACTCTTCAAGCTATCAGGATTCCTAATGGAAACAGCTTATTTGAGGTGTCACAGAATTGGAAACCATAAAATTAGTTCTGTCCATCAAAATTAATCAGTTTTATGGAGAAATGTACTAATGATTCAATGCTTCTACTCACTGGAGGAGAGACTGGCAAGAATCTGAAATATGTTCTAAATTCCCTAACTACTGAATTATTTTTCTAATAAGTTCAGTAATTATTGCACATACTTCATACTTTTACCTTCACTTAAATCAGTTCTGCTCCAAATATGACATGAGGGAAGATATTGCTGAACATTAGTCATTAATGTGCTTTGATTTATAGCAAATGGTGTTTAATATCCCTATAATTACTAATAAAATTCTTTTATTTCATTTTTATATTCCTATGAAAGAGAGCTAAAAGGTCCTAATGGAATTGATTGTCAGAGTTATTTCCAAATTCAAAAATATAATTTCTCTAATATTAAAACTCTCTTCAGTTCTCTATATTTTACATCTATGGTGTAAAAAATAAAGAACTGAAAGAAAATATTACATTTTATAAAATTGACTTTAATTTAATATTTATGAAATAAATTCCATTGTATGAATATCATATTCCAAACATTGGCCAACATTGTGCATTCATATATTAATGTCCTCATGGGTAAAATATTTCTGGAATTTTATCATGTTTAAGATGAAATAAAGGTTTCTGGATTACATTTTCTTATTGGAAAACATCAACTATGTGAGAAACTAGGTTCTAAGATAGCTTTATACCTTCACACTAATCAATACAATTCACTGCCATAATAAACACACACTTAAATTATGAGTAATACAAAACTTGGTTTAACGGATAAAAATCCCAGTTGACAACTCAAAGAAAAATAACTTTTTTTGTCTAAAGTTTAATTTCTACTTTGACCACCTCTATCCCAGCCTCCCTCTGTGAGCTTACCCAAAATACATAAAGGATTTTCTTTTACCTTCTCAGACCTTAAGAGGTGGGGAGGCTTCTTGCAGAAACCTGGGGCTTGAGCACTGGGGGAGGTGTGTGGTCCTTGTTTGTCAACCATCCACTGTGGTGTCTCCTGAGATGCACAGTGCTCCTATTAAACTTTAATTGTTAATTCACAGATACAATTCCTGAATCCTTCCTCAATCCAGTGTCAAGCCTCCTGAGGTCTGGGTGCCACATGGGATTAATCTGGTGCTGTCATGCCACTTTGGAGCATGCTTAGGGGCTCCCTTTACCTAGACTAGCCTATCTCAATCAGGATTTCTCATCTGAACTGCATACTGATAAATGACCTGAGTAACTATTTTCTCAACTTTCCAGGCCTGCTACATAATCAGTACCATTCTAGATGCATAAGATCCTAAGTCAATTCTCTAGGGGAACCAGCAATTTTTAGACTATGCAGGGATGTAGTAGTGTTTTCAGATCTGTCTGGAAATAGTATCCTTTCTCAGCAGCCCATTAATATATAAACCCTACTGACTTTCCCTCTGATTTGCACACTACCCCACCCAGGGTATCATATGTAGTAGGAAAGATTACTTTGGTTTGTTATTTATAAATCTAATTTTTTTTCTGTAATGTTTAAGCCTAAGCTCTTGAACTTGACAACCCAACAATCTGACACAGAATGCTATGTAATGAATGAATGCAGAATACCAAATCAATTGAATAAGGTTAAGGATAATCACTGGAAGGTACCTGGGTGGCTCAGTTGGTTAAGCATTTGTCTTCTGCTCAGGTCATGATCCCAGAGTCCCGGGATGGAGTCCCAAGTCCCACATCAGGCTCCCTGCTCAGCGGGGAGCCTGTTTCTCCCTCTGCCTACTGTTTCCCCTGTTTGTGCACTCTCTCTCTCTCAAACAAATAAGTAAATAAAATCTTAAAAAAAGGATAATCACTGGAGAAAAAAAGAGGGGTGGTGGTGGATGGGGAATATAGATCAATATTTCAAAACTATTTGTATGCTACACAAACAATACAAAGGTGAATATATAAAGTCCTCATGGAACTAACAATCTGGAATAAAACATATAATTTAGTAAGTGGCTCACATAGACTTATTTTTAACTGAAAAATGCAAAACATGAAAATAACTAATACTTATTGAACCCAGATCATGAAAATGATTTCACATTTGGTATGGTGTCTCTGTTAGATGTTATCACCAGCATTTTAGAAATAGGGAGGACAATGTTCAGAGATGTTGACTAAGAAAATAAAGGTAATTAGTGATGGAGGCTAGAGTTTAACCCATGTTGTTAGCCTCCCATTATTTTACATGTAAGGACAGAAGATATTTAGGTAATACTAACGCAATCAAGATTTTTTAAAAAAATGTGTTATTAACATTACTATTAGATTCAAAGGTGATCAAGTGGGATAGAAACTTGGCTCCCCTTCAGAACATCTACATATTTGTCCCAAGAGTGACAGTGATTGATACAGGCACACCAAATTTTCTGTGCAAAACAATTTTTAAAACAGTTTCTATAATATAATTAAAGATACAAAATGCACACATCAGCTACAGGGAGTGGAGCACATAGTAGCATATCCTCATGGGCATTCACACCTCCTCAAGATACCTCTGATGAAAACGAGGATGCTGTTAATGAAGAATAGTATTGTCTGTGTTTGTCTCTTTACCCCTGGCCTCACCTGCTTTTTTGGAGACTCAAGCTTTCATACCTGGTGTGGACAACAACTAATGCTTGTTTGTGAAAGTGTACTGGCAGGTGGGACAGACAGACAAGTTTCCACGGAAAGTAGGGATTAGTACTTAGGCCTGTTTGAAACATGTTTCTCCAGTGCCCCTGCCAATGGGTCACTTAGACTGTCCTTAATTACTACAGAAAGAACTCTTTTAATCTCTGGACCATTCTCTACTTAAAAATGTTTTGAGGGGTGCCTGGGTGGCTCAGTCCTTAAGCATCTGCCTTCGGCTCAGGTCATGATTCCAGGGTCCTGGGATTGAGCCTTGCATCAGGCTCCCTGCTCCGCAGGAAGCCTGTTTCTCCCTCTCCCACTCCCCTTGCTTGTGTTCCCTCTCTCGCTGTGTCTCTCTCTGTCAAATAAATAAATAAAATCTTAAAAATAAAAAAATAAAAAAAAATGTTTTTGATATTCAACCGAAACCTATTTTTGTACAACTTTACTACATAGAGCCTAGAAGAGGGCTTGCTGGCCATCTACAATTTTACAGCACTCCACAACACTACAGAGGATTCCCATATGTACACAGGTTTAAGAACCATTGATCGAAAACAGTAGTTTTTAACCTTGGCTGCACATTCTAATTACTTGAGGAATTTAAATAAAAATGATTATGTCTGGTCCCACTCCAAGAAATTCTGATTTAATTGATTTGTGGTATGATCAGGACATTTGATTTTTTAAAACTCCCCAGGCAATTTTAATGTGCAGCCCATATGGTAAACACTGATCTAGAAGAATAGATGAACAGTTTGTCCTTCAATCCAGTCCTCCAAAACAGTCTTCTTTTTTTTTAAGATTGATATTTTATTCATTCTTTTCCACTACCACCTTTAATCCAGTGTACCAGTGTACCAGATCAAGTGGAATGAAATTCAAGATTCAGTATCTTGATTGGATACTAATAAAAATAATTTAAAAACGTATAGTAACCATTTACCTCAATGAATAATACTGAAATATAGACATGATCCATCTATTAATATAAAAAGTTCTTGTATTTCAATACACCTCCTTTTATGCTTAGAATGTTTTCCTCCAGTCCCTCAAAATTAAGCATGACCATAATAGTTGCTTTATTCAATGGCATGAAGGTCAAATGGCATAAATCTCTGCTGGCCCATGCCATATATATATATATATATATATATATATATATATATATGAATATTTATATAAACTATATATATATACTATATATATTTTATATATATAGTATCTGTACAATTGTGTCTGTATTTTATCTATCTAAAGGTATTGTACCATATTGTACAATATCGTGTATATATATATAATTTATATATAATCTGACCCCAGTTTCTAAGACTCAGCTTTTAAAATCCTTGAAACTTCTTGAGTGATTGAGGTGAAAGGAACATCTTTTGTTTTACATAATGAGTCTCTTCAACCATTCCTGAATTTATGTTAATGAGGGGACTCTTGGTGGGGCCCTCCATAGTTTCAGAAGGGGAGCATTTTGCCAGATGTATCAACCACATGATTAGAGAATTGGACCTTGGGTTAGTGGAGACAGGATACAGACTGAGTTAATCACAATGGTCTATGACTTAATCAATCATGCCTATGTTTTTAATGATGGAGTTCAGAGTTCTGAAAGTTTGTACATTGGTGAACACATGCTTGAGTGTAGCATACTCCAAACTGTTGAGGACAGAAAGTTTCTGCATTTAATATCCTTTTAGACCTTGCCAGTGAAACTCTTCATCTGGTTATTCATTTGTATCACTTTTAATATTCTTTATAACTAACTTGTGATAATAAGTAAATTGTTTCCTTTAATTCTGTGAGCCATGCTAGCAAATCATCAAATCCAAAGAGGGGTTGTGGGAACCCCTTATTTTTCCTGTTAGTCAGAAGTACAGTTGTCCTGAATTCACAATTGATATCCAAAGTGGAAAACAGTCTTGTGGGACTGAACCCCTAACCTGTGGTCTGCACTAACACCAGATAGTTACTGTCAGAATTGTTTAGTGTGAGGAAAATAAAATTTAATACATTTGGCTACAGAAGTGTTGAGAGTAGAAAAACAATTATCCTTTAGGCCAGTATAAAACTTGTTATATCTATTATCCACACAATCCCAACAGAGGTTTCCCAGATTGTGGGCATTCCTTCAGCCTAGAGCCCTAGTGAAAATTTTGTGAACCAGAGTCCCAATGAAACTAACAATGGATATGAAGCAGGAGAAAGAAATTACAAACTGTTGATACTGTAATACAACTTAAACTATACTGACCATTTCACAGATGAAACTTCTTTGTTAGAAGGATATTATTCCATTGATTAGTATCTTTTGTGATAGACATTGCACCACTGAATAAATCCCCCAACTGATTTTTGCATTCAATTTGACTTAGCCACTTTCTTCACAAAGATATCATGAGCCATCTCATTAGATATTTTCCTGAAGTGCTGATCTAGGATTTGCACAACTTTCTCTTGCCTGAGTAATCTATTGATACTTTCAGAAAAAAGAATAAAGTTGTTTTAATGAACTTATATTAGGTCCCACTGATAAATTATTTATTTTCTATGCCAGTGGCTTCTAAACACTGGGTCTTGTAAAAGTCCCCATCTGGCAATATTATAGTGACCTGAAGAATTTAATAAATATAGAGCTTCCAGTCTGTACCTAAGGGAATCTGTTTCAGTGGATCAGGGGTATACCTGAGACTCTATGGTTCATAAACTCAATTTCTTTTTTTTTTTTACTTTTTATTTATTTATTCATGAGAGACAGAGAGAGAGAGAGAGGCAGAGGGAGAAGCAGGCTCCCAAGGAGCAGGGAGCCTGACGCGAGACTCAGTCCCAGGACCCTGGGATCATGACCTGAGCCTAAGGCAGACGCTTAACCATCTGAGCCACCCAAGCACCCCATAAGCTCAATTTCTGATGAGAGTCTAATGTGAGTCATATTTGGGTGACTGATTTAGGTCAGTGATTCTTAATTATATTGGCATATTGGAACCAAAGGTTTACCCTTTTTAATCTAGGTAGGACTGTCACATCAGTATACCAGTTGGTATAATAAAATGCTGAAATACAATTTGGTAAGAGTGAAGAATGGACATTCAAAAAAGTTTCTCAGCTAACTCTGAAATCATTTCTTCTTGTTCATTAAAAACAAATGTTCTAAGCACTCACAAACTATACATTCAATAGGACAATTATATTGATAGAGGTTCTTAGCTGTAAATGAAAAAAACATGGATTGTTTAAAAGAAATATATTTATTTTAGGGTGTTTTGTAGCTTATAGAATTTCTAAAGACTCATAGAACCAAGATTGTATACTACCTAGCCAAGAACAGTGTGGTTAGCAGAAATACACAAGATGTTAGGGGACCATCAGTGGAAACTCTATCATAGCTGATCCAGAAAAGGAAAAGTCTCTGCTCTAGATCTTGTCACCCCACTTTCTGGTACAAGGTCAAGTGTTCACTTTTGAGATTCAATCTGAAACTGTCCCCTGTACATTGAGGATGGGAAGAGACCCAAGAAAGAGGCAGATCACTTTAGCTTAGAAGGCGGCAGGTTTAATAATTAAAGGGAATCTACATACAAGGCTTGTCTTGAGCAGCCACAAAACTATTAGATTTTTGCAACAGTCTGCCGAACTGTAGAAGTTTACAAAGACGCCTTACCTGGGTTCAGTCATATATATTATGCAGTGTATTTGGGCAGCTTCAAGCACAAGAAAGACAAGAAAAGTGCACATTCCAAGACAGGAGAGAGGGGTGAGGAGCCTCTGATAGCCCAGGTCTAGCTCACAGGTCAACCAATACTCATATCCTCTGGATGACCTCCAACCTAGGTCATAGAACCTTACCCTTGATTGATATAAAAAACAAAACAAAACATTTTTATATGTATCTAGTTGCAAGGGCTCATTATTTGCCTGAATCCAGGCTTCCACCATAGTTTCTCAGTCTTCAAGATGCCTTAATATCTCTGTCTTCTAATTTCTTAGATCTCATATTCCTTGGATTATCCAATAATCTTTGCAATTAAGGAAACTCATAGTCATGTTGAAGAACTAAATAAAAAGAAAATCATGGTGTTTGTTCATCCATGTTAGGGAAATTGGCACATGCTCATTTAAAAAAAATTTACTTACATGTGTCAAATTACATGTGTACACACATAATATATGATTTTTAACAGCAATGAGAGTGCTAGATTTTACAGAGTTGTCTTGGTTATTATTACCTCCAGAATTTCAATTTATTTCTGTCTGTTTTACATGGTAGTTTTCTCATAATAGAAGAGTTCTATTGCCTAATAAACTCATTAAATTTATAGAATTAAGCTTTTATTTGGGTCAAAACTTAGCCTACCATTGAGTGATTCAATTCTCTAATCATCTCAAAGACCATGGAAATAAAATCTTTGATAAACATATAGGAAAGCAAAAATGGCCATTCTGTAGAAAATTAAATAAATGAATAGCTATGCTACTGCAAGAAGAGCGACTGCTCTTTGATCTTGGCCTATTGCAAGTGGTAACAGGATGTCGCAAAGGAGGTGTTGAGTTTCCATGACAATCCACATTCCCTGAAACCATAGAAATCCTGGTTGCTTCTGGGTGTTCCTTTGGTCAAATTACAGTAACTAGTAACAGAGTTATATTCTTGGAGTGAATGTATAACTCACTGACTATTTAGGAAGGAGAATAATTTGGTTCTGATGTTGATCTTAGGGTCATATAGGTTTACATTCCAGAAAACTTTCCTGTGAAGAACAATTCACTCTACTTTCCTTTTTTCTTTTTTTTTTTATTATCCATTTTAGTGACTGATCTCTCAGGTAGAAATTTAATACAAATGCCACTTAGAGGAATAAATTATTTAATGTGTCCATGGCAGCCACTTCCTATACCAAGCAATCATTTAGCATAAGAATTTACAAATTAAGAAAAGTGAAAAGGATAAATAAGTTAAGATGATTTCCTTGGCTGGTGATGCAAAGCTGGAAGTTGCTGTAAAACCACCAGCTCTTTTTATTAAAACTTAATTGTTTGAGAAAGCAAGATTGAACAGCTCAAACGTGGAGGTCTAAATTTAGGAGGCTTTATTGGAAGGGCTACTTTCCCCTCCTAATGCTTTCTTTTGGATTCAAATGAATCTAAGGAATTTAACATCCTCAGAAAGGAGAGAGAATTACAGGGCATTAAATCTGCCTTCCTTTTCAAAGACATTCTGTAATTCTTACTTGAATGGCACACAAAACTGGTTTGCATTTAGAGGAAGTCTTCACCAGCTAGGGCCTTTTGCAATGCATGCACTGCATGCACTTCCTGGCAGCCCCATTCTGGTGCCTCCTGGATGCAATTTGATATTTAAACCATCAGCAGAATGACAAGTGTGGACAGTACTCATGCAACACAACCTTCTAAGTGATAGAAAATTACAAAAGATTGCACTTAGGGCAATTTGTGACACTGAAAAGGGTCTGATGGCCTGATATGGGGGGGGGGCAGGCTGAAACTGATGGACAGAGATAAACAGACATTTATAGCAAGATCTGATGGAGAGACAGGAGTGGTGTGAGGCAGCTGGTACAGCCTGTGAATGGGGGGAAATAAAAGGGGGGTGATTGGCTGATGCCAATTGTGTGCATGATTTTTAGACACTCTTTTGAGTTACTCAACTATTGATCATACATAAAGTCCTTGATATTTAATGAGCCATCCTTTTGCTTTCTTCATCTTATTGTCAGTGTTTAATAACATATGGTTTGTAACCTGACATGCTGTAGAAAGATGAGGTGATGTTATAATTGCCTTAGCAATTATAATAGCTGACAAAATGAAACAAAAATAAAAGCCAAGCTTTTATTCCTCCCTTATTTAACTTTTAATTGGAAACACTTAGCTTTTATTTACTCTAAAAAGTAATGATTTTTGCCAGAGGAAGATCTATCTCTTTAATGTCAAGAATGATTCTCTTCTTGCAAAAAAAAAAAGAAAAGAAAAGAAAAGAAAAGAAATAATAGATCTTGAAGCATTCATTTATTTATGACATTCAATTTGCCTAGTTCTTTTAAGTGTGCTATATTCCTGCTCTGCTCCTGGACATTTACATAAAATTCAAATGTCCAGGCTAATTACATTTGTTAAATCTTCCTTAAGGAGAAAGTCTGAGACTATTTTCAAGGTTTCCAATTTCAGACTAGAGATGACCAAAATTTTCCTTTGTAAATTGAGTTATTCTCATCATTAATATTTTTGAACTGGAAAGGAAGACACCTAGACACTGTTTCTTCTCTGTAAATCATTTCTAATAAATCAGGCCCTACTCTGCATCACAAATAATGTTATCCTTTGCTTTTCATTTGTGGAAGGATAGTTCCTAAGCTTTAGATGATAAATAGGAGATTTCGGTATAAAGTGCCTTGCTTGTTAGACTGAGTCAGGATTTCTGACCCAGTGTATCCTTCACTGATGTAGGAAAGATGTTGGAGTTCAAAGCTGACAGCCAAGGAATTCTTGAGACATCTTTGGTTGCAAAAAGATGGTGTTATTAAAGCACCGGGGACAGGATTCCTGGGCGGAAAGAGCTGCACTGGGGTCATGAGGAGCGGCCCATTATATACTTTCAAGTTGGGAGGGGGTTAGGGATAGCGTAAGGCTCTAAGGAATTTTGGAAACAAAGTTTCCAGGACCCTGAGGGGGCTAGCTATTGTTAGGAAAAGGTCATTTCTTACTGTCTAATAAAACTTTAGGCATGAGACCCTTCAGATGTATATCGATGGGTCATATGCTCGGAGAATGATTACCAACATGTATCTTGGGAGATGGATATAAAGGAAGTTTCCAAAGGAATTTTTATAAGTTAAAGTAGACTCACAGGATCCTGGGGTTCAGGCTAGGATTGCCTTTCACCCTTAGCAAAGTATTAACATAGAGGCAGCTGAGTTCCTAGAGGAATGTCACTCTGCCTGTTTCAAGGACTTGTCAGTGGGCTTATAGGCAGTAAGGAAATTTAATTTTTCTTTTGCCTTTGCCTCCCACATTATTCACTACTGCTCCCAGGGCAGGATCTGACTAACCAAAATGGCAACACTGCTTCAGAACTTCATTGATGGTGGGTGGTGATAAACGTCCTCGTGTGGATTCTGAGCATTGCTGATCTGCTGACTTCAGGTGCCTGCTCATCCTTACCTTTAAGTGTATGTACCTAGAATTCTAACCTTCCCTCTGTTACTAGGACATTGGGATTATAGTATTTAGGGTTGGAAACATCACTAGCAGTAACCAAGTCCCTCTGAGTTTCCAGATGAGAGAACTGAAGTTCAGAGTGATAACCAAGTTACACAGCTCCCTAGAGGTATGGACAAGCCTCAAACTGTGGTTCTGTCCTTAATACAATTCTTCCTTTGAAAATCACTTGCTACTTAGCACTTGTTTGTGTTGCATAGAAGTGGGGGAGGGGTGGATTTTGAAAATGTTACTTCTTATGAAGAAAACATTCATTGGGGAAAAAACCTTCTCATTTAGGTATCTTTTACATATATGACTATTTTTGTGAAATAAAAATTGTGTGTGTTTCAGGGAGTTAAATTTGAAAAAGTTTTATTTTGTAAAAACTCTAAGAGGTGCTAATTCAAATTATCTATGAATGTGCTCATTTGAATTTCTGCAGAACTTTAAAGGAATTCAGCCTTCTTTATTTCTGCTAGTTTTATGAGAAGTAAGCAAAACCTTAAACATAAGAGTAAACATGAGAGTCTATCAGTACTTTAGCACAACAAAGAACTGTGTTGTTTTCTGAAGTAGGGACTTCAACAGTATAAAACACATACTGAAGTGACTCATTTCACAAGGAGAAAAATGGAAAGGAAAAAGACTCTTGAACTTACTAAAAACAGGACTTCTCTTTGTGCCTTTTGATCTGTCAGTAGGAGTAAGCCCATAAGCAAAGCAGACAGGATATTCTCCCTTGCTTTTCCTCCCTTCTTGTGTTGTGTGCTGTTTTCAATCACTGGAAGGGGACTGAGTGACAGTGCAGATGAGCCATTAGAACTTTAGGGCAGCAGAGCCAGGGTTGGTCTCTCATCATAGCTGACCCACCACAAAAGCTACATTAAAGAGCTTCTACTGTTGCTATTATTGTTGTTCCCAATTAAGAATGTAGAAATTGATTTGGATGACAAATGATAGGTTGAAATAGGCAAACTTTATTAAACATTTAATTCATAATTGTTTAAAACAATTGTGACAATAAGAAATATATATTGAGTTTTTGTCCCTGGTTCCTGGAAAGTCCCTGAATTTCCTGGGTGATGAGAGTAATAACATCTTTCCTTACTCATAATAAACCCCTTCCAACCATACCTGAGTTTATGCAAATAAGGTGACTCTTGGTGGCCCTTAGATACCACCAGAATGGGGACAGTTTGCCATGTGATTAAATGGTTGGAACTTAGAGCTCCACCCCTAACCTCTGGGGAGGGAGGAGTGGTTGGAAATTGAGTCAATCATCAATGACCAATGATCTAATCAATTATGCCTATGTAATGGAACCACCATAAAAATCCCTAAACAACAGGTTTGGGAGACCTTCTGGACTGGTGAACAACTTCCAGTTGGTGAACACAAGAAAGTGCTGGGATGATGACGTGCCTGGAGAGGCCACGGAAGCTCTCTCCTCACACCCCCACAACTGCCCTATGCCTCTCTTCCATCTGCTTCTGAGCTATATCCTTTATAACAAACTGATAAATGTTAGTGAAGTATTTCTCTGAGTTCTGTGAGCTGTTCTAATAAATTATTGAGGGGGTTATGAGAACTTCCTGAGGTGCAGGTGGCTGGGACTTGTGAATGTAGTCTGGAGTGGGGACAGTCTTGTGGATCCAAGCCTTACACTGTGGGGTCTGTGCTAACCCAAGACAGCAATGTCATAATTTAAGTGAGCTATATAGCACCCATTGGTGTTGGAGACTTGACGAATTTGTTGTGTGATGAAAAACACCCACACATTGGTTGTCAGAAATCTTCAGGGGAAATAGAGTTCTGAAACATACTTTAAGTAAAAAGCTTCTCAGAAAAAAAAAAAAAGGATATTTTGAAACATTTTGTAAATCCTTATAGCTTGATTTTATATGAAGAAAAGACACCAGAACTGTAAAATTTGAATTAAATACATCTATGAAAGTATTTTTCTAAAGTAATAAAATTCAGGAATTTTGGCCATAAAGATTCCTAGAGACATTTATTATTTCATTTTTATAGTCCTTATTACTCTGTCCCTCCATCTTTCTGTCTCTCTCTCTGTGTCTCCTACATTTAATGAGAAGTGCCTATGTTTTAGTCACTTTTCCAGAAAGAGAGCACAGTAATGAGTCCAGATCCTTTATAAGTAGAAAGACTGATATGCAAACAAATATCTATAATAGAATGTCTTTTTTTTAAAAAAAGAAAGGAAATTACCTCTACTTCTCTGAGGGATCATAGAAGCCTTGCCATTTTGGGAAGCAGGTAACATTTAAGATGCAAATTGAAGAAGTAATGGCATTTTAACAATGCTATAGTTTTAACATGGAGCAATAATAGAGATTTTAAAAAAGTGTTCAGAAAAACTATGAGTAGTCTGGGCTTCTTTGGATTTGAATTCATAGAGGAATATTTATTTTGGTGGCATAGGAATACATAAACTGAGAATGGCAAGGCAGTTTAAAATTACATTGTGGAAGTTTGGTTGGAGTGCCAACAACTTTGCACTAAGTTCTTTAAGTAATGACAATCTAGCGTATACTTTTCAAAGAGAGAATAGATTAATCTGTTTGGGTTAAGAAATCATTATTTTGGAGTAGAATGAGGGATGGAAAGGCAAGAATTTGGGGAAAGGAAAAGAAATGGCAAGGTATTATTTCATGCAATTTATGAAGCATACCCATGACAAAGGTGATACAGTGGAGAAAGGACAGAGGCAGAGTGTGAGAATGGCTTAGAAAACCAATTTATTATCCATTTATTCATTCATTCACTTAAAAATATTTGAGCTAACTATTGAAGAAAAGACTTAGCTTCTCTTCATTGCAAAAGAAGCTAAAAATGTGCAGACCAGAAGGCATAGAAGTGCAAAGGATATTTCTGAGCCATAAAACACTTGCCATTTCAAGAGTTGGGAATAGAAAGGTATTGACAATTAAGCTAAGACTGGGTTTGAAGGACTTAGTAAATCATACTGAATTTGAATTTATTCTGAGGTTTATAGGGGACATTAGTAGGTTCTTCATGTTTTAGCCTGATTTTTCTGGTAGCAATATGGGATTAAATTTGAAGCAGTAATGACACATTTCTTAAGTTTATCTCTGTGATTATTTTACCTTGGAGGATGAAGAAAGGATGAATACATGAGCTTGTGTATCACAATTTTGTAAAAATATATTATATAATTATATCCTTTGTAAAATGGTGAACCTCATCCTTCATAATTATTTTGAACTTGGTCAATAAAATCTGGCCACGAAAATATTTTTCTAAATATTATAAAATATTGTTCTCTAAACAAGACCAGAAGTTGTGCCACCACTGTGCGAACTGCCCACTCAGCAGAAGTAAAACATCAATGAAAACTGAATCCCATTTATGGCAGAAGTATCTCAAAAGGAAAGTGAAAAGTGACAAGCAAGACTTGCTTTAATGGGCAATTCTGTCTTTGTTTACTATATTCAACAGTGTTTAATATTTTTAAAATTCCTTTAGCATGCCTTTAAAAATGTGTTCAATATTCAATCGTATAGAATTATAGCAGTTAATTTGTTAATTAAAAATTAACTAACAGAATTTGATAATCTGTTTCTCCATGCTAACTCACCAAAATAATTCAGAGAACTTTTTTGGAAAAAGACAAACCTGACATAAGAAAATCTGGCTAAAAATCTGTGTTAATAATGTTGGTGAGGTATACTATGTGTTTGAAACCTGGGTATATAAATATTTAAGGGACAAAGGAAGATGTTGAATGAGGGAAGGAGTCAGGGTTGAATAGATGTATAGATTAAGTTTATAGTGGTGTCGTCCCAAGATTGAGTAGCTTCTGCCGGAAGATTTCTAGTGTCTCAAGAGCAGAAGTCAAGGGTCATCTATTGAGAATAAGAGGAATCAAAGAAGTTGAGCTGCATGGTAAAGTCTGAAAAATCAGAAATGTGAGAACACTGTCCTTGATTTATAGAATTTCCAGGCAACCCAAAGTGCAGAGGCTTCGATTCACACATCTTACCTTTTCTACAGCCATACACAGAACTTAGGTTTAGAAGCAACTCATTAAAGATCAAGCAAAGGGATCAAATCAGGGATGGTTTTTAAAGGAATAAAAGGGGAAGAAGCTGAACACATTAGCAAGAGAGTGCAGAATAGTGAGCCTATTGAATATACATACATGAGTAGAACAATCATCATCTACAGACCAGAAAAAAACAGAGTTTTAAAAAATGAGTGTCTGAGACAGAGAAAGAAATCAAAGATGTTTCCATATTTTCTCACATAAATTATTGAAATGCGACCTATAACATCAATCAAGATGGGTTGCATGAGAGAAGCATGATACAGATAAAACTACTAGCAGGATATTTTGAGTTACTGTCAAGAAATCCATGGGAAGAAGATAAGTAAGTATGGAATGAGTGATGGAGAAAGATATACATTTTGAAATCATAAGCACATAGGATATCTATGAAGTAATAAGAATATTTAAAATCACCAAGAAAATGGGGAGTAAAAGAGAAAAATTTCCAAGGAGAATATTATAGGAAAATATTTATTGAAGACAGGCAAAGCTTGGAGTAACCAGGAAGACAGAAAAGGAGAAGTTGGGAAGTATGAAAATACTCAAGATAAACAGTATGAAGGAAAAAAATCATACAACAAGATTGAATATGAGGATAACATCAATACTTTAGAGTTCAAATGGGTGGCAAGAAAAATAATAGAATATTTGGTTTCTTTGCAAACCCAGGTTCTAAGAATCTAAGATCTTTTCTAAAACTCAATAGAATGTAACCAAATGTAAAGAAGTAATGAAACAAAACTCTTTTTTAAAGAAATATTGTTTGGATTCTGTATTTGACAACAGTTGTAAAAGGTAAGATCATACACAAGCACAAAACAAACAAAAACAAACAAAGCAAAACAAAATTCCAAACAAGCAAAAAAATCAAATACACACAGTGATTTAGCCATTCTATGTTTAAATATCCACAATTACATTTAATTAACAATGATTTTAATTACATGAACTCATGTGGTTAGGAACCTTGAGTTTGAGTTGCTCACACTAAAAAGTTGTGTGACCTTGGACAAATTGCAGAATCTTCCTGATTGGCATTTCTTCTAGTGTGAAATAATGAAATCATTCATTCTGAATATGACTCAGTTAATTGTCACAATTGTCATAATTAATTAAGAAGAAGTTGAGAAAGGTAATGGGACTGATATGCTAATTCTCTTAACTTCTCTTGTGAATTTCTCTTGGATATACCCCCTATTCTGATGCTAATTCACATTACAGAGCCAGTAATTTTCACATGGATCTTGATAAATTCATCACACAGTCAAAACCCAAACTATGAGAATACTGTATATAAAATATATTACTCTTCACAAAGTAGCACCCTTAATAAAATATATTAATTTTACCCATAAGAAATAAACATTTTTGTCATTATATTGAAATAGATTGGAAGCTACAAGGCATACCAACATAGGTAAATATCTCGAGATGTTTACCTTCACCAAACTGAGCATCTTTAACATTAATTATGCTTATTATGAACATAATTAGACTATAAAGATAAGGAATATTATTTCTAAGCAAGTCTTTTTTCCCCCCCAAAGGTGTAGACACAACATTTAACATTACAGAATTAGATTGAAGGCTAAATTTGAGTTTTATAAAATAAACACCAGCCTTCATTCACCTCTGTCTACTAAATCCAGTTGCTAAGGAAATCAGCAACTTGGGGTGCCTGGGTGGCTCAGTTGGTCAAGTGACTGCCTTTGGCTCAGGTCATGATCCTGGAGTCCCAGGATCGAGTCCTGCATTGGGCTCCCTGCTTGGCAGGGAGTCTGCTTCTCCCTCTGATCCTCCCCCCTCTCATGTGCTCTCTCTCTCTCTCTCTCTTTCAAATAAATAAATAAAATCTTTAAAAAAGAAAGAAATCAGCAACTTGAAGAATAAGTTAGCAGGAAAATGAAATAAAATTGTCCTGGTTAATGGTTTGTGAAGGAAGCAAATGCCAGGGCTCATCTGACCCTTACCTGCGTCAATTACTTAGATGAATAGCTAACAGGTTACCTTTCAAAACACTGCAAACGGTATTAGTGGGCTAAGCAGAGGAAACTGGACTCCAGATGCTCCATAAGTCAGTGATTTTGCCAAGATTTTGATCATAAGTATACACCTGGCAGTGGGAATTTAGCATAGGTAAGTGAAGTTTGTATAATAAAATTTAAATATTAATTGTATCTTTGAAGTTAAAAGCAAATAATGCAAGCCAAAGACATTATCATAATTAAATGGATTTTACTGAATTTTTCTTTAAAATTTATATTCTCAAAGACAGCAAATGGATTGGAAAAAAGATCCAAAAAATACAAATCCTAACAAATTGTGTCCAGCATATATCACATTTTTACCAAGACTGCTAACTTCTATTTGGATTAATTATGTATGAGCTAAATATTTCAACTCTAATAATAGATACTGTTGCTCCTGATATTTTGAAAAGCAACAAAACATGGAGTCTAAAAATTTTGCATCATCTCTGCCAGGTGTTAGATGTTTGATTTGGGCCATCTGTTTAACCGTTGTTGGTCATATTTTTCTCATTTGCTTAATAAGTCCGTAAAATATGTACGATAAAATATCTTAAAAATAAATGTCTTTCTTAATAGAGGCAAATTTATTTATGTAGACCAGATGATTTATTTGTATTTCATGACAAAAAGTCATCAAAGGATCACTAGTCTGAGATCAAGAACCAAGAGTTCAAATTGGTTATGCTGATGTGTTGTTTGACACTGGGCAAACCACTAAATCTACTGATAGGCTTAGATCACTTCTAATGTCCCATGTTTCTCAGCCCATGGACAAGGAGAGTAAAAACTCTCTCTCTCTTTGGCATACAAAGAGGCATACTTAAAAAAGGAAATTCTATTTCCAAAGAGCATTCAGTGAGAAGTTTTATGATTTTGATTTCTCTATATCCAACCACCATAATAGATTTCAAAAGCAACATTTATTGCAGTTATAAAAGTTCCTTAGAAACATAATTACACTTCCCCACAGAACACTATTATATAGGAAAGTCACCATTTTGCAAGCTTTTGGAACTCCAAGTTTCAAAATGTTTCAAGAAGTTATGCTCAGTTTTCAAAAGGTGGTTTTCAAACATTGTAATGACTTACTTCTTGTTTGTCCATGAGGGAAATTCTCTATAACATAGCTGGAGAAGTAAGACATAGGTATGAAAAATTGCTATTACTCTCTCGTGGGGTTGGAGTTTACTGCTCCCTTACCTAACTGCAGATGCCCTGTTAGGTCACCTTTCACGAACTACTGATCGTGGCTGCCAAAAGGCAGTTTACAAAATGTTGCAGGAAATATGCAATTTTTATTCCCAGCAGGAGGTTCAGTAATGGACCCTTATCTCTTCTGCTGTCAAGCAAGGCACGTCACTGAGTCCTTTTTAGTTAAAGGAAAGAGAAATAAAGGGAGAAGGAAGAAAAAGTTTTCGTTCTTTCTTCCTTAACTAAGAATAGACAATGCCCATTCATCTTCTTGGTGTCACTCTGACCTTTACTCTATAGATATTATACAAGGGAAGACTGGGGACCTTCTCTCTCTACCAGAAGAGTTAGATTGTGTCCAACAGCCTCCAGAGGTCATGCTGAAGCAGTGCTTTAATGAACACTCAGTTGTGAGATACAAATGGGTGCAAATAAATGTTACCCAGGAAAAATGAGATGTTAAATTTATTAAAATATGAAAAATGATACCTAAATGGTTATAGGCATGACCTTACTATTATTTGTTTATAAATAAGTCAAACTTAAGTTAGAACTATAAGGAAATGTAAATCTGAGCCTTATCCCTGAGAGTGATGGCCTTTTGCTTCTCAATCCAGACTCCTTCTAGAGTGATTAATCCCTTGTCAAATTATCAACATTTCAAGGGGGGATCATGTCTTATCTATTATTTATCTCCCCTACAACAAGCAAAGAGCTAGGATAGACTAGGACAGTGTTTGCAAATTGTGAATAATACACTGGTCTCTAAAATCCTTTTGATAGGTCCTGACTAGCAGAGAAAGTGGGGTAAAGAAACAGAAGAAAGAGATAGATAAATGGACAGTTAAATGATAGATGATAGAAATGTAGACAGATGGTAAATAGATGATAGATAGATAGTTAGATGATAGATAGATAATAGATACATACATACATACATGTTATAGAGAATTGGCTCATAACATTATAGAGGCTGAGAAATCCCAAGATCTGTATTTGGCAAGCTGAAGATCCGAGATTTATGGTGTAGTTCAGGCCTGACAACCAGTAGAGCTGATGGTATAACTTTCTCTGTGGAAGCTGGGAGGCTTGAGACACAGGAAAAGCCAATTTTACATTTCAAGCCCAAAGACAGGAAAAGCCTGTCGGGCAGGATTTCCCTCTTACTCAGGCTTTTTGCTCTATTCAGGTTTGCAACTGAATGAAGACTACCTACCTTAAGGAAGTCCATCTTCTTTACTTAGTCTATCCATTCAAATGTTAATTTCATCAAAAAATACCTTCACCAAAATACTCAGAAAAATGTTTGACCAAATATCTGTGCACCCCATGGCCCAGTCAAGTTGACATATACAATTAGCCACCATATATGTGTTCAAACCCTCAGTTTATGACCCTTTGGTTCTGAAAATCTAGCACTAATTGGTTTAATTTTCAAATGCATATGTTCCCATTGGGCAGTGACGATCAATGGGCATGCAAGGGCTAATTTACCAGCTGGTAAGAACCAATTACTACATTGTCAGGAATTTTGTTGGCTAGTTATTAATTCATTAGTAGATTGAACTTGAGCACAAAGTATTGATAGCATAGAATTTGACAAACATTATAAATCAGAATCTTTTTTTTAAACCCAGAGGACTGATTATTAAACATTATAGTGCTGCTATGGTGTCTAAGGAGCAGTGAGAAATGAAAATTTTTATGAGATATTTGAGATTTATTAAAGTTTTTAAATATCCCATTTTTGTTCAGTCTGTGATTTTATAATACATGACCTACTCATTTATACTTCTTATGAATGCATATATCATTATTATTGCTATTATTGGAAAAATTACAAAAAGATTCATTTTACTCTGGAGGCCTAAGTTAAATAAATATATTACCTAGAAAGATATGGATCACAATCAGTGGATGTCATGATATAGGTTCATCTTGATAAGATAATTTAGTTTCCCTGCTCACAACCACATTTCTTCTTCCAAGAGTGATTTAAATCAGTCAATCTTTAGTTATACCTTTGCATGAAGCAGGTACACACTAATTTGGATCCTTTAAAATATTTTTTAAATTTTTTTTTGTAACCTCCTGCTTTCAAGTAATTGTTAATGGTCCCTTTCCTGTTTATCTGAAGAATAGAATAAACTTGTCCTAAAATCAGGATGCCAGCATGGCATTACATAAATGAACCCTGGATTCAAAGTTTGATGTTAGAAAATTTAAACCCAAATCCTGACCCTGCCACAAACTTACTGATTGATCTTGAATAGGTCTTTTATTTTTTCACAAAATAATAAGCTGCACCATATCAATAGATTCCAAATTGAAGATATTACCATATTTCAGAATCATCAAAAAATAATTGGAGGGAGTATAAATTCTAAAAACTAACTCTCTCTTCTACACTGACCTTCACAAGACACTTTAGCCACTGCTAACAGTTTTTTATATATACTCCAAATACTGTCTGAAATTGCATGCACATAAATACATACACACTCACACCTACAATATACATATTTGGAGAGAAAAATAAAAAGACAAGAAGAGAAAGAGAGTAACTTAATAAGCTTAATTCGTCTTTTATTCAGTTCCAATATACCCAAACCTATTGCATCTATATCCTTAAACACTTCCCTAGAATATTTTAAATTAATTCTTAATCACCATATCATTTCTGCTATAACTATTTCAGTGTAAATGTATAAAACTTAAGATGCATATAGTTATAACCATATGAGATCTACCACTATTATGATGGTGCTGTGAGTTCCACTGATCTTCTCCCCATTGAAACAATAAAAGCTATATTTAAAAATTTCCATTTAAAGCTTATGGGGGGGGGGGAAGAGCAAGATGATAGAGAAGTAGGAGACCTAAATTTCATCCAGTCTCAGGAATTCAGCTAGATAGTTATGAAACCATTCAGAACACCTACAAACTCAACAGGAGATCAAAGAAAAGAATAGCAGCAATTCTATGAACAGAAAAGCGACCACTTTCTGGAAGGTAGGATGTGTGGAGAAGTGAATCCAAGGCAATATTTGGGAAGATAGATGGTGGGAGAGGGGGCCTACATCTGCCACTACCCGCAAGTGATAGAGCAGCGGAGAACAAAATCAGAACTTTTGCAAGTCTGCTCTGCTGAGAGACATCACTCCAGTGGCTAAGTAGGGGGAGGAACCGTCACTGAGACAGTGTGGTCTCAGGACCCTTGGGGTCACAGAAAGACTAGGGGTGCCTGAGTGTAGCAGAACTCCCAGGTATTGGAACAGGGAAGCCATCTGCAAAGAAGGAGTCAAGGAGTGGGCTCTTAGCTTGGGTTAACATAAACTGTGATCCATGGCACAGTTGGGCCACCTCTCTTTGAGCAGCAACCCAACAAGCAACAGATCTGGGGAGACTCCCCTTCTTCCCCCAGGAGGAACAGAATGGGAGTGCACTGGGTTTGTAGACTCTGGCCATGTGCCAGAGATAGAAATGCTTGGTCACAGGTCAGGTGGGCCTGGAGTGTGGTAGGAAACCAGGGAGACAGGAGTGATTGACTGCTTTTCTCTGAGAGTGCACTGAGGAATGAGGCCCTAAGCTCTCAGCTCATCCAGGCCAGAGATTGGGAGGCCGCTATTTACATTCTCATCCTCCAAAGCTGTATGGAAATCTTTTAGGGAAAAAAAGCTGCAGAGAGCAACCAGAGCAGATTGCCTAGACCAGCCCCTGGCAAGGGCGGTGTAAGTCCACCTCTGGCAAAGACATTTGAGAATAACTGCAACAGGCCCCTCCCCCAGAAGATCAGCAGGAACAACCAGCCAAAACCAAGTTTAATGATCAAGGAGAATGGCAAAAACCCAGCACTAAGGGAATACAGCACATAGAATTCATGGCGTTTTTCCCCGTGATTCTTTAGTCTTCCAAAGTTAATTTTTTTATATTTTTTTAGTTGAATTTTTCTTCTTTCCTTTTTCAACCAAAATCTTAACAATTCTTTTTTTAAAATCTTTTTTCATTTTCATTTTTACAGTCATATTCTATCCCTTCATTGTACTTAACTTTATTTTTTGTATATATATGTTTTTCTTTCTTTAAAATTTTGGGATACAGTTCCTTCTAACAGGCAAAAATATACCCTAAATCTAGTATATGATATTGTCCTAGTATCCTGCCTGATCACATTATCTCTCTCTTTTTTTTTAAATTTTCTTTCATTCTTTTTAAAACCAACTTATTATCTTATCAATTCCTTTTTTAAAATATTTTTTAATTTTCATATTTACAGTCAAAATCCAATCCTTCATCGTATTTACCCTTATTTTTGTATATATATAAGTTTTTCTTTCCTTAAAATTTTGGGAGAAGGGTACCTGGGTGGTTCAGATGGTTAAGCATCTGCCTTCAGCTCAGGTCATGATCCCAGGGTCCTGGGATCGAGCCCCATGTCCGGTTCCTGGCTCAGCAGGGAGCCTGCTTCTCCCTCTGCCTCTCCTCCTGCCCGTGCTCTCTCTCTCTCTCTCTCTCTCTCTCTCTCTGTATCTCTGTGTCTCAAATGAATAAATAAAATCTTAAAAAAAATTTGAGAGACAATTTCTTCTAACAGACCAAAATACATCCAAAATCTAGTCTGTGGCTCAGTTATATTCACCAGCCTGAACATATTATTTTTTTCCCCTTTCTTTTCCCTCTGGTTTTGGGGGTCTTCTGATTTCTTAAGAGTACACTTTTCTGGGGTCATTGTTACCCTGTTAGCATTTTGTTCTCTCATTCATCTATTCTCCTCTGGACATAATGACAAGATGGAAAAAATCACCTCAACAAAAAGAACAAGAGCCAGTACCAACTGCCAGGGACCAAATTAATATAGACATTAGTAAGATTTTGGAACTAGAGATCAGAATGATGATGATAAAGATACTAGCTGGGCTTGAAAAAAGCATAGAAGATACTAGAGAATCCCTTTCTGGAGAAATAAAACACCTAAAATCTAACCAAGTCAAAATCAAAAAGCCTATTAAAAAAGTGCAATCAAAATTGGAGGCTCTAACTGCTAGGATAAATGAGGCAGAAAAGAGAATTAGTGATATAGAAAACCAAAAGATGGAAAACAAAGTGGCTGAGAAAAAGAGAGATAAACAACTACTGTGTCTCAAGGGGAGAATTCTATAGATAATTGATACCATAAATTGAAACAACATTAGAATAATTGGGATCCCAGAAAAAGAAGAAAGAGAGGGGCAGAAGGTATATTGGAGCAAATTATAGCAGAGAATTTCCTTAATTTGGAAAAGGAAACAATCATCAAAATCCAGGAGGCACAGAGAAACCCCCCTCAAAATCAATAAAAATAGGTCAACACCCCAACATCGAATAATAAAACTCACAAGTCTCAGAGACAAAGAAAATCCTGAAAGCAGCTTGGGACAAGAGGCCTATAACTTACAACAGTAGAAACATTAGATTGGCAGCAGACTTATCCACAGAGACCTGGCAGGCCAGAAAAGCCTGGCATGATATATTCAGAACACTGAATGAGAAGAATATTCAGCTAAGAATACTATGTCTAGCTAAGCGGTTATTGAAAATAGAAGGAGAGAGAAAAAGCCTCCAGGACAAACAATAACTAAAGAATTTGCAAACACCAAACCAGCCCTACAAGAAATATTGAAAGAGGTCCTCTAAGCAAAGAAGAAGCCTAAAGGTAACATAGACCAGAAAGGAACACAGACAATATACAGTAACAGTCAATTTACAGGCAATACAATAGCACTAAATTCATATTTTTCAATAGTTACCCTGAATGCAAATGGGCTAAATGCCCCAATCAAAAGACAAAGGGTACCAGATTGGATTAAAAATAAAACCAAAAACCATCAAAATGCTAACTTCAAGAGATGTATTTTAGACCCAAAGACACCCCCAGATTGAAAGTGAGGGGTGGAAAACAATTTACCATGCCAATGGACACCAAAAGAAAGCTGGAGTGGCAATCCTTATATCAGACAAATTAGATTTTAAACCAAAGATGATAATAAGAGATGAGGAAGGACACTATATCCTACTTAAAGGGTCTATCCAACAAGAAGATCTAAAAACTGTAAATATCTATGCCCCTAACATGGGAGCAGCCAATTATATAAAGCAATTAATAACAAAAGCAAAGAAACACATCGACAATAATACAATAATAGTAGGGGACTTTAACACCACCCTCACTGAAGTGGACAGATAATCTAAGCAAAAGATCAACAAGGAAATAAAGGCTTTAAATGACACAATGAACCAGATGGACTAAACAGATATATTCAGAATATTTCATCCCAAAGCAACAGAATACACATTCTTCTCTAGTGCTAATGGAACATTCTCCAGAATAGATCACATTCTGAGTCACCAATCAGGTCTCAACCGGTACCAAAAGATTGGGATTATTCCCTGCATATTTTTGGACCACAGTGCTTTGAAACTAGAACTCAATCACAAGAGGAAAGTTGGAAAGAACTCAAATACATGAAGGTTAAAGAGCATCCTACTAAAGAATGAATGGGTCAACCAGGAAATTAAAGAAGAATTTAAAAAATTCATGGAAAGAAATGAAAATGAAAACACAACTGTTCCAAATCTTTGGGATGCAGCAAAGGCTGTCCTAAAAGGAAAGTATATAGCAATACAAGCCTTTCTCAAGACTCAAGAAAGGTCTAATAAACGACCTGACCCTACGCCTAAGGAACTGGAGAAAGAACAGCAAATAAAGCCTAAACCTAGCAGGAGAAGAGAAATAATAAAGATCAGAGCAGAAATCAATGAAATAGAAACCCAAATAACAGTAGAACTGTTCATCAATGAAACTAGGAGCTGGTTCTTTGAAAGAATTAATAAAATGGATAATCCCCTGACCATACTTTTCAAAAAGAAAAGAGAAATGACCCAAATAAATAAAATCATGAATGAAAGAGGAGACATCACAACCAACACAAGAAATACAAACAATTATAATAACATATTACGAGCAGCTATATGACAGCAAATTAGATAATCTGGAAGAAATGGCTACATTCCTAGAGATGTATCAACTACCAAAACTGAACCAGGAAGAAATAGAAAACTTGAACAGACCCATAACCAGTAAGGAAATTGAAGCAGTAATCAAAAATCTCCCAACAAACAAGAGCCCAGGGCCTCATGGCTTCCCAGGGGAATTTTACCAAACATTTAAAAAAGAATTAATACCTATTCTTTTGAAATTGTAGCAAAAATAGAAATGGAAGGAAAACTTCCACGCTTCTTTTATGAGGCCACCATTACCTTGATCCCCAAACCCGACAAAGACCGCATCAAAAAGGAGAATTACAGACCAATATCCTTGATGAACATGGATGCAAAAATTCTCACCAAAATACTAGCCAATAAGATCCAACAGTACATTAAAAGGATTATTCACCACGACCAAGTGGGATTTATTCATGGGCAGCAAGCGTGGTTCAACATCCGCAAATCAATGTGATACATTAATAAAAGAAAGAACAAGAACCATATGATCCTCTCAATAGTTGCAGAAAAAGCATTTGACAAAGTACAGCATCCTTTCCTGATTAAAAGTCTTCAGAGTATAGGGATAGAACAGGAATTCAGTAAATTGGCAGATATAAAATCAATGCAGAGAAATCAGTGGCATTCCTATACACCAACAACAAGACAGAAGAAAGAGAAATGAAGGAGTCGATCCCATTTACAACTGCACCCAAAACCATAAGATACCTAGAATAAATCTAACCAAAGAGTCAAGGAATCTGTACTCAGAAAACTATAAAATACTCATGAAAGAAATTGAGGAAGACACAAAGAAATGGAAAAACGTTCCATTCTCATGGATTAGAACAAATATTGTGAAAATGTCTATGTTACCTAGAGCAATCTACACATTTAATGCAATCTCTATCAAAATACCATCAATTGTTTTTCAAAGAAATGGAACAAATAATCCTAAAGTTTGTATGGAACCAGAAAAGACCCCGAATAGCCAGAGGAATATTGAAAAAGAAAAGCAAAGCTGGTGGCATCACAATTCCGGACTTCCAGTTCTATTACAAACCTGTCATCATCAAGACAGTATGTTACTGGCACAAAACAGACACATAGATCAATGGAACAGAAGAGAAAGCCCAGAAATGGACCCTCAACTCTATGGTCAACTAATCCTTGACAAAGCAGGAAAGAATATCCAATGGAAAAAAGTCTCTTGGATGGGGGGATGGGTTAGCCTGGTGATATGTATTCAGAGGGCATGTACTGCATGGAGCACTGGGTGTTATACGAAAACAATGAAGCATGGATTACTACATCAAAAACTAATGATGTATTGAATGGTGACTAAGATAACAGAATAAAATAAATTTTAAAAAAAATTAAAAAAAAGAAAAAATTCTCTTCAGCAAATGTTATTGGGAAAATTGGAAAGCCACATGCAGAAGAATGAAACTGGACCATTTCCTTACAGCAGACACAAAAATAGACTAAAACCTATGAAAGACCTCAATATTTGACAGGAATCTGTCAAAATCCTTGAGGAGAACACGGGTAGCAACCTCTTGTACCTCAGCCGCAGCAACTTCTTCTTAGAAACATCACGAAAGACAAGGGAAGCAAGGGCAAAAATGAACTATTGGGACCTCATCAAAATAAAAAGCTTTTGCACAGCAAAAGAAATATCAACAAAACCAAAAGACATCTGACAGAATGAGAGAAGATATTTGCAAATGACCTATCAGATAAAGGGCTAGTATCCAAAGTCTATAAAGAACTTATCAAACTCAACACCCAAAGAACAAATGATCCAATCAAGAAATGGGCAGAAGACATGAACAGACATTTCTGCAAAGACATCCAAACGGACAACAGACACATGAAAAAGTGTTCAACATCGCTCGGCATCAAGGAGATCCACATCAAAACTTCAATGAGATACCACCCCACACCAGTCAGAATGACTAAAATTAACAAGCCAGGAAATGACAGGTGTTGGCGAGGATGAAGAGAAAGGGGAACTCTCCTACACTGTTGGTGGGAATGGAAGCGGGTACAGCCACCTTCAAAGTAGTCTGGAGATTCCTCAAAAAGTTGAAAATAGAGCTACCCTATGTCCCAGCAATTGTACTGATGGATATCTACCCCAAAGATACAAATGGGGCACATGCACCCCAATGTTTATAGCAGTAAGGTCTACAATAGCCAAACTATGGAAAGAGCCTAGATGTCCATCAATAAATGAATGGATAAAGAAGAAGTCATACACACACACACACACACACACACACACACACACACACACACACAATGGAATATTATGCAGCCATCAAAAATTCAATCTCGCTATTTGCAATGATGTGGATGGAACTAGAGAGTATTATGCTAAGCGAAATAAGTCAATCAGAGAATGACAAGTATCATATGATCTCACTGATATGAGGAATTTGAGAAACAAGACAGAGGATCATAGAGGAAGGGAGGGGAAAAATGAAACAAGACAACACCAGAGAGGGCGACAAACCATAAGAGACTCTTAATCTCAGGAAACAAACTGAGGGTTATTGGAGTGGTGGGGGCTGTCAGGGATGGGATGGCTGGGTGATGGACATTGGGGAGGGTATGTGTTATGGTGAGAGCTGTGAATTGTGTAAGACAGATGAATCACAGACCCGTACCCCGGAAACATATAGTACATTATATGTTAATAAAATTTAAAAAAAAAATTATGGGAAGAGAGACAATTAGGAAAAAGTGTCTGAAAGGTGCAATATTGAAACATAAATAAATATGTTGAGAAACACTGCAAAAAATAAAAATAAAAAAAATCTGAAGGATAAACAGCCAATACATAAATATCTCCTCAAGAAAATGAATAAAAATTTGGTAAGAACTGTGAAAGTTTGTAGTATTTGAACTAAGACTGCCCTCTCTCTCTTCCTTCCCATTCTAGTGAGGTACAGACTATACTCCAGGCTGTTTCAGCAAAGAACATAAGTCTCCTTCTCCCCTCTCTCTCAAGCAGATGACTTTATTCCTGGATAGGACAGGACAAGTCCTGCTGAGTGCAGTTAAGAGGTGGGGGTTCTCTTCTGCTGCTTTGTCCCCACTCATATAATGGAGGCTTACATTATAAGTCTCCTTGGGCACAGCATGTTGAGAAGACTGAGGGCCTCTCATCTTTTCCCTGGTGCATGAGGCAGTGGTTTCATTCCTTTTACCAACCCTCCTATAGCAGGACTGTCACCCAGAGAGAAGCTTGAAGTGGTCCCTACACTTACTCTAGAGCTCTGGTTCAGAAATTTTGCCTCGAGGAGATTCAGACTATAAAATAGATAGCTCCTAATCTCTTCCAAAGGAACTGATTTTATTTGCAACAGAGTGAAGAAGTTCAAGCCTAAAGGCACTCTTAAGAACAGTGGAGGGTTAAGGTGAAGGACAATTCGCTGGAGATTCAAGACAGAGGTTAAAGTTTAAGCCAGCTAGTGTGCTGTACAGAACTAAGGAGTAAGTTAGCTGAGATGAGTCGAATGGGGTTAGAACAGTATCAAGCACTGACATCAGAAACTACTCCTGTGAAGAAACTACAGTTTGATTTATTAATTTGTACAGCAATTTATGCCACAAAGTAGTGTTGGAAACAATTGAATAATCAGCCAGCAAATGGTGGGACCTAACACCTGGACGTGATCAAGGAATATAGTGGAAGAGAGCCCTACCAAAACCACTGTCTTCCCAGGATCAAAGACACACAAAGCCTTGCCTCCCTGAGGAGCAACAGCAAAGGCTTAACACAAGAGGAGTAGAAATAAATATCAATGAAATTAGATAACCAAAGACACAATAAAGAAACAGAAAAATAACAATAATAACCCCTCCCAGGTCTGGGAGGATGTACTCAAAGTTGCTACAATATATTATCTAAAATGTTCAATTTCTAACAAAACATTATAAGACATGTAAAGAAGCAGGGCATTATGATCCACACACTGCAGAAAAAAAATGTAGGCAAGACTATAAGAGTGACAAGACATTGGATTTATCAGAAAACAACTTCAAAATAGCCATTATAAACACATTTACAGAACTAAAAAAAAAAAAGTAAAAAAGAAATAAAGGAAGTATAATGACAGTTTTGCACCAAATAGAAAATATCAATAAAGAGACGGAGATTACAGAAACAACAAAATGGAAATTTTGGTGTTGAACAGTACAATAATTGAAATTTTAAAAAATATTAATAATGGGACATGTGGGTGGCTCTGTCACTTAAGCACTCAGCTCTTAATTTTGGCTCAGGTCATGATCTCAGATTCATGGAGTAGAGCCCCACATCAAGCTCCACACTCAGTAGAGTTGACAGTGATTTAATGAGCTGGCGAAAGAAGGAATAACCAAACTTGAAGATGGATTGATAGATTTTGCAAGCCAAAGAACACAGAGAAAAAATAATGAAAAAAATGAATTGTGGGACACCATTAGGCACACCAACATATGCATAATACAAGCACCAGAAAGAGAAGAGAGAAAGGAGCAGAAATATATACAAAGGATTAATGGCAGAAAACTTCCCAAATTTATTGAATAATAATAACCTACATGTCCAAGAAAGTCAGTAAATTCCAAGCACAATATAATCTCAAGGTTATCCACAAACATAAGCATCATAATAAAAGGGCTGAATATGAAAGACAAGGGGAAAATCTTGAAAACAACAAGGAAAAAAAAAAGAAAATTTGTTACTTACAAGGGAACCCCAATAAGATTTATAACTGAGTTCTCGTCAGAAATACTAGAGGCCACAAAGTGGGAAAACTTACTGAGTGCTCAAAACAACACAACACAACACAACACAAACAAAACAAAAACAAACTATAAACCAAGAAACCTGGGTCTAGAAAAGCTTTCTTGCCAAAATAAAACTAAAATACTTTCCCAGTATTCCCAAAAAATGAAAGAATTTGTTGCTAGCCAACATGTCTTAAAAGAAATCACAAAGTTTTTCAGGCTGGAAGCAAGTCACCCAGACAGCAACTCCCATCCACCACTCCATGCTCAATGCAGAGTCTGCTTAAGACTCTCTCTCCCTCTGCCCACCCCTCTTTATCTAAGATAAATAAATAAATCTTTAAAAAAAGATAAATTGAGGGCACCTGGGTGGCTCAGTTGGTTAAGCAACTGCCTTTGGCTCAGGTCATGATCCTGGAGTCCCCAGATCGAGTCCCACATCGGGCTCCCTGCTCAGCAGGGAGTCTGCTTCTCCCTCTGACCCTCCCCCTCTCATGTGCTCTCTCTCTCTCATTCTCTCTGTCTCAAATAAATAAATAAAAAAAACTTTAAAAAAAAAGATAAATTGAAATCAATGCTTGGATAAAGTAATTTCATGCAAATAGCAACCGTAGAGTAAGCTGACATGACTACACTAATATAAGACAAACTAGATGTTAGAACAAAAAATGACACTAGAAATAGAGAGGGACATTTTAAGATTTATTTTTTTTATTTGTCAGAGAGAGCGCACAAACGGGGGAGGGGCAGAGGGAGAAGCAGACTCCCCGCTGAGCAAGGAGCCCAGTGTGGGACTCAATCCCAGGACCCTTGCATCATGACCTGAGCTGAAGGCAAATACTTTACTGACTGAACCACCCAGGCATCCCAAGAGGGACATTTTGTAACAATAAAATAATCTATCAGGAAGACACAACAATTATACAAATATATGCCTTAATAATAGAGCACCAAAGCATGTCAAATGAAAAGTGATGAATAAAAATATAGAAAATTAAATTATAATAGTTATCGCCTATAATATCTCACTTTCAATAATAGATAGAACTAGACAGAAAATCAACAAGAAAACAGAAGACTTGAACAGCACTATATACTAGCCAGAACTAACAGATATCCATAGAGCACTCCACACAACAACATTATGATATACATTTTTTTTCAGGTATGCATGAACATTTTCCAGGGTAAACCAGAAGTCAGATGTGAAATAAACCTCAATAAATTAAAAAAAAAAGGATAGAAAAAATACAAAGTATATGTTCTGACTAAAATGGAATGAATTTAGAAGTCAAGAGCAGGAAAAATATGGAACACAAAAATACATAGGAATTAAACAACACACTTATGAATAACCAAAGGGGCAAAGAATGAATTGAAAGGAAGGAAAATCAGAAACTGCTATTAGATGAAAGAAAATGAAAGTTTATAAAAATGTTTGTTATGCAACTAAAGCAGTTCTTAGATGAAAATTTATCAATGTAAATGCTGATGGTAAGAAGAAAGATCTCCAATCAATAACCTAACATTGTAACTTGAGGCACTAGTAAAACAAGAGCTAACTAAACATAAGGAAATCAAAGAAAGGAAATAGTAGATTAGAGTGGGAAATAATTAAGTAGAGAACAGAAAAAGGATAGATAAAACCAATGAATCCAAAATTGATTTGTTGAAAGATAACAATTTAACAAACCTTTAGCTAGAGTGACCAAGATAGAAACAGCAAAGTTTCAATTACTAGATTTGGAAATAAATGTTATGACTTATAGAAAAATATAAAAAAAATTATAAGACATCACTATAAAAATATATACCAATTAGACAACTTAGATAAAGTGGACAAATTCCTAAAAAGACACAAAGTACAGAAACTGATCTCAGAAGAAATAGACATTTAGAATAGATCTGTGTAAAGAAAGATACCGAATCAATAATTTAAAAAACCACCCACCCAGAAAAGTCAAGTTCCAAAGGATTTCACTGTTAAATTCTACCACACTTCAAGAAGAATTAATAGCAGGGGCGCCTGGGTGGTTCAGTCGGTTAAGTGTCTGCCTTCGGCTAAGATCATGATCCCCAGGGTCCTGGGATCAAACCCTGCATCAGGCTCCCTGCTCATCAGAGAGATTGCTTCTCCCTCTCCCTCTGCCTGCCACTCTGCCTACTTGTACTCTCTCTCTCTGTCAAGTAAATAAATAAAATCTTAAAAAAAAGAAAAAGAAGAAGAATTAATATCAAATTTTTTAACTTTTCCAGAAAGTAGAAGAGGAAGGAAATCTTCTTAACTGATTTTTATGGGGCCCATATTATTCTGACATTTAAACAAATCAAGTAAATCACAAGAAAAGTATAGACTAATATCTCTTATTAATATAGATATAAATTACTGACAAAACAAATCCAGCAACATAAAAAATGTATATATACCATAAAACACGACCAAGTGGGATTTAGTATAAGAATGCAAGGTTGACCTTCAAGTCAATTAATGTTATACATCATATGAACAACAACAAAATCACATGATTATCTCAATAGATGCAGAAAAGCATTTGGCAAAATCCAGCATTCTTGTGAATAAACACCCAACACACTAAGAATAAAAGGAAACTTCCTCAAACTTTTTCAAAAGCATCTATGAAATGTCTACAACAAGTTTCAAACTTAATGGTTAAAGACTGCTTTGTCCATCAAGATCAGCAACTAAAAGAATTTCAATATTCACTAATTCTATTCAACATTGCACAGGGGATACTAGCTTAGGCAATGAAACAAGTCAATGAAACTTGAAAAATCCAGATTGCAAAGAAAAAGTAAAACTATGTCTTCTCAGATGAAATGATTTTGAATATAGAAAATCATAAGAAATCCACTATAGTACTATTCAAGCTAATGAATGAGTTCAGTAATTTTGCAAGATATAATATCAGTATATAAAGATCTATTGTCTTTCTATACTCAAGCAATAAACAAGTCAAAATTAAAATTAGGAAAAATTATATTTACTATGTTATCAAAAATTTGTGAAAAGAATTTCACAAAAATATGAAACATCCTTTGAAACTACAAGACATTGTTGAGGCGGAGCAAGATGGCGGAGGAGTAGGAGACCTGGATTTCCTCTGGTCTCAGGAATTCAGCTGAATAGGGACCAAACCACTCTGAACACCTACGAACTCAATAGGAGATCGAAGAAAAGAATAGCATCAACTCTCTGAACAGAAAAGCGACCACTTTCTGGAAAGTAGGACGTGCTGAGAAGTGAATCCAAGGTGATATTCAGGAGGATAGATGGCGGGGGAGAGACCTCCATCAGCTGCTTCTGGCAAGTGATAGAGCCGCGGAGCACAAAATCGGAACTTTTAGAAGTCGGCTCTGCTAAAGGACGTCGCTCCAGTGGCTAAGTGGGGGGTGGAACCCTCACTGGGACAGTGCGGTCTCAGGACCCTCAGGGTCACAGAAAGACTGGGGGTGCCTGAGAGGGGCAGAACTCCCTGGTATCAGAGCGGGGAAGTCGACTTCAGAGACAGAGCTGAGGCACGGGCTCTCAGCTCAGGGTTGCCATAAACTGTGATTGGTGACAATCCGGCCACTGCTCCACCAGCAGGGACCCAACAAGCAGCAGAGCTGGGGAGACTCCCGTTCCTCCCCTGGAAGGAGCGGCGCAGGAGCGCACCGCCGGGATCTGCTGGGTTTGGAGACTCCACACGGGGTCAGGTGCCAGAGATAGAAAATGCTCGGTCACAGGCCAGGTGAGCATGGAGTGCAGCTGGAGACTGGGGAGATGGGATTGAAGGACTGCTTTTCTCTGTGGGCCCCTTGAGGAGAGGGGCCCTGAGTTCTCGGCTTCTCTGGGGTGGAGACCGGGAGGTCACCATTTTCACTCTCGTCCTCCAAAGCTCTACGGAAAGCTTGCAGGGAACAAAAGCTCCCGAGAGAAACCCAAGAAAATTGCTTAGCCTGGGCCAGCAAGGGCGAGGCAATTCCGCCTCCTGCAAAGATTTTTGAGAACCACAGCAACAGGCGCCTCCCCCAGAAGATCAGCAAGAACAGCCAGCAAAGACCAGGTTTACCAGTCAATGAGAACGGCAGAACTCCAGTGCTAGGGGAATACTGCAAATAGAATTCATGGCTTTTTTACCATGATTCATTAGTCTTTCACAGTCAAATTTTTTTTAACTGTTTTTTTTTTTGAATATTTCTTTTTCTTTTTTACAACCAACAACTTATCAATCCCTTTAAAAAAAAAACATTTTTATTTTTCATTTTTAGTGTCATATTCTATCCTTTCATAATAGTTAACTTATTTTTGGCATATACATTTTATATATATATATATGTTGTTTTCTTTTATAAAATTTTGAGATACATTTTCTTCTAACATATCAAAATATACCTAAAATATCTAGTGTATGACTTTGTTCTAGTCTCCTGTCTGATCACATTCTCTCCCCCTTTTTTCTTTCTTTCTTTCTTTCTTTTTTTTAATCCTCTTCTTTCTTTTTTCAAACACCTTATCAATACCTTTTTTAAAATCTTTTATACTTTTCATCTTTACAGTCATATTCCATCCCTTCATTGTATCAACCCTTATTTTGTACATATATAAGTCTTTCTATCTTTAAAAATTTTAGGAGGCACTTTCTTCTAACAGAACAAAATACACCCAAAATCTAGTGTGTGGCACTGATCTATGCACTAACCTGATCATATTTGATCATATTCTATTTTATTTGTTTTGTTACATTTTTGTTTGTTTTTATCTTTTTCTTTTTCTTTTTTCTTTTCTCTTTCTTTTTTCTTTCTTTACCTTTCTTGTCCCCTGGTTTCAGGTCTTTTCTGATCTGTTAAGAGTATATTTTCTGGGGACGTTGTTAACCTGTTAGAATTTTGTTCTCTCATTCATCTATTCTCCTCTGGACAAAATGACAAGATGAAAAAAATCGCCCCAACAAAAAGAACAAGCGGTAGTACTCTCTGCTAGGGACCTACTCAATACAGACATTAGTACAATGTCAGACTTAGAGTTCAAAATCATGATTTTAAAGATACTAGCTGGGCTTGAAAAAAGCATGGAAGTTATTAGAGAAACCGTTCCTGGAGAAATAAAAGAACTAAAATCTAACAAAGTCGAAATCAAAAAAGCTATTAATGAGGTGCATTCAAAAATGGGGGCAGTAACTGCTAGGATAAAGGAGGCAGAAGAGAGAATGAGCGAAATAGAAGACCATATGATGGAAAATAAAGAAGCTGAGAAAAAGACAGATAAAAAACTACTGGATTATGACGGCAGAATTTGAGAGAAAAGTGATACGATAAAAGGAAACAACATTAGAATAATTGGGATCCCAGAAGAGGAAGAAAGAGAGAGAGGGGCAGAAGGTATATGGGAACAAATTATAGCAGAGAACTTCCCTAATGTGGGGAAGGAAACAGGCATCAAAATCCAGGAGGCACAGAGAATCCCTCTCAAAATCAATAAAAATAGGTCAACACCCCAACATCTAATATTAAAACTTACGAGTCTCAGAGACAAAGAGAAAATCCTGAAAGCAGCTCAGAACAAGAGATATGTAACCTACAATGGTAGAAACATTAGATTGACAAGAGACCTACCCACAGAGACCTGGCAGGCCAGAAAGGACTGGCATGATATCTTCAGAGCACTAAATGAGAAAAATACGCAGCCAAGAATACTATATCTAGCTAGGCTCTCACTGAAAATTGAAGGAGAGACTAAAAGCTTCCACGACAAACAAAAACCAAAGGAATTTGCAAACACGAAACCAGCCCTCCAAGAAATATTGAAAGGGGTCCTCTAAGCAAAGAGAGAGCCTAAAAGCAGCACAGACCAGAAAGGAACATAGACAATATACAGTAACAGTCACCTTACAGACAATACAATGGCACTAAATTCATATCTTTCAATAGTTACCCTGAATGTAAATGGGCTAAATGCCCCAAACAAAAGACACAGGCTATCAGATTGGATTAAAAAACAAGACCCATCCATATGCTGTCTGCAAGAAACTCATTTTAGACCGAAAGACACCCTCAGATTGAAAGTGAGGGGGTGGAAAACAATTTACCATGCTAATGGACACCAAAAGAAAGCTGGGGTGGCAATCCTTATATCAGAAAAATTAGATTTTAAAACAAAGACTGTATTAAGAGATGAGGAAGGACATTATATCCTACTTAAAGGGTCTTTCCAACAAGAAGATCTAACAATTGCAAATATCTATGCCCCTAACATGGGAGCAGCCAATTATATAAGGCAATTAATAACAAAAGCAAAGAAACACATCAACAACAATACAATAATAGTGGGGGACTTTAATACCCCCTGACTGAAATGTACAGATCATCTAAGCAAAAGATCAACAAGGACATAAAGACTTTAAATGACCACTGGACCAAATGGACTTCACGGACATATTCAGAATATTCCATCCCAAACAACAAAATACACATTCTTTCCTAGTGCCCATGGAACATTCTCCAGAATAGATCACATCCTAGGTCACAAATCAGGTCTCAACCAGTATCAAAAGATTGGGAGTATTCCCTGCATATTTTCAGACCACAATGCTTTGAAACTAGAACTCAATCACAAGACGAATGTTGGAAAGAACTCAAATACATGGAGGCTAAAGAGCATCCTCCTAAAGAATGAATGGGTCAACCAGGAAATTAAAGAAGAATTAAAAAAATCATGGAAACCAATGAAAATGAAAACACAACTGTTCAAAATCTTTGGGATGCAGCAAAGGCAGTCCTAAGAGGAAAATATATAGCAATACAAGCCTTTCTCAAGAAATAAGAAAGGTCTCAAATACACAGCCTAACTCTACACCTAAATGACCTGGAGAAAGAAGAGCAAATAAAGCCTAAACCCAGCAGGAGAAGAGAAATAATAAATATCAGAGCAGAAATCAATGAAATAGAAACCAAAAGAACAGTAAAACAGATCAATGAAACTAGAAGCTCATTCTTCGAAAGAATTAACAAGATTGATAAACCCCTGGCCAGACTTATCAAAAAGAAAAGAGAAATGACCCAAATCAACAAAATCATGAACGAAAGAGGGGAGATCACAACCAACACCAAAGAAATACAAACAGTTTTAAGAACATATTATGAGCAACTCTATGCCAGCAAATTAGATAACCTGGAAGAAACGGATGCATTCCTAGAGATGTATCAACTACCAAAATTGAACCAGGAAAAATAGAAAACCTGAACAGACGTATAACCACTAAGGAAATTGAAGCAGTCATGAAAAATCTCCCAAGAAACAAAAGCCCAGGGCCAGATGGCTTCCCAGGGGAATTCTACCAATCATTTCAAGAAGAATTATTACCTATTCTCCCGAAACTGTTCCAAAAAATAGAAATGGAAGGAAAATTTCCAAACTCATTTTATGAGGCCACTATTACCCTGATACCAAAACCAGACAAAGACCCCATCAAAATGGGGAATTACAGACCAATATCGTTGATGAACGTGGATGCAAAAATTCTCACCAAAATACTAGCCAATAGGATCCAACAGTACATTCAAAGGATTATTCACCATGATCAAGTGGGATTTATCCCTGGGCTGCAAGGTTAGTTCAACCTCCGCAAATCAATCAATGTGATACAATATATTAACAAATAAACAATAAGAATCATATGCTCCTCTCAATAGATGCAGAAAAAGCATTTGACAAAGTACAGCATTCTTTCTTGATCAAAACTCTTCAGAGTATAGGGATAGAGGGTACATACTTCAATATCATAAAAGTCATCTATGAAAAACCTACAGCGAATATCATTCTCAATGGGGAAAAGCTCAGAGATTTCCCCCTCAGGTCAGGAACGTGGCAGGGTTGTCCACTATAATCGCTGCTATTCAGCATAGTATTAGAAGTCCTAGCCACAGCAATCAGACAACAAAAATTAAATCAAAGGCATCCACATTGGCAAAGAGGAAGTCAAACTCTCACTCTTTGCAGATGATATGATACTTTATGTGGAAAACCCAAAAGACCTCCCCTCAAAACTGCTAGAACTCATACAGGAATTCGGTAAAGTGGCAGGATATAAAATCAATGCACAGAAATCAGTGGCATTCCTATACACCAACAACAAGACAGAAGAAAGAGAAATTAAAGAGTCGATCCCGTTTACAGTTGCACCCAAAACCATAAGATACCTAGGACTAAATCTAAACAAAGAGTCAAAGGATCTGTACTCATAAACTATAAAATACTCATGAAAGAAATTGAAGAAGACACAAAGAAATGGAAAAACGTTCCATGCTCATGGATTGGAATAACAAACATTGTGAAGATGTCAATGCTACCTAGAGCAATCTACACATTCAATGCAATCCCTATCAAAATACCATCCACTTTTTTCAAAGAAATGGAACAAATAATCCTAAAATTTGTATGGAACCAGAAGAGACCCCGAATACCCAGAGAAATGTTGAAAAATAAAAGCAAAGCATCTTGTCATTTGCAATGACGTGGATGGAACTGGAGGGTATTATGCTGAGTAAAATAAGTCAATCAGAGAAAGCCATGTATCATATGGCCTCACTGATATGAGGAATTCTTCATCTCAGGAAACAAACTGAGGTTTGCTGGAGTGGTGGGCGGGTGGGAGGGATGGGGTGGCTGGTTGATGGACATTGGGGAGGGTATGTGCTATGGTGAATGCTGTGAATTGTGTAAGTCTGTTGAATCACAGACCTGTACCTCTGAAACAAATAATACATTATATATTAAAAAAACAAAAAAGAAGATATCAGGAAGGGAAAAATGATGGAGGGGAAATCGGCGGAGGAGATGAACCATGAGAGACTATGGACTCTGAAAAACAAACTGAGGGTTCTAGAGGGGAGGGGATACGGGGATGGGTTAGCCTGGTGATGGGTATTAAAGAGGGCACGTATTGAATGGAGCACTGGGTGTTATATGCAAACAATGAATCATGGAACACTACATCAAAAACTAATGATGTAATGTATGGTGATTAACATAACATAATTAAAAATAAATAAATCTAGACCCCCCTAAAATAATAATATATACAGTTTTTCACTATTCAAAAAATAAAATAATAAATAATAAATGAAATTGGAAAATAATATTAAAATTTAATAGCAATGAGGTGATGCATTCAAAAGTACCCCAGGTTCTGACTCCTGGTGAAGAATAATAAGGACAGATTGTTTAGAACTCTAAAACATACCGTGAACCATGGGGTCTAGCTCCTTTGGAGACACCTCCTAACTGATCTGAGGTAGACATTACATACCTATCTCACTATCCATTTTGTTCCTTTCATTTCCTTACCAGACCCATGCTTTTAACCCAGCTTCTTTTCTCTTTTAGACTTTTTCAAACTTCACTTAGCTTTTTTCTCTTCTGGTATTATATATCCATGAACAGATAAACTGATGACACACTTTTTCAGAAAACCTCCAAGTTCTCCTCCCACATTCCCATCCCTTTTGTTGGCATACCTGACCAGGTATTCCATCCTGAAATGATGTTAACTGACTCCTGAGACTGACATGCTGCTAGTCATATTTTAGTTTATTAGTCTGACAGGACACAGTGAAGAAAAATTAGGTATATGAGGTGATTAAGTATCTACTATTTATTGAAGGTTTACCATGCCCCGGATATTGTTGTTATCTCACTGATGGTCAAAGAACCCTAAAAGGTATCATCGTTCAACGTTAGATGAGGAAGCTGATACTTTAGGAGGTCAGGTGCCTTGTTCAGGTCAGAGCTATGAAGTGGAATGATGCTGCCTGTGCCTTTTGCATTCCTTCCTCCTGAACCTTCCAAATCACTCAGGAGGTCTTTGTAATAACTCTGGTGTAGAAATGCCAATGATATCTCCTCCAAGTTTTTCTTTTTGAACGGACCCAAGATGATATCATTCCCTGAATAGAAAATCCCTGTAATTTAATTCATTTCCGATGTGATTATTTAAGAACCAACCATCAATTTTTCACACCCACATGCCATTTAGTAAACCTGCCTGGGATATGGTAGAGCAGACATAACATGCTTCAATGATAAGGTACGCTGGGTCATAAGCACGTTGGGGTGAGTATCACTTGCCTTAGGTGCTGCAAAAAGGCACAGTAGCTATAGACTCAGGAATTTTAACTACTTGAAATGTGTCCTAATTTCTGCAAAGGGCTCTGCCTGTCATATTTTACTGGGACTTTGAAATAGAATTTATAAATTAAAAATAAGGCATATAACATGAAGTCCCACGTCCTGGATGCGGGCATGACTTTAATGGCAGTCAATAAGAAACTTCCATTAGGCAACACTTGAGCTCCAAAGACAGTATCCCCAGGAGTTCTGAAAATCTTTTGAAAAAAAGATACATATGCAACATTCTAGATGGAAAGGAAATCACTGGTTCTGAAATGTGCTTTCTCTTATGCCATGCAACTATTGATATGCACAATGGCTGCTTAAAAAGCCAGATAACTCTCAGACCATGCCCAGTTTGTCAAAATTACCCTTCAATTTAATTGAAAATTTGGTTGACAGGAAAGCATATGGTTTGGATCCAAATTACATATTCAGTTGTGTTCTTTTACAAATGACCTTCACAAGTACTGGTCATCCCCACATCACCAGGTTTATGCACCTTTGCTTATTGATCTCCCTCCTCTAGCCTCCCAGCATGACCACTCCTCATCGTGAAATACAAACGCTGCACAGCATTCAGGCCAGGCATAACTGTTGCACTTCAGGAATATCCAGTTCCCATTCTCACTTCCATATTTCTGCCTGGGTTTTTTTTTTTTTTTTCTACTGCTTGAGAGGTTTATTAAGCTCTTAATATACATAGCAAGTGAAGGCATAAATGAATAAATATTATGCTTTACCTTTTTTGTATCTCCTTTGTGCATATCTAAAATAGTCAATCTATGCTTTTCTACCTCGAATGCAGTCTCTTAACAGTCCCTTCCTGAAACACATGTTCACTGATCTCCATTACAAATAAAGCTCTGTCCAAGGCAAAAAGAAAGAAAGAAAGAAAGAAAGAAAGAAAGAAAGAAAGAAAGAAAGAAAGAAAGAAAGAAAGAAAGAAAGAAAGAAAAAAGAACAATACCTCTTCTTTCAAGGATATAGAGTCTAATGGACATTTATCCCTCTCCGAATATCTTCAGTGTCATAGAGCTTTAAAGAAGGAATGGAAGATACAAGAAAGGCTTAAGATTAATTTGTATACTTTAGAGCTTAACTGCACACTTTCCACTTGATATGTACTCCCTCAGAAAGCAGAAATCACATAGTGGTTCTCTGTACATCCACGTGACCATACATGCAGAAGCAGAGAGTAACTAAATACATACATATATATGACAAGGAAATATAAATATATATATGACAAGGAAATTCACTGATTAAATTAGAAACAGAGTTGTGTAGTTGAAGATCTGGGTTTTGAAGACAAAGAAAAGAAGGAATTTGTCACTGGAATTTTGAAGAACGCTTCATGCTTCATTTTGCTAAGAAGCGTCCCAAAGGTTGTCAGTGAGAAGAATCCTAAAATAAATATGTGGATACCTGAAAATGTCTAATGTCTTTGAAGGGCAATCTTTAGGGATTATTGTGGTCTAGATTAAAGTAGGCTATTCTTTGTAGTTCCATATTTTTGTCACTTGGAGATCTCACTGATGTCTCAGTTTTAATACCACCAGCAATGAATGTATCATCTTCTTACCAAAATATATTTTACACATTCAGCCATCTCCTGATCATTATTTCAGGCAGTCCTAGATGGTGTTTCATAGCTCAGGGGTTCCAAACTTTAGTTATATTTGACTTGACCCTTGCCTTTGGGTTTCACATCGAATCAGTTACTGAGGCCTACTATTCTAACTCCAAATGATTGTCTTATAAGAGCTTCCATTCTATTTTTATTAGCATCACCTGAGGGTAGACTGATAACTCAAATATTTATAATGGAGGGATATGGAGGGATAAATTAGTGTATACAGCTGCTGGTGCCAGACATCTGCCCTCTAAGAGTATAAGTACTGGAGGAAGGGGTGAGTATCTAGTGATCTTGCTGTTCAGAGCTTGTAGATACAATCACTAAAAAAAATTGTTTATTGCTCTTTGGTTACTTGAGAAAAGCCATCATAAGTACTGTATATTAGTACACTGCTTTAAAAAGGATGTACAAGTGCTCTTTAAATGTCCTTGAACAAACTGGTGTGAGAAAAAACATGGAAATGTATCCATATTTGAAATGGTAGTACTCTGAATGGGAGGGAAACAAATTATATCCCATGATAGTATGGCTTTAAGTGGTCATTTGTTTGGTGAAATTTCTATTACCATTGAACCAAAAGTCAGCAATCTGCCTGGATTCTTTTAATAAACAAAAGTTATTTAACAAAACTATATTTTACATTTCTGTGGAAAGAAAATAGGATCAGCCATGCTGAAATGATCCAGCTGTTTTTAGTTTTGTCATTTCAAAATATTTTGTCTCCACTTCTTCCCATATATATTTGTATTTGTTTAAATAGAGCGCATTGTGGCACTGATTGAAAGAACAAATTCCAATTCTTTCAACCCTGTGATTATGCAGCTTATGTATTGAGTTTTATTTGGTTGTCAAGCTAGGCAGGACTTTTTGTGTTGAACAGTCTCTGTACTGGCAGATTTAGGAAGGATAGCATAGATTTTGTGAGCTCTGACAAAATGCCATGTATTTCATGTCCCAGAGCTCATTAAGATCCTACTGTATAGCATATCTTAACCTCCAATATATGTGTGTTACATTCTCTCACTGGTGCTCCTTTAAGGTATTTCCATTTCTTTTTTTTTTTCTAGTATGTACAGTTGGCTTTAACATATTCATAATTCCTCAAAAAGAGCTAATGTGATTTGAAGATGATTAATCCATTCTGCCTGTCAAGGAAGACAGAGTATGACCAAGAGGGACTTTTTGCAAGGGTAATTCTTGGGCTTATCAGATTTAGAGTAGTTTATTTATAAAAAAAAAAAAAGTAAGGTCTGCTGCAGAGGTGCCAACAAACATCAGAGGGTCCAATGCTTCCTTCATTAAGTCATAGATAGATAATATGTCCCCAAACCTGCTCTTTTAACTGATATAAAAAAAATGGTGCTAATTTAAAAATCTCAAAATTGAATTGCAGTCTTTACAACATCTTGCCCTACTTTTTCTAAAAACAAAGCCACCTTAAACACATTCTACACTTTTTGGTGGAATTTTGGCACCTACTTAAGGTAACTTAATGTGAGGAACAGGTGCACTTGATACACTTACATTATCAAAGGGTACTAAGGCATCCTGATCCAGTTTTAATAACACTTGATATAAAGTCTTTCTATTTTAAATCTTTCTTTTAAGGATCACCTACCTTTCAATAATTTCAACAAAATTATTTATCCAGGTAATCTTATCAAGAATATTAGAGAAAATGAATACTCAGTCTTTAATTGTAAAAGCAATGAGTTAGTTTACCTGCAGAAGCGGGAAATAAATTGTTACTTCCCCTCTCCCTAACTAAATATTCCCCCAACTCATGTTATTCATGTTACATATTACATTTGAATTTTAGAAAACAATTAAAAAAGGAGATACCAACAAATGTTTAAAGTATACTAATTTTTATACTTGTCTATATATTTATCTTTACTGGAGAACTTTATGTTTTATAGCTTTTTTTTATTGAAGTCTATTGACATACAATTTTTTTATTAATTTCATGTGTACAACATACTGATTTGACAATTCTATACATTAAACAATGCTTACCACAATAAGTATAGTTAGCATCTCTCCTCATAAAAAGCAACTGCAATATTATTTTCTAAATTCCCTATGTTGTACATTTCATTTCTGTGCCTTATTTCTGGAAGTTTGTACCTCTTAATCTTCTTCACGTATTTCACTCATCCCCACCAAGTCTCTCCCTCTAGCAACCACCAGTTTGTTCTCTGTATTTTTAAGTCTGTTTTATTTTGTTTGCTTGTTCATTTGTTTAGCTTTTTACATTCCACATATAAATGAAATCACAGAGTATTTGTCTTACTCTCTCTAGACCCCTGTCATTTTAACTTGAAAGGATTCATTTAGTATTTATTGTAGGTCAGGTCTAGTGGCTTTTGGCTTTTATTTACCTGGAAATGTCTTAATTTCCCCCTCATTTTATAAAGTAAAGTTTTGCTGGATATAGTATTATGGTTGACAGATTTTTCTTTTTCTTTTAAACTTTAATTATATCATCCCACAGCTTTCTGGCCTTCAAGGTTTCTGCTGAGAAATTCACTAAAAATTTTATTGAGGATCTCCTATACATGATGAGTCACTTTTCTGCTGCTTTCAAGAATCTTTGTCTTTCACTTTGACAGTTTGATTGTAGTGTGTCTTGATGTAGAATTTTTTGAATTTTTCTTTTTGGAGTTCATTAAAATTCTTGTATTTGTATATCTATGTCTTTCCTCAAATTTGGGAAGTTTTGGCCATTATTTCCTCAAATAAATTCTCACCCCATTTCTTCTCCTTATGGAGCTCCCATAACGCATATATTACTCTATTTTTTGGTGCTCCATAAATCCCTCAGATTCTGTAACTTTCTCCCATTCTTTTTCTTTTTTTCCCCTCTCTGGGCTCAATAATTTCAAATGATCCATTTTTAAGTTAATTGATTATTTCTTGTCTGCCCAAGTCTGTTGGGTCCCTCTTAAATATCTCAATTCAATTACTGTACTTTTGAGCTTCAGAATCTTTTTTATGTTTTGTATTATTTTGTTATTTTTTTTGTTTATATTCTCATTTTGTTCATATATCATTCTCCATATTTCCTTTAGTGGATTTTCTGTGTTTTCCTTTAGCTCTTTGACTATATTTAAGACTGGTATTTTAAAATATTTGTCCAATAAGTCTGAATCCTATGATTCTTTTGGCCAGTTTCTGGAGATTTATTTATTTTTCCTATTTATATGCCTTCTGATCTTTTGTTGAAAATTGGCCATAAAAATTAAACACACACACACACACACACACACACACACACACATCTTTGCAGATTGGCTCCATGCAATGAAGCATCATTAATCAGCCCGTCAAGAGGGCTACACTTTTCAGGTCTTTCTGGACATGGATCTTTTCTATGTCTATGTCTGTGTTTTTCTTTCCCAATTCACTCATACACATAATTGCTTTTAAATTTTTAATTTCCCTAAGAGTCTCTCCCTGCTTCTTCTCCACACCTTAGATATTCTATGTGTCCCTCCGTTCGAAGGCTCTTACTGTCATACTCCTGTGGGTCTCTAATCTTCCTGCATATTTCACATGCTGCAACACCTTCCACTGTTTTCAGTGGCTTTCAACTTGATATCCAAACCATGCTCCCATTCTCGTCTGAGCTCCAAGTCAGGTACAACAGAAACCAAGCAACCCCACCACAAGCCAGTTCCACTCTTTTCCTTCCTTCTTAAAGGAGAAACAGGCAATTAGATGGCTTTCTCCCAACAGCAGCAAGCTGCATTGCTCTGAGGAGGGGATGAGGCGAGAGTGAGAAAACACCACACAATTTATGACTGCTGTGTGTGTGTGTGTGTGTGTGTGTGTGTGTGTTTTCTTGATTGGGACTTCATTTGGTTGCTTCAAAACCTTCACTGTTTTTCTAGAGTTCCACAAATCTATTCCCATTAGTGTGTTGTTATTTACTTGATGTTTTCATGTAGGAACAGGGGTCTGCAGCTTTATAGTCTACCATCTTGCTAATATCATTGTCCTAACGCAAATTACTTCTGAAAGTATAGAAGACCTTGGGAAATGAAAAGCCATCTTCCAAATTGGCGAAAGACAGATTCAGCTTGTTCCACTTTTTGTTGGTACCAGAAAGAAAGAATTTGTGATTTCCCATATGGGTTATAGTGGAGTAAAATTGAAGGGGAAAACTCTCTTAGATAAAAAAAAAGAAAGAAAAGAAGAGTTAGCACTTCATATTTTTTCAGGAACTTCAAAAAGAAAAACAAGTGCATCTCTTCATGCTTCTGATATAGAATGGGAATTTAAGTTGTTGCAGGCATAAGACTACTTACCATAAAAAAAACTATACAATTTAATAGAAAAAATAGAATCTCAATAGGAAGTAAAATTAATTGTGATATTTATGTTGGTGATGGTATTTGGTAGAATAGGATTATCATTCACTGAGAGAGGCAATTTAAGTTAATATAAACTTTCCTGGGAAACATTTTACAATAGAGAACATAATCCAGTGGCTCATTCATTCATTCATTCATTCAGTATTTCCTGATTTCCTGCTGTGACTTAGGCTCTTTGAATAGCAAGTAGAAATGAATGGTCTCCACATTATCCTTACACATCTTCTTTTTTATTTTTATTTTTTAAAGATTTTATTTATTTATTTGACAGAGAGAGACACAGCAAGAAAGGAAACACAAGCAGAGGGATTGGGAGAGGGAGAAGCAGGCTTACTGCAGAGCAGGGAGCCCGATGCCGGGCTGGATCCCAGGACCCTGGGATCATGACCTGAGCCGAAGGCAGACACTTAACAACTGAGCCACTCAAGCACCCATTCTTCTTCTTTTTTAAAGATTTATTTATTTATTAGAGAGAGAGAACTAGCAGGGGTGGGGAGCAGAGGGAGAGAGATTCTTAAGTAGATTCCTCACTGAACATGGAGCCCAATGCTGGGCTGGATCTCACAACCAAGAGACCATGATCTGAGCTGAAACCAGGAGTCTGATGCTTAATGGAATGCACCACCCAGGTGCCCCTCCTTATACATCTTCTAACTACATATGAAAGATATATAGATATAGATAGCTATAGCTATAGATATCAACCACTGGTTAAATATAAAATTACAACTGTGATGTATAAAATGTTGGAAAGATATGCCACACTGAGAAATTGTAGAATTGTAGTAATTTCTCCCTAAGTTGGAAGATCAAGGAGAGATTCCTTGAGAAAGCATTGTTTGAACTAAAATAAAAGAAAAATAATAATTAAGTAGCAAGGGACAGGGGAAGAATTTGGATAAAGGAATAGTAGAGTCAAAAGTTCTGAGAGAAAATAAAACAGCACATTGAAATATTTTAAAGTACAGAGTGACTGGAGAGCATAGGACAGGGGTTGGAGGAGTTGCTATAGATGAGAACAAAACAGTCATGATGTCTGATCCATTACAAATCATGGCATTTATCTTAGGGCAAAAGATTAAAAGGTTTTAAATGGGAGAAGAAGATAAATGTAAGGGTTGGAATGGACCAAACATAATTAGATTTCCACTGGCAACTAGATGTAAAATGGCTTTGATGAGATAAATAGTAAATGTATAAAAACAAAAGAAGTCTGCCTCAGTCTAAATGATACTGACTGGTGACTTAGAAGGGATAAGAAAGGTGGAAATAGAAAAAAGTAGACATATTAGGAAAAAAAATATGTAAAAGGTGAAATTAAGACCTGATGATAGAATGGATATGGGAGATGTTAAAAAGGAGATGTCAAGAGTAATTCCTGGTTTTGGTTTGCACTACTAGTTAGTTGATGTGGCCAATTATTTAGGTAAGGATGTGGATGAGTACCTGGTTGGGAGGAAAAGTTTTTCATGTTTTACATTTGGGGAACAGCAGATGAGAGCAATATATTCACAACATTTCCTTTTCTTTCTGAGCAACAAAGAAAACTGTCTTTCCCAATACATGAAGATCTAAGAAATTCCAGTCTGGCCAACAAAATACGGGCAGATGTAAAAAAGCCATTTGTATTTTTGGTACCTCTAGGGTCCTCTGTGATCTCCTACTCTAACTCTTTTTTCTTGTGCACAAATTAAAAGACTATGACTTTAAATTAGTAGAGGGACATTATGGAAGGAGACTGAATCCCTAAGATATTACTTAGAGAATATCTGACCAATCTTTATCAAACTTCACCTGAGCTATGAATAGACATTTATTATGTTAAGAGGCTATGATGTCTGGGTGTATTTGTTACCTTATCTTTGACATAGAAGGACCTTCAAGGGGGGGCGGAGCAAGATGGCGGAGGAGTAGGAGACCTAGATTTCATCTGGTCTCAGGACTTCAGCTGAATAGGGATCAAACCATTCTGAACACCTACGAACTCAACAGGAGATCAAAGAGGAGAGTAGCAACAACTATCTGAACAGAGAAGCAACCACTTACTGGAAGGTAGGACGTGCGGAGAAGTGAATCCGAGGCGATATTCGGGAGGAGAGACGGCGGGGGAGGGGGCCTCCGCCAGCTGCTTCTGGCAAGTGATAAAGCCGCGGAGCACAAAATCGGAACTGTTAGAAGTCGGCTCCGCTGAGGGACGTCGCTGCAGTGGCTAAACAGGGGGTGGAATCCTCCCGGGACAGTGTAGTCTCAGGACCCTTGGGGACACAGAAAGACCGGGGGAGCCTGAGTGCGCCAGAGCTCCCAGGTATCGGAGCTGGGAAGCCAGCTGCAGAGACGGAGCTGAGGCGCAGGCTCTCGGCTCGGGGTGGCCATAAACTGTGATCCGCGGCCCAGTCGGGCCACTGCTCCTGCAACAGGGACCCAACAGGCAGCAGATCCGGGGAGACTCCCCTCTCTCCGCTGGGAGGAGTGGTGCGGGAGTGCACCGCAGGGATCTGCTGGGTTTGGAGACTCCACACGGGGTCGGGTGCCAGAGATAGCAACGCTCAGTCACAGGCCGGGTGAGCAAGGAGAGCGGCCGGAGACCGGGGACAAGGGAGTGACTGCTTTTCTCTGGGGGCGCACTGAGGAGCGGGGCCCCGAGTTCTCAGCTCCTCCAGGTGGAGATTGGGAAGCCACCATTTTTGCCCTGGTCTTCCAAGGCTGTACGGAGAGCTTGCAGGGAACAAAAGCTCCTGAGATCAAACCTGAGCAGCTTACTTAGCCCGGATGGACAAGGGCGGGGCAATTCCGCCTCCGGCAAAGACATTTGGAAACCACAGCAACAGGCCCCTCCCCCAGAAGATCAGCACACAGCCAGCAAGCCAAGACCAAGTTTACCGATTAAGGAGAACGGGAGAACTCCAGCGCTAGGGGAATACTGCACATAGAATTCATGGCTTTTTTTTACCATGATTCATTAGTTCATCAAAGTTAATTTTTGTTAACTGTTTTTTTTTTCTTTTTCACTTTTTCAACCAACATCTTATCAATCTGTTTTTTTAAAAAAAAACAAAACATTTTTTATTTTTCATTTTTAGAGTCATATTTTATCCCTTCATAGTAGTTACCCTTATTTTTGGCATATATAAATAAGATGTTCTCTCTTTAAAATTTTGAGATACAGTTTCTTCTAACATAAAAATATACCCTAAATCACTAGAGTATGGCTCTGTTCTAGTCTCCTGCCTGATCACATTCTCTCCCTTTTTTCTTCTTTTTTTTTTTAATCTTCTTTCTTTTTTCAAACAACTTCTTATCTTATCAAGTCCTTTTATAAAATCTTTTATAATTTTCATCTTTACAGTCATCTTCTATCCCTTCATTGTATCAACCCTTATTTTGTACATATATGTCTTTCTTCCTTTAAAATTTAGGAGGCACTTTTTTCTAACAGACCAAAATACGCCCAAAATCTAGTATGTGGCACTGATCTATGCACTAGCCTGATCATATTTGATCAACATTACGCTTTTTTAGTATTGTTCTGTTTTTGTTTTTATCTTTTTTTTCTTTTTTTTTTCTCTTTCTTTTTTCTTTCTTTCCCTTCCTTTTCCCCTGGTTTCAGGTCTTTTCTGATTTGTATACAGTATATTTGCTGGGGACATTGTAAACCTGTTAACATTTTGTTCTCTCATTCATCTATTCTCCTCTGGACAAAATGACAAGACGAAAAAAATCACCTAACAAAAAGAACAAGAGGTAGTGCTGTCAGCCAGGGACCTACTCAATACGGACATTAGTACGATGTCGGACCTAGAGTTCAGAATCATGACTTTAAAGATACTAGCTGGGCTTGAATAAGGATAGAAGTTATTAGAGATACCCTTTCTGGAGAAATAAAAGAACTAAAATCTAACCAAATCGAAATCAAAAAGACTATTGATGAGGTGCAATAAAAAATGGGGGCACTAACTGCTAGGATAAATGAGGCAGAAGAGAGAATCAGTGATATAGAAAACCAAATGATGGAAAATAAAGAGGCTGAGAAAAAGAGGGAGAAAAACTACAGGATCACGAGGGCAGAATTCGAGAGATAAGTGATACGATAAGATGAAACAACATTAGAATAATTGGGATCCCAGAAGAAGAAGAAAGAGAGAGAGGGGCAGAAGGTATATTGGAGCAAATAATAGCAGAGAACTTCGCTAATGTGAGGAAGGAAACAGGCATCAAAATCCAGGAGGCACAGAGAACCCCTCTCAAAATCAATAAAAATAGGTCAACACCCCGACACCTAATAGTAAAACTTACGAGTCTCAGAGACAAAGAGAAAATCCTGAAAGCAGCTCGGGAGAAGAGATATGTAACCTAAAATGGTGAAATATTAGATTGGCAACAGACCTATCCACAGAGACCTGGCAGGCCAGAAAGACTGGCATGATATCTTCAGAGCACTAAACGAGAAAAATATGCAGCCAAGAATACTATATCCAGCTAGGCTGTCACTGAAAATAGAAGGAGAGATAAAAAGCTTCCAGAACAAACAAAAACTAAAGGAATTTGCAAACACGAAACCAGCCCTCCAAGAAATATTGAAAGGGGTCCTCTAAGCAAAGAGAGAGCATAAAAGCAGTAGATCAGAAAGAAACACAGACAACATACAGTAACAGTCACCTTACAGGCAATACAATGGCACTAAATTCAAACCTTTCAATAGTTACCCTGAATGTAAATGGGCTAAATACCCCAATCAAAAGACACAGGCTATCAGATTGGATTAAAAAACAAGACCCATCAATATGCTGTCTGCAAGAGACTCATTTTAGACCCAAAGACACCCCCAGATGATGAGGGGGTGGAAAACCATTTCCCATGCTAATGGACACCAAAAGAAAGCTGGGGTGGCAATCCTTATATCAGACAAACAAGAATTTAAAATAAAGACTATAATAAGAGATGAGGAAGGATACTATATCCTAGTTAAAGGGTCTATCCAACAAGAAGATCTAACAATTGTAAATATCTATGCCCCGAACATGGGAGCAGCCAATTATATAAGGCAATTAATAACAAAAGCAAAGAAACACATTGACAACAATACAATAATACTGGGGGACTTTAACACACCCCTGACTGAAATGGACAGATCATCTAAGCAAAAGATCAACAAGGAAATAAAGACTTTAAATGACACACTGGACCAAATGGACTTCACAGACATATTCAGAACATTCCATCCCAAACCAACGGAATACACATTCTTCTCTAGTGCCCAAGGAACATTCTCCAGAATTGATCACATCCTAGGTCAAAAATCAGGTCTCAACCGGTACCAAAAGATTGCGATCATTCCCTGCATATTTTCAGACCACAATACTTTGAAACTAGAACTCAATCACAAGAGGAAAGTCGGAAAGAACTCAAATACATGGAGGCTAAAGAGCATCCTACTAAAGAATGAATGGGTCAACCAGGAAATTAAAGAAGAATTAAAAAAATTCATAGAAACCAATGAAAATGAAAACACAACTGTCCAAAATCTTTGGGAGATAGCAAAGGCAGTCCTGAGAGGAAAGTATATAGCAATACAAGCCTTTCTCAAGAAACAAGAAAGGTCTCAAATACACAACCTAACCCTACACCTAAAGGAGCTGGAGAAAGAACAGCAAATAAAGCTTAAACCCAGCAGGGGAAGAGAAATAATAAATATCAGAGCAGAAATCAATGAACTAGAAACCAAAAGAACAGTAGAACA